>NC_139347.1:66936252-67205832 GCF_055883805.1 Amblyomma maculatum | reverse complement strand
CTCATATCTGCTGCTACGTTCTAAACATTGTTGTTGGCAACGAATATACACAAGAAAAAATAATTGATCCTCTAAACAGGTAATACTGGCCTGACAGCGTATGTTTTTCAGCAACATCTGCATGCGAGAATAAATGCCAGTGAAATGTCGATGCGGGCGCACAACTAAGAAACATTTTTCATTAAAAGGCAGTTTGGTTTGAGCAATAAGGTAGGCACAGTAAGAAGAACATATTTTTGTTTGTACCGGGCAAGTTTTCAGGATAAAAATAACTGAATAGGATTGACAGAATCCTTCGAAGAACACGACGATGTGAAATTTCCCTAGCGATAACCTGCATTTTTGAATCGGGCACGAAATAGATGTAATGAAATGCATAACTGCGGAGGCGGTGATAGGAATCCGCTCGTTCCAAATATATCCGCCCGCGCCAAATGCACTTTATTGTCCCGCGAGAGGAGGAACAATGGATGCAAAAGGGCCTCAACGCATCAATTTATTGGTGCCACAATGCGAACCACTCCTCCGCCTTTACCCAGATGCCTGTACGGCGCACCCACTCCACGCCAACGCCGCTTCGCGCGTTTTATCCGCGAAAGAGGCTTTAAACGGTGACCATTCAATTGACGCGCTTCTTTAGGAAACTTTGCCTCAGTGGCATGTGCTGCAAGCTAATACCCGAGCCCTTTGTTCCGACTGGCTTTGCGCGCTACCGTGTCTTGAAATCTAGTGAACGAAGTTCGACTGACAAAGACCACTCCACGGAAAGAAATTAGGATAAAACCGGCCACTCAAATGCAAATGAGAACTGCATGCAGGGGCTTTTACGCATTACTCCGAAACTGTATAATTTTTATATCGAATAAAACAAAGTGCTTGGCTAAAAGCAGACGCTGAGTGCAGTAGTAACAGTAGAGGTTGTGCGCACCGGGAAAGATTTTTATTGTTGATCTTTTAAAATATTGGGTTTCATGCCGTGGTAGCTGTAGGCTTGACGAAATGATGCCACATGGCTGACCCCCCTCTATGGGTGTTCACGACTATTACGCCGCAGGAAACGACTAAGCTACGTCGTAAAGATAAGCCGGTGTCTCGAACTCATATTGGTGTACTCCCAGAAACCTGTACTGCATATACAGACGCATCGATCATAGAAAATGGCGGAAGAACAGCAGCTACCAGCCCGACGCACGAAGAGCTAAACGTACATAATGAATACGAAACGGAACATCCGGACCTGCTTGTGATGGAGCAATATGTAATACGCGGTGCTATGAAAGCCGTAAATAAAACAGTCCATAACAGAAGCCCACGTCTATACAGACTCCTTAGCCGCCATAACACGACTGAAATGATTGACAAAGGCAATAAGTATTACCCAGGTGATCCATGCGCTTAATAAGGAAACAAAGATGGGCATCCAAATACAGTGGACACAAGATAATGCTGAGAACGCTGTGCAGAGAAACGTTGACCACATCACATACCAAGATCCAAAACCTAACCCCCCCCCCCTCAAACTTACTTTCATTTCATTTATTTTCTCTAAGGGTACATAGCAGAGCATTACATAAGGCGGAGGGGGGGGGGGGGGGGAAGCGTATCATCAAAATACAACAGGAAGTAAACATTATTACCAAAGTACAAGAGCAATCAGACTTCTGTTTAAGTACATAAATTGTCGATTTAAGACATATAAAGATAACATGGTATGTCTGTTGGCGATCTGCAAAACACTTGCAGAACCTAGTAGCCTAACATTCGAAACAAACAAAAATATGTACCAGCTGCTACAAAATTCTCAAGTTGTGATTTGAACTTTTCAGGGTTTTTAATCTCTGTAATCTCTTTCGGTAAGCTATTCCATTCGTTCATGGCTAAGTGTAAAAATCGAAAGCGATTTACCTGAGTGCGTGAAAACGATGGCTCAACTTTGAAGTTGTGGTCAATACGTGGAAACATTCATAAAGCCGGTGTAATAATCGCTGCAGTGCAACCAGTCATATTATGATAAATGTTATGAAAGTAAATAAGACAGAGTATTTTTCGCCAGCTATTTAAGGAAAGAAGGTTGAGGTTCCTTTCAATTGGAGAGACACTGGTTTAAGGTGAATATTGGCGTGAGATGAACCGGGCAGCCATAAGATATGCGTGATGGGCGCTCCACATGAACGACGCTTAGTCTAATTTAGAGTGAACTAATGTAGTATAAGGCAAGAAGCTTTGTGTCCTTGGTTGCTTGATGAAGTGAGCGACAAATGAATCCGAGTGCTCTGCATGTGCTGGCTACTATGTTTTCAGCGTGAACAGTCCACGATAGGTCGGGGTAAAATAGATGCCCAATTACTTATACGAATCTGTTGGTGCTACGACATCGTTATTAATCTTATAGTTAAAGTGCAATTGTTCGACGCCTTTACTAAATCTTATAAGCTTAGTTTTTTTCGTGGTAATGGTCATCTGCCAATCTCGGTACCATTCCCCCAGTTGACGTGGAGCAGACTGCAACTTCAGGGAATCAGGATGATTATATAAGAAGCGATAGATAACAACATCATCGGCAACAAGCCTCAGCGTAGACGTCATATTAGTGAAAATTCAATTTATACAGATAAAGAATAATGTAGGCCCTAAAACGGAGCCCTGAGGCACTACAGACTTCATGTAGCCACACTATGACTTTGAGCGATCAATAATAACAGATTAGCGTCTCATGCTTGAATATTCTTTAACGCGGGAAAAGACGTGTCCCTATATGCTAATGAGGTACATTTTACATATAGGCCGCTTATGAGGGACGCGATCGAAAGCCTTCGCGAAATTAATGAACATAGAATCAGTTTGTTCAAGTTCATGTAAGCTCTGATGAAGGTCAGTGGTTAGTTGAAATCCATGCTGGTTGGGTAAAAGGATTTCGTTTTGTGTCGAATATCTCATGGTGTGCGAAGTTAAAATATGCTCTAAAAGTTCACAAACGACTGATGTTAAAGAGAGTTGCCTATAGTTGTTCAGTTGGTTTTCATTACACGATTTGAATGTTGGTACCACGTGCGCAAGTTTCCAGTCATCAGGTACATCGAAATTGTCAAGAAACTGCTGAAAAATATGGTAAGTATAAATGAACTGTAGAGTTGCGTCATCTTCAGTATTTTAGTTGTGATTCCATCAGGACCGGGGCTAGAATACGAAGATAAACGCTCAATTGCTGTAGAGATACCTTCAGAGTTGATAAGTACACAAGGCATGGGGGAGGCTGCAACAAAACTGGAAGGTGAACTAGAAGTATATACAGGTTCTTCTTCCTCAAAAACAGTACAGAAGAAAGAGTTAAACTGCTCACAAATTTCAGTTTTATTCATGTGTTCATCGGACGCAAAATCGGGCAGCTGTTTTGCCTGAGCAGTAGAAATCACTTTCAAATTTTTTTTCGGATTAAGCGTAAGAAAATGTTGAATCAGTTGTCTTTTGCATCTTTGACTTTTTATTGTAAGCTTTTGAGAACATGTGATATTCAGTCCAAGCACTTGCCGTGTTTGAGCGCGTGGCTTTCGCGTACAGGCGTTTTCTTTTCTTTCTTTGTTGAGGAAACGTTTTGTGTTCTTCGTAAACCAATCTTAATCGCTTTTTTCCGCGATCAGTTTTTTTTTTGTTGTAATGTATCTCTCCTGCAGCCATTTAAGCTCGTCACAAAACTGTTCCCAGTTGGCCGATGCAGATCAATCAGGGTGTAATGATATTGAAGACACAGTGCACAACTCGGTGGCCACTGATACAGTCTAGTACATTGATGCATGATTGTTCAGGATGCTTTGTACCAACTAGACCAAGGATCGATCGCCACATTTCGGAATCAGAACCAATTGCGACAATTCCAAAATAAAAATAAATGCAGAAAATCTGTTGCATCGTGCGTGCGGCGCGTATTATATGGAGACGTAGTGGCACAATCTATGCCGGTGAAATTAAAGTCATCGTTTGAAACGATAGGAAAGGTAGAAAAATTCGATTGAACTGCTGTTAAGACGTTTTAGAGCTAATCTGCAAACACTTGGATACAATCTGGTATCCAACATCAAGGATCAGCATGTCATGCTGCAAATAACCTGCTACCCGTAAAGTATCAAGCCTGCTATTACTGGGTATATGCTAAGCTCGAATATGTTTTCTGTTTGCTATTTTAACGCCACCGCCTTTTAGTTCTGTTCTGTCTTTGTGGCAAACGCAACACAGATTTGTAATTTGCAGTTCATAATTATTAATTTCAGAACTAATCCAGGCTTCTGTTGCAATAATTGCGTCAGCAGAACAGCTATGGATGAAGTCCGGAAGGTAGTCCTTCTTCCTTAATATGTTGCGGAAGTTAGCAGAGTGTTCTCTTTCCGTGATGTACTTCCGTCAGGCCTGATTGTTTGAAGATAGTAGTTGGCAAACTTTACCACGGGGCGTGTCAGAACGGTAGTGTGTGTATCTCAAGATGTCTGTCAAACCTCACTTTAATTTCTCTTCAGGTTGTCGGTTTGCTTTCTAGAAATCCCGGACTATCTGCACATGGTAGTTGGCAAACATTAACACTGGACGTGTGATAATGGTACTTTGTGTCTCCCAAGGTAAGTCTGTCAAATCTCACTTTCCATTTCCCTTCAGGTTGTCGGTTTGCTTTCGAGAAATCCCGAAGGTGGTTGTGGGCATTCTGTATGCGCTGTGAAAATCATCCTCAATCCATAATTTTGGCTCCTTCAAGTCTTTAAACTTTTAAGCGTTGTCAAGATTGCTGGGATCTGTCTTAAACCTCAGAAACTTAGCGATGATTGGGTGGTTATAGCCGTCTTTTCATGGGACTGACCGGTGGGCTCGTTCAATGTCTGCGATTTCTACACCTAGATGCTTTTTGCTGAAGTTAACCACGACAGATTCTAAGGTTTCTTGCTATTTTTCTGAAAAGCCTTTGAATAATAAATTTTTGAGTAGTATGTGGTTATTCATGTCTTTATGAGATCGATCACTCCAACCTATAAAGCGTGCTTTTGCGGTCTGTTTTAATGGTAATGGTTTAGACAGGTCTGTTTTAATGGTTTAAACTGATTCCGTAAAGTTGGATATGACCACACTGCTGTCAGCTTGCGCAACTAATGTTGCTTCTATTTTAGACTGATTTCTTAATATCCAAGATGCTTGCGGAAACGTTTTTTTCTTTTGCTGAGAACTGCCTTGTGAAACTTCCCGCATGATAGTGCTGCATCCATCAAGGCTACCCGAACGTCACCGTACTTCTCAAGGCCCGAGTTTGGTTCTACGTCACCGCAGCAAATCAAAAGCTGAGCCACATAAAACATCACTATAATAAGTCGAGTTCTTGGACAGCATCTGCTCCGCAGAAATAGCACTTCCACGAAATTGCCGTGCTGCTGCCTGTTTCTAAGGTGACCGCTGCGCAAAACTACCTGTGCGGATGCGGTATGAAACAATATGAATGCACATTCTTTGTCACACATAAGGCGCCAATCATAAGATCCCACGCAGCATTCGGATTTGCGGTAAAAAGGAGTGAATAATAATAAGGCCGTTATTAGCAACAACCAGTAACCTACAACAGCGAAAAGCACACCTTAGTGCTATGCTATATGGCCACAAATTCCAACGTTGCAACGACCGCACAGACTTTTATAGCACAGTCCAGCCACCGGATGTAGTTGAAAGCCGAGTTGATCACGGTCATCCGATAGTGACGTCACACCTTAGTGCTATGCTATATGGCCGCAAATTCCAACGTTGCAACGACCGCACAGACTTTTATAGCACAGTCCAGCCACCGGATGTAGTTGAAAGCCGAGTTGATCACGGTCATCCGATAGTGACGTCACAACTTAGTGCTATGCTATATGGCCGCAAATTCCAACGTTGCAACGACCGCACAGACTTTTATAGCACAGTCCAGCCACCGGATGTAGTTGAAAGCCGAGTTGATCACGGTCATCCGATAGTGACGTCACACCTTAGTGCTATGCTATATGGCCGCAAATTCCAACGTTGCAACGACCGCACAGACTTTTATAGCACAGTCCAGCCACCGGATGTAGTTGAAAGCCGAGTTGATCACGGTCATCCGATAGTGACGTCACACCTTAGTGCTATGCTATATGGCCGCAAATTCCAACGTTGCAACGACCGCACAGACTTTTACAGCACAGTCCAGCCACCGGATGTAGTTGAAAGCCGAGTTGATCACGGTCATCCGATAGTGACGTCACACCTTAGTGCTATGCTATATGGCCGCAAATTCCAACGTTGCAACGACCGCACAGACTTTTACAGCACAGTCCAGCCACCGGATGTAGTTGAAAGCCGAGTTGATCACGGTCATCCGATAGTGACGTCACACCTTAGTGCTATGCTATATGGCCGCAAATTCCAACGTTGCAACGACCGCACAGACTTTTATAGCACAGTCCAGCCACCGGATGTAGTTGAAAGCCGAGTTGATCACGGTCATCCGATAGTGACGTCACACCTTAGTGCTATGCTATATGGCCGCAAATTCCAACGTTGCAACGACCGCACAGACTTTTACAGCACAGTCCAGCCACCGGATGTAGTTGAAAGCCGAGTTGATCACGGTCATCCGATAGTGACGTCACACCTTAGTGCTATGCTATATGGCCGCAAATTCCAACGTTGCAACCACCGCACAGACTTTTATAGCACAGTCCAGCCACCGGATGTAGTTGAAAGCCGAGTTGATCACGGTCATCCGATAGTGACGTCACACCTTAGTGCTATGCTATATGGCCGCAAATTCCAACGTTGCAACGACCGCACAGACTTTTACAGCACAGTCCAGCCACCGGATGTAGTTGAAAGCCGAGTTGATCACGGTCATCCGATAGTGACGTCACACCTTAGTGCTATGCTATATGGCCGCAAATTCCAACGTTGCAACGACCGCACAGACTTTTACAGCACAGTCCAGCCACCGGATGTAGTTGAAAGCCGAGTTGATCACGGTCATCCGATAGTGACGTCACACCTTAGTGCTATGCTATATGGCCGCAAATTCCAACGTTGCAACGACCGCACAGACTTTTACAGCACAGTCCAGCCACCGGATGTAGTTGAAAGCCGAGTTGATCACGGTCATCCGATAGTGACGTCACACCTTAGTGCTATGCTATATGGCCGCAAATTCCAACGTTGCAACGACCGCACAGACTTTTATAGCACAGTCCAGCCACCGGATGTAGTTGAAAGCCGAGTTGATCACGGTCATCCGATAGTGACGTCACACCTTAGTGCTATGCTATATGGCCGCAAATTCCAACGTTGCAACGACCGCACAGACTTTTACAGCACAGTCCAGCCACCGGATGTAGTTGAAAGCCGAGTTGATCACGGTCATCCGATAGTGACGTCACACCTTAGTGCTATGCTATATGGCCGCAAATTCCAACGTTGCAACGACCGCACAGACTTTTATAGCACAGTCCAGCCACCGGATGTAGTTGAAAGCCGAGTTGATCACGGTCATCCGATAGTGACGTCACACCTTAGTGCTATGCTATATGGCCGCAAATTCCAACGTTGCAACGACCGCACAGACTTTTACAGCACAGTCCAGCCACCGGATGTAGTTGAAAGCCGAGTTGATCACGGTCATCCGATAGTGACGTCACACCTTAGTGCTATGCTATATGGCCGCAAATTCCAACGTTGCAACGACCGCACAGACTTTTATAGCACAGTACAGCCACCGGATGTAGTTGAAGGCCGAGTTGATCATGGTCATCCGATAGTGACGTCAAGATGCTTTGATACCGTGCAGCGTCCCACGATGACTGTAGTAAACCCACGAGTCGCGGCGATAGGAAGGTTCCACCATCGTACGACCATGTGTGTAACAGCAGGCCACGCAAGAGACACCGCAGCCGCAACGGTAAATCGTCCCCTACAACAGCGAAGGGAACACCTTAGTGCGATGCTCTGTGGCTGCAAATTCCCCTCCCTGACAGGAGGAGGTATCCCTTGAAGGATAAGGGCTGGGGCGGCCCTTACCCCGTCGGTCACGTGCCGATGGGGCTTTCAAGACATAGGACCGACAAACCTTCCTGAAGTGTTCTAGACCGGCAGCGGAGGTGGAAGTTCGCCAGCGGCTGTGGACTTGTGCAGGGACGAGGGCGTCAATGAAACGGATTTTCCAGGAAGTGGGATGGTCGGCAAAGAGGGAGTAGGATTTCTCGAAGTGGCAAACGGACAACCCTAAGAGCAAGAGCCTTCTCCGGTTTCTGAAAGAAAACGCTTTACATGATTTTCTATAGTGTACCTCGTAGCACGTAGCGAAATTAAAAAAAAAAAGGAATGCTTCCAGTCTTATAACTACAATAAGTATTGAATGGCTGTATATATGCATGAGTCGGTGTTAAGGTGAGCATAAATTAGGTTTAGCGCTGCCAACCTGTCAATTAGCTGCTAGCGATAAAATAGTCGAACAAATCTTAAATAGACCATCATGGCGTCCCACAGAAAATTTTCACTTTTGTTTGCTTTCCTATGGCGCAGCCTCCGATGCCGAATTTCATTCTTGCAGTTCGGATCGCAGTGGAGTACGATGTCTAGACAGCGATATCCATCAGTGCCGCAAAGAACTCGTCTCGTGTTAGGAACCCGCCAGCGAGCAAAGGGGAACAATTGGCTTCTTAAATCGCATCTTTTATTTTCGTGCTTGGCTACAAGCGTATCTGCGGCAACGTGTGATTCAGGTGCAACCAACCCGACGTCGTGATTTACGAGCGCGTAAAAGCAACGGACTGTCATCTCGCTGTAATGCTACAGGCTTGCCGTTTCCCCTGATTTGCAAGACCTATGAACTCGGAACAAACCGAAACACAGCGGTCATCACGCAGATTGAAGTCTAGAACGCCAGTTGTTAGACGAATTTCGGTAGCACTTGCTTTTATACCTATTTCTGGTGAGTGTCGATGACGTAGATCGCTCACCATCAGTGGCCTCACATTGAATTTCATGTGCAGCGAGTAACGATTGTTACTTCGCATTGTTCCCGGAAAATGTGGGTGTGCGTGTCTTGTGCGCCTAACTTCGGCCGACTACACGTAACTACGAGTGTCTGTGCTTTAGTGTGAGGCAGAATCGTAGAATACAACCAGCGATTGGAAGCTGTTAAACACCAGCGTAGCGACTATACCAAGGCCTCTTATTCTAAGGTGTGCCCAAAGGAAAGCATGCTGTCATGAAGCTCTGCCCACTGCTTTAGTTTGATTGTAATGCGGAGAAAGGTGTTTATTTTTCACGGCGCAGAATGCATACAAGGCCCGTTTATAAATGGGGCAGGCGGTAAACCTGCATAATGTGCGTTATAATTACAGCGACCGATCCTCATTGTACCTTTTGGGCAGGCGGAATGTTTCACATACCAAGAAGAAGAGAAATAATCAATCAACATGAACTTATATTTTATGCCGTGCTTAAACGCCTCAATGCTGTACGGTATCATAGAAGTCTATACATAGGATGATGAGGCCAGTACGTGTCCCGAACGATTAGAGCGTGGTGGGTGGCCGACGTATCTGGGCAATGGCTATATTCATTGTGACAGAGGTGCACACGACCGTGTGCTACTCTCTGCCGCTGTCTTCACTCCTCGCTTTCTGAAAAAGAACTGCAAAATTAATGACCTTTTATTTCCACTGGCCGTGCAGCCAGAGTAAACCTGACCGGCAGCGTAATGACATTTTTAGTTACGTGCCCCGCGCAGTCAGCGCCATGGTCACGACAGCCGTGTACACAAACGGCTGGTGGTTCTCACGGCAACTTCTCGTTTAGCGCAACCGCGGCTCATCCCATGTAATCATTTCTTTTCACTGCGGCGAAAGCCTCAACAGCACTCGTGGAGACATGCGAGTTGAGATGATTCAGGAGACAGCTTGTAATTAACATGGAAATTACGCAGTCAACACTAACATGATTCTCTTTATGAAATACAAAATAGTGATGCAAAATGGCCATGCAGTTTATTCGGGCGAAAGTACTTATGCAGCCATCTCTGCTCAAGTTTGCTCGTGAGATGCTTGCATGTGTAGTTGCCATAGCAACTGTGATGCCAGCCGCCTCACTTGTTGCCGCAGCAGTTGTGACGGCAGCCTTTTTCGAGCCACCAACTCGACAACGGCATAACAATAACTCCTTCCAGTGCCAACTCCCCCTCCCCTTCTCCTGCTTGCGCCGCAGTTGATCGCGCGGAATCACTGACTTCATGTGGCGCCGGAGTTCCCGCTTTTTATCAGTATTGTAGCACCACGCCTGTACAGGTGCACCAAAAGTAAAAGGTAGCAAGCGAGCGATGGCTGAACTGGCTAAACCTGCATGCCGTCGCACTCTATCAAAAAAGCGCCGCAGCGAGCGAGGGTACGTCGACGAATCCGGCTGACGCCTCTCGAGCTATGGTGCTCACCTTATCTTCGGCAACAGCCAAGCCACGCTGCTGTCATATTTGTTCGCCTGGACAACGCCTCCAGTGCCATGCAAGCCATTACTTTTTCAAGCGTTCGCCTGTGCCAAGCTAAATTTTGATCGTACTTGCCAAAGCAATACACGAGCCTTTATGTTCATTAGCGCACAAACTCGCCGTCAGGTTAACCACGGCGGTCTCGTGGACGAGAATTGGGCAATACCTGACGGAGCAGAAAGTGCGCGTCGCCGATGGCCAATTTTTCTGCACGCATGGGCAAACAATAAACCCTTTCATGGAGCATTTAAAGCACCCCTAGCGAGTGCTGGTGGCATTAGCGTGCATTTGCTCGTGCTCTAGCGATATGGCGGGTATCAAGTAAACGAGATGGGCCAGCCGGATGTGCCTGCGTACCCTTGTTCTCTGCTCCGCGTATGCGAACAGACCGCTTTGGCATGTAGTTTTAACTTGTTCGGCCACCGCTCGCGGCCTTCGTTTTACTTTTGGGGCACCTGTACTTCCACTTGTGTATCGTGAAATTGAGTCATTTACCACTTTGCCAAACTCTGCGCCAGTGCCATAATGATCGGCCACCATTTCTGGTGCTCTGCAAAACGAGAAAAACGTCGCGGTAAGTTCTGTTTACGTGTGTTTCTATGGGTCGCCCTCCCAACTCGCACCCCCATACGTTTCGCAGTGTTTTAAAAGTATTTCACCTCGGTAATAGGATTTAATATTTTCACGATCTGTGCTGGGATGTTCATGGTTACTCTGTACCGAATGACGACATCACAGGTGCACTGTGAAGTGAGAAAACTGGCTTGGAATTTTTCGGTTCCATGTATTCCTATGGACGCTAACCCTACTTTTCACCCCCAGTCGGCTGCGGCACCGTGAGCGCCCCCCTTGTCTGTAAGCACGGTGTTGGTCTATACCCACTGCAGGATGAATCTATCTCCGTATTCCTCCAATTAAGCCGGTCCTGTGCTAGCTGCATCTACTTGACCCCTGCGAACTTTTTAACTTCCTGCCACCCCATGCTGCGCTTTCCTTCCCCTAGAATCCAATTTGCTACCATTAGCGATTATTGGCTATCCCTTCTTCGCCCTACATGCACTGCCCAAGCCCGTTTCTTCTTCTTGATTTTCACTAGAATATCACTAACTCGAGTTAATTATTCTACCACTCTGCACGCTTCCTAACGCTTAACGTTACACCTACCAGTTTTCGTTCCATAGCGATCTTCGTTGTCTGAACTTAAATAGAACCTTTTTCATTATCCACCACGCTTAGGCCCCGTAGGGGAGTACAGCTATTATACAACAATTTTATGCTTTCATCTTGATCGATGTCTGTAACCGGCTAATCCCTGATACCTTAATTCGTACATGTGTTATCTGACACACCTTTTTAGCATGCCATTGTGAGTTACCACATCATATAGGGAACCACTTATTAAAGATATAAAGCCCCGCTTTATCCAAGTCACGCGAAAGTGTCTCGATCTAGGAGCAGCGCTTCCGACTCCGGATCCAGGGGTCCCAGAGGGCGTGACTCCCATCTCAAAAAAGCTACTCGCTTTTGCATCCCCTGCCATGTCATGTGATCTCGTGATGCCACGGAACCTGCCTATCACTGCCCGACCATGTCACCAGACAATTAACTAGCATCTGCTTGAGCCATGCTAGATGCGCTTTAGCTTACTAAGTCCACTATGGCAGATTTTGTTTTGATAAACTGGACCTTCTGCACTATGTCTTTAAAACCACGTCATTAACCTTGAGCTCCAGTTACTTTAAATATCACTTCTGTAGCGCGTAATTCCCATTCTTACATGCGCCAAATGGCCGCCACCCTCGTAGAAATGTGATAAACACATTTCGGCTCTGTGCCATCGTTTCTCATAGAGCATAACGATGAAGACAGCTTTATTAGAAACAGAAGAAAAGAAAACAAAAATATTACTTAAAGGAACCACATTTTTAATTTTCATTGCGGCTCCTTTAATTGTCCGGAATTCGAAAGCGCTGCTCGCGACGAAAGGGCGGTATGTGCCCATGAATAATTGGAATTCCACGTTCGTCATATGAAAATCTTTATTTTCACCCGTGGTTCTTCAGACTGGAACATGCCTTAATGAAGAGAGAAATTTATACGTTCTTTGTTAACAGCAGCGTCCCACTGATGTTACTTTGAACGAAATTAATTTCGGCTTTTGCCGGTCACTCTAAGGAGTGGCGCGTATTTTATTTTTCTTTCCATAACATTTAGAACGCACTAACGGCATCTGGATTAGTTTACGCGATTATATTTCGTTTCATTACGTTCGCATTCATGGCAGTCCATTGAGTCTCCAGGTTCACTTTTATTGAATAGGTGGCCCCCGCTAAGCAAAAACAAACCCAACAGCCTCAAGCATTGAGGGATTGATGAAAGTAATTGTAAACTTGTTTCACATTCCTTCAAATTGTTTTAGACCACAAGTAAAACTTGTGTTGAATGAAAGTAGTGCGATGACCTCAAGTTCAAAGGTCTTAGTAATCCGCCTTTTGCGCGAGTTTTCTGCGCATGCACGAAGCCCCAGCGGCGACTGATGAAAACACACTGAGCGGCGTCGACGGCGCTTCTCGTCGCCGCACTCATAGCCAACGCACGGGGGCTGGAGGCGCGGTACGTTCACAGCCTCGGTAAAACGATGCCAACCACCTGTGCCGCTTACGGCTGCCACTCTCGAGGCGTGCCGGGATGCAAGACGCGTTTTGTTAGGTTTCCTTCGGCGAGCCGCGACCTGCAACGGCGTGAAGCTTGGATTAGGGCAACCAAGCGTCAAGACGTGAATGGGCGACCTTGGCAGCCGACTGCGTGCTCTCGACTGTGCGAAAAACACTTCGTTACAGGTATGTATGCATCTAAAGGAAATGTGCATGATGAAAAGTATCTACCGGAGTTTTCACCAAACCTGTAATCCACCAGTGATAGCCGCAATGAGCATTTGTTCGGCGCGTCTGATGGCGATGTATTTTGTCGTTTGTTTTATTTATGTGCGGGTAGCGCAGATATCACAGGTGGCTGTGTGCGCTAGACCGTAATATTTAGCATGTTTTATTGCGACTGCCTCCTGACTAAGAAGAAAAAAAGGGTGTTTGTTGTGATGCACCGCCGTTAGCGAGCCGAGTGGTTGAGCTGGTCATGAGGCTCGCGAACGGCAGTGCATTAAAACGCCGTATTTTTTTTTTCTTGTTAGTGAGGTGGAAGTCACGATAAAACATGCTAAATATTACGGCCTAGCGCACACAGCCGCCTGTGATATCTAAGGTACCTAGCCCTTTCGCACATAAAGATAAGAAGGGACAAAATACATCGCCTTCAGGCCTTGGTGCAACTGAAGCAATCACGCACCGAAGAAATCCTCATTGCAGCTATCACTGGTGCGCTACAGCCTGGGTGAAAACTCCAGTAGGTACTTTTCATCATGCCTATTTCGCTTAGATGCATGCATACCTGTAGTATCTGTGCTTTTGCCGCTCGGAGCATATGACGCACTTGCACGACGCACAGTATTTTTTTTTTTAAATTAAAGGCTCGCCATCGTGCACGCCAAAGCATCCGGACTTTGTTCCTTTAATGTACGCAATCAGATGCACTTCGTTAGGGAGCTTGATAATCGTCGTCTTCGTCCAACCGTTTGCAACGGCAAGGAAACCGCCCGGCACAATAAATGAGTCTCCTGGAGGGTTCATGCTCGTTCACTTGCAGAGTGGATCGCTCTGGACGTAGAACAGGGTTGGTTCCTGACCGAGATGCGCATCCGATATGTAGGAGATTCACATGTGTCACCAAGTTGTTGATTCCGCAGAAATCGCGGCGGAGGCAGAAATGAACGTTGGAGATCCTTTCACAACAGAATGACCATTCTCTGCGCACCGAGAACCTTTTCACCACTGCGACCACATCCGTTCTGACTCCTGAGGCCAGAAACCGGCTACAGCTCTGAATCATCCATTGCCAGAAAAATGCAGCGCGTTTCCTGCAGGTGTACATTCCGGCCGGGACAATGCCCTTTTCACGGGGTGTGTATATGTGACTCTCTGCCGATCTTCGTGGATGAAATCCTATAGCTACACGGTTGTAGATGACGCGAGGAGGAAGCGACGCCCATTGCACCATGCCGGCGCCGCGGTGACCGCATTGTGCTCGGTAACTCAAGACACCCCGCGCATATGCGCCGCTCAAAGTCACAGGAGACGATTCCACCTAGCTCTGCAGCATCAACAAACCCCTGGCTGCTTTGCCCTTTGAGATCCCTCTCTCTCTCTGCCCCCACGCTCTCCTGTCTGCCGAAAACCTGCACGCTGAGAGCGTCTCATTCTGTCACGTCGAACACGGCCCGCGCTACACGCTCTTACAATACGAAGATAGTATATGCGTACGTGCGTTATGAGTGGATTGTGAAAACGCTCTACCTCCCCCATACTGCGTGAACATGATATGCTGCAACCACTGTCACTACTTTCCGCTCCGAGGCCAAAAAAGGAGGGAAGCTTTCGCTTTCTACCAGCGTTGGCGTGGCCATTTCGTATGGTGCGCTCTCGCGTCGTCTGCTACACTGCCGCTCAATGTGTTTCCCGCCCGCTCCAACACCCCGCTCCCGCATGACGGCGCCACATCCTCGCGCAAAAGGCGGATTGGCTCTTTGGAGGCAGCATAATTATATGCGACGATTGTAGTAGGTATCACAGGCATGTGCTAGGCGCCATTAAAAACAAAAGCTTTCTAATATAACTAAAAAAAGGAGCCAAGCACTCGTAGGTATGTCGTATTTTTCTGAGCGTCGACGATAGCTAATATCATCGTTTGACCTAACCTTTCAAGCCGAATAGTGCCTCTCAGCATTTTGTTTTCTTTTGCCCGACAGGCAGCCAAAGTTTTCTTTGTGCTTTTTTAACATCGCGTATTGTTTTTTATTATAGTAAAACATTGACTTCACGCTTGTTGCATTTTAGTTAGGTTTAGTGCAGTGGAGCTTTTTCGCTCTAATTACAATCATGTCTTGAGTATCGGAGATAAGGAAACATTATTTGTGCAAGTGAAAGCGTACTGGCGTCTACTACCACTTTACATGTACTACGGCTGGTAGTTTCAATTATATAACGCGTGAAAAATGTTAGAAGGAAATAGCGTGCTCCGTGTACTTTTGTCCGCACCCGTACATGCATGATGCCCACTCTCAATAATCATAGTATAACCCCTCAAAGAATGCGCGCTATGGGCATAACATAGAGAGTTTTCGCTTTGCTTTATAGCTGCTTATCTCTCAAAGCTACTCAGTACTTCTATTTTCTATTAACATTCCGGTGAAGCCGCTTGGGCGGAGGTGGTCAAAAAATTCATTTAGGATTAGTCACAACCATTCATCATGGGCGGATTCCTCTTTAAAGGTCCTCGATGGTGGACGTGATTGAGTACACCTGCTTGATCAGCAATTGCTGGTCGCTCGGCATGAGTCCCGCTGGGAAGCCTTCAAAGAGGATAAAGCAACATGGGATATGTGTATTTGGTTCACTGATTGGTACGGGCGCTCCTAGACAGAGTCATGGAGTATCAGTATGAATAAGATGGCTTATTTGTTTTCTATGTATTGTCATCACACTATGCAGACGTTTGCATCATGGAGGAAAAATTTCGAAATAATTTATGCGATAAGCGTGGGAATAACTGCATTAGGCATTTTGAGGGCACATCTAACGGTTTGAGTAAACGTGCAGAGAACCGAGACGGAACCGAGATGGAAGCCGAAATGTGCGATGCTTAACGCTACGCTCACTGAAGCGCAAAATGAGATATATCCTTCTGTGCGGCAGACCGGAGCCCCTATGAACCAAGTGGGCTCAAATTTGATATATGTACGCGTTTTGTTAGCGAAATTCGCCGTGGCATAACAGCATCGCCGAGCCTTTCTCCCTGCAGTCACCAGTGGTCACGTCCACTTAGGAGCGTCGTCTGTGTTACAGAAAATACTTGAGCCCGAAAGTCACTTTTTTTGGTGATTTTATTGATTGTATACTCGAGTTCTCATGTCTGAAACATTTACTGTCTGTTAAGCGGCGCGCCCTTCACTCTAGTTGTTGCGAAACCTCAGAGTACGCTTCGACGAGTGCGCTCAGCGGGTAGAATTTGCAAGGCAGCCTCTAATTGATGCTGCCGCCTCAAAAGGATTTCATAAAGTTTGCAAATCAAGCGCTGGATCGCTATGCTGAGCACTGAGAAAAGATTCAGGAATCATATTAGTCCGACTACTTCCTTGCCGATGGTTTAATGCTCTAAACGAAGTATTTCGTGCGGAAGAAGCTGCTTGTAGGAATGAAATATTGTACGGCGAGGCCACCCCAAAATAATAAAAAGTAATGTGCCATTGTTCGTGCCTTAAGTATAACGGGCTTTGTAGGAATGAAATTAGTTTGGGCTGTGTAAAATAAATTTCCCTGCCCTCACCGTCTTGCAAAACAACGGACAGTGAGAATAAAAACGTCTTGCAAATAAGTCAATAATCTCGGTGGCGCAGTGGTTACGGCGCTCGACTACTGTTCCCAAGGATGCGGGATCGAATCCCGGCCTCGGCGGCCGCTTTTCGATGGAGGCGAAAAGCAAGGCGCCCGTGTGCTGTGCGATGTCAGTGCACGTTAAAGAACCCCAGGTGGTCGAAATTTCCGGAGTCCTCCACTACGGCTTCTCTCATAGCCTGAGTCGCTTTGGGACGTTAAACCTCACAAACCAACCAACCAATCATGAAAAGAAGCAATGTTCAAATGCTTAAATATCTAGCAGTCGGATGCCTTGCGATAATACGTGCAAATTGAAACAATATAGCCCTTTTTAATTTAAAACACTGGGAGTGGGAGTGGAGGGGGAAGACCTGAGCTCCACCTTTAATACGTGACTCAGTACCCTTTACATATCGTCTTTAGTGTATGTGCCCTCTTTGGTATTCGCCTAATGACAACCTCGACATCGTGAGAAAAGGTCGATGGCGCTACTTGCAGTGCCTCCTTTGAAACGCGTTTGCCGCTGCGTGTTCGTGAGTTGGACTCGACTATCGTGTAGGCTGGGTTACATATTCTTTGTGCAAGGTATTTACTAAGGCGCTCAACATATAGGCAGCCAAAAACCTGTCATGGTGATAAGGTATGCTTTTCGCTTACTCGGAATAAACCAGATAAAAATGCTTACAAACGCTTCACCTGAAAGAGCCAAGTTTCTGCAATCCGGAGATAAGGGGTTCACTCATTTGCTTCCAAAACGGCAGTTACTGAATGCCTTAAGCCGTACCCGTAGAGAACGAAGCTTCGAGAAGTGTTCAGCCGATAGTGAGCACACCTTATTCAGCCTTAAGCTCCTGGATGAATTCCTTTGTTCCTATTTTGCAAATCGTCTTTTCTGTTTGATAGACGTCGCTTCCAAAGGTATGGTCTAGGTTTTCATCGCTGGCGAGCTACAGTCTTTTACTTCGAAAAAACCGGAAAAATGTTTTTTTAGTTTTCGTCGTCTATGCCCGCAGTTTTATGTTGGAGTCTTTTTAATCTTAATCATAATTCTTTTAACTATATGTTCGATTATTTAAAGCGGGATTTTGTTTTTACAATTCCAGGTTCTGTGCCCGTTGGCGTTAACTCTCAGGATATTACTGAGCTAGTTTTCTTTTTTTTTTTTTTTTTGCACTGTGCTGTTACATTTTCTTAGCAAATAGTGAAATTCACTTGCTATTTTCCGCCCATAATTATACTCGAACTAACCATTCAGAATCGTATTACATTGTATATGATTAACCAATGGCGCGCTCAATCCTTGACAGACAATTTCGGCATCAGACAAGTTTGTAATAACAAATCTGTTTTGTATTAGTTCAAGATTTGAAGCTTCTCATTCTTTGTGCAGGTCTACTCTATTGTTGTTTTTTGTTTTTGGAACCATTTATTTTATGAAATCTTGTTTATTTTTCATTAGGACATGTACTGCTACATATTTTTGTCCTTTCCTTAACTCCTATTTAGACTGCCAAGTTATTGCCGATATTTTTTTTTTTGAGGTATTTCAAGGGATTTAAATAATTCATTGTTGGATAATGGGAAATTCTTTCTTGTGGTTCTTTTGATATTCGTGTAAATCTGTGCAAATATATATTACATTTCGGAAGTGCTTGTCTATTTTCTGCTCTCTGATTAGTGAAATCATATTAGAAAACTCGTACAGAATATTGTTCTGGGACATAGAATTCTTGCAAAACACAAAGCAACACAAAAATAAATTTGAAGGGAAGTATCAGTGCGCTAGCTAAACCTTCCACAAAATGCCTTAGACAGACAAAGACAAGTAATCCCGCCAAAACATTGCCTGGCGCACTGATGTTCCCTGTAAACCCTTGGTCACTTTGTTTTGTGTTCCATTAGAGGGCCCGTGTTGTTGCACCGCTTAGATTGGCAGTATTTGTGTAATTGAAATTCAGAAGAGGCATGCTTCTTCTTCTAAATTTTCCCGCAGGCTCAGTATTTAAAATAAAATCAGTAGGTGGAGATACCCTCATTAAAAAAAAAAAAAACTTTATTATGCATGTTGTGTATACGATTAAGTAACGGCTTGCTATTTGTTTATTTATTTAAAATACCCTCAGGGTACAGATGTATGTACGTTACGGAGGTGAGGGGCGCATACAGGATATATATATATATATATATATATATATATATATATATATATATATATATATATATATATATATATATATATATATATATATATATATATATATCTATCTATATATATATATATATATATATATATATATATATATATATATATATATAAACAGAAGCGTAACACAATAAGCGTACAAATCTTTGAAAAACAAAGCACATAATAAAGAACAACGAGGTACATGTGTAATTTAGGAAGACGGTATAGGTGTAAAAAAATAACAAAATATAAAAATATAATAAGCAACACAGTATACAATGAAGATAAGCAAATAACCATACAATAAGTTTTAGTGCTAGGCAAGAAAGAAAGTTTGCAGCGCAGATTTAAATTTTTCTTCTTCAGTTATATCTGTTAGGGATGCAGACAGGTTATTCCAATCATTTCATCGAACATACTGAACCTCACAAATACATGATGAAGCATTATCACAGATACTGTCCCAGAGAATTCGTGCTAAGTCTCAATGTTGACAAATCACATATTTTAGCAGCAACTTTTGGTCCACAAATGTCTACCCCAACACTAAGTTTATAAAATTTTTCATAAAAATGCATGAGCCTATGCATACTTGCACAACTGCAATATATATGCAAGTAATGCAGTTTGTTAAAGAGCATTAAATAAGAACCATGCTGTATACCAGTAAAGACTACTGTAAATTAGCACTCTGATATTCACTACGGAAGGTAGCATACATTTTGGCATAGAACGAACTAGCTCCAGGCTGCTAGGACTTGTCACAGCAGCAAACCAACTGATATGAGTGCTGTTATTACAACGGTCGCTGTACTATAAGCAAAAAATTTAGCACGAATGCTACTAGTGAAACACAAAAAATTGACAGCTTTGCCGGGGAACGCTGAATACCAGAGCAGGTTAATTTCGCAACGAATGAGTGATGATAACCTTCTAATAAACTTTGCTTTAGTTCCTTAGTGCTAAAGTTCAGTTTAGTTCAGTTCAGTCGTTCAGTCGTGTCCGACTCTTCGTGACCCTATGGACCACATCACGCCACGCTTTCTGGTCTCTCACTATCTTCCTAACGCCACATAACTTCATCTGCAGCGCCTCGAGGATGCCATCTAACCATCGCGTTTGCTGACTACCCCTTCTCCGGTGACCCTCAGCCTTTCCCAACATCACATCTTTTTCCAGCGACTCCTCTCTTCTCATCACATGACCAAAGTAGCTGAGCTTTAACTTTAGAATTAGGCCCTCCAATGAGCAGTCAGGGTTTATGGTCGACAATATCGACTGATTTAATCTTCTGGCAGCCCAAGAAACTCTCAAGAGTCTCCACCAGCACCACAATTCAAACGTGCGAATTCTTCGGCGGTCAGCCTTCTTCACAGTCCAACTCTCGCATCCATACATCACAACTGGAAAGACCATAGCACGAGTTATACGGATTTTGGTTGGCAGTCTAATGTTTCTGCTCTTTACTAAGCGGTCAAGGCTAGCCATGGCTCTCTTTCCCAGAAGCAGGCGTCTCCTAATTTCATGGCTGCAGGCTCCTTCCGGGGTAATCTTGGAGCTCAAGAAGAGAAAATCTGTCACAGCTTCCACTTCTTGTCCCTTTATGCTCCAGGACTTGATAAGGCAAGACGCCATAATCTTTGTATTTTTAATGTTCAGTTTAAGCCCAATCTTCTCACTCTCTTCTTGTACGCGTATCAGGTCTCTTGAGTTCCACTAGCTTTCTGCCATTAAAGTGGTATCATCCGCATATCTAAGGTTGTTGATACGTTTTCAAGCAATCTTCATTCCAGCTGAGGACTCGTCCAAACCGGCCTTCCTCATGATGCACTCAGTATATAAGTTAAATAGGCAGGGCGACAGTATGCAGCCTTGTCTCACTCCTTTCTCAATCGGAAACCAATCAGTAAGATCATGCCCAGTTCTGACTGTGGCCTCTTGCCCTTCATACAGGTTCCTGAGAAGACAGATGAGGTGAATTGGAACTCCCATCTCTTGGAGTGCTTGCCACAATCTGCTGTGATCTACGCAGTCAAACGCTTTCGCATAATCAATAAAACAGAAGTAGATGGGTTTCTCGAACTCTCTTGCTTTTTCCATGATCCAGTGAAGGTTGGCAATCTGGTCTCTGGTTCCTCTGCCCTTGCGAAACACAGCTTGCACGTCCGGAAGCTCCGGATCCACATACAGCTGCAGCCTACCTTGGAGGAATTTCAACATCACCTTGCTCTAAAGATACTATGCTATAAAGTTACAATTTCAGTTTTCATTTATTTGCTACTAGTAGTACAAAAGGAACATTCAAGATCATTCATGTAAATTTGTGCGGACCACCCAAACAAACCCTTCAGTATCGCACTTGATAACAGTGTCAGTCAATGCATGTTTTTTTTTTTGTGTGTGTGTGACATACGCAACAAGACCAGATGGTAGCCATTAAGGTCTCTGCAAGACACAGAGAGACGAAGGAATTGTACAGATGCAAAACAACTGAAAGCTTGCGAGTATTACATTGTTTGCCATAGTGGAAAGCCATCGAGCTTAAAGCTGCGAGAGGAGTTTGGTTACACACTAGCCCAAAGCTGTTTTCAGGAACGAAAGTTTAAAACACTGCTGTGCTATTAGCTGAAGCATTCTTGCTGTCTTCTTATCTATGAAAACATCACAGCCTTTCCCTATTGATATCGTCCTATACACGAAGAAAATCCTCTTCAACCTGAAGAAAATGGCCGCGTATTAGTCTGATGTACAATATTTACAAGTGCTGCCTACAAGGCGGCTGCTACTGCATAGAGCGCAGAGTCATTTTTTTCATCTTTTTGTCAAGCTCTTCCATCTCCTTCAATGCTGTGGCAACTGCATGGCGCAACTTGGGGAACTCTGCTCACTGCAACTGTACAAAGGAACCAACACAGCACGTCATCACAAGGCCCATGAAAGGTGCATTAGATTTGCTATGCATAAGTTGCATTAAAATCTGTACAATGCTTGCATCAAGCAAATCTAATGATAACGAGAACTATGTTCAATGAGGAATAATTAGGCTATAGAATCTGGATGACAATTGAAATATATGACTACAGCAATGCACCTTGTTAAGTGATTGATTTTATCAAGCGATGTTAGTTTACAGCGCACTCTTTGCCTGCCACATTGGCTCAGTGGTTAAGGCACTCAGCTACTTATATAGATGAACTGGGTCCAAGTCTGGCTCCAGCGGCAGTTTTTCAATGAAGGAGAAATGCAAAAGAGATCTGGGTGCGTTGTGATATCATCATCATCATCATCATCATCATCATCATCATCATCATCATCATCATCATCATCATCATCATCATCATCAGCCTGATTATACCCACTGCAGGGCGAAGGCCTCTCCGATATTTCTCCACTTAACCCGGGGTTGTGATATCCGTGCATATGAAAGATTCGCAGCTGGTTGAAATTATTCCAGAATCCTACACCACAATTTTTCCTTCTCTGTTTTCACTCTCTTCTTCATGATGTTATTCGAGTGTCCCCCGAAAAGAGAGAGTTACTGCGCCATCCCCATTCTTTAAAATTCCTCTCCAGTTTTTCGATTTTCTTTACGGCTTTGATATGAGCAGGTATGGTGGTGACTCGGCATTACGTTAACACCACTATGCATTTTTCTAGTGAGCAGCTTGTGAAGAGGCAACAGTACCAGTGGAATTAGCTTTTGGCCCATTATAGTGTACAAATGAATAAAGCTAGATCGATGCATCGCAGTATGATACCAATTAACAGATTACATCAAGCACCATAACTGGTGACATCTGTCATCGCTTTCAAAAGCATGCAAAAAGAAAAGAAACTTCAAATGCGTGGACCTCGCCATAAGATGTCTTCATCTACATTTGTTTGGTTGGCTCGAGAACTCTGCTCAAGGCACTGAAAATGAAATAGCAAATGCCAACGAATCCAAAAAAAAAAAAAGTAACCTCCACACATCGCTCTTTGTAGAAATGGTAACATGGACTCTCCACTTCAAACTCTCCAGTGTCGGATATTTTGGACCCCGCTCAAGGCTATTATAATGAATAATACTCTTCCTGAAAAATATAATTAGAGTCTAGGAAAACAAATGGCGCAGACATATATATATATATATATATATATATATATATATATATATATATATATATATATAATCCCGGTATGTCGGAAACGAAATGTGCCCCACCTGGATCCAAAGACAACACTCACAATGTCTTCAGCGAACAAAGGAAGGGAGCCACACTGACCTGCCCGAGGGGACGTGAGGTTACGAACATACTCCTGCTAGCAACTTACCGCAACGTACCACGGTCTTCCCGAAAAATCTGCCAAAAGCAAAAAAAAAAAAATAAGAATATGGCCCAAGACGCTAGTGACAAGACCGTAGCCCGACATACCTCTTGTTTTTTCACTACATATTCTGAAGTGCTCTCGAAATTTTAAGGCGAAATCCTGTCTAGGCTCTAGGCTCATGGTACGAAATCCCATGCGCGTGAGTTGTGCGCGAGATCTGTAAACGTCTCCTATTAGGAGGCGTTGGATCTGTGCGCGAGATTCCGCGAGATGTGTTCTCCTTGTCTAACGTTCGTGCCATCTGCAATCTCACACTTGAACGCGCGCCTAGGAATGCCACGCGAAAGTAGCTATGAGCTATGGTGCACCGTTCAAATTAATACTTACCGGAGAAAGCTGCAGCGTCTTTCCTTTCCAGTAAACCAATTATAATTATATGTAGCACTGCGACCAACGCCAATAAGAGGCAACGATGAGAAGCAAATGATAGGAAAGAAAGGGTAGGCTTTTGCCATTCACCCCTTAATAGACATCTAAGAGACCTTCTAACTTTATTTCCTATGCTGTTTGTATAATGAATTAACGTTATATTAGCAACGACTTGGGCTCTTTTCGATTCCCGGCACATTTTAAGAATTTCCCCATGCTAGGACAAAAAGTACTGTAAAACTATATAGACATCAGAATCGACAAAAAAAGTAGTTTTTTTGTTAAGCTCATTTAGAAGACTAAAAAAGCATTGCTGCAGCCCCTTAAATTGTTTTGCTGCACATTCCTTGGGCGCAACATTATAAGAGGTTTGCGGTGGATTTCAGTTCTTCACTTTTTCTTGTCTGCTCTTGTATATCAGGTGAGTGCATCGTCGTTAAACAGTTACGCCCCACGTGACGAGTAACAAAATTCAGGTTCAAGAAAGCGCATTTCTGTTCTGCAGCAGCACTCCAAAATGTTCCACGAGCTATGAAATGCCACCACCACCACCACCACCACCACCACCACCATCATCATCATCATCATCATCATCATCATCATCATCATCATCATCATCATCATCATCATCATCATCATCATCATCATCATCCGGATAATACTCCTAGCCCGGCAAAAGGCCTCCCCATTATTTTTTCAATTACCCAGTTCGAAGCCAGCTGCATCGATTTGACTCTCGTAAACTTCCTAACATCATCCGCCGACATAAACTTTCTGGCGCCCCCTGCTGCCTTTCCCTTCGCTTGGTATTCAATTCGTTACCCTTAGCGACCATCGGTTATCTTATCTTCACACATTATGCCCATTTCTTCTTCCTGATTTCGATTAGAATGTCATTAAGTAGAGTTTGTTCCCTGGGGCCGAATTACGGACTCCGCTCACAAGTTTGTGAGCGTGACGTCAAAATTACGGAGCTGTGACGCAGCCTTGAGACGTCAATCGTGACGAGTATGTGAAATCGTCCAATTACCAGTGACTTTTAGCGTGGCTCCGCCCCGGTAGTTCTGAATCCTCGGCAAACGCTGTTGCCACAGTGTGGCACAAAACTGAGCAGGGACCGTCTCCTAACTTTTTGTAACACGACGAAATTAATACGCAATAAATAAAACAGACAAAGGTTTATTTTGGCAAGGTACTATTTTTAATATTGAATAACATTAAGCTCAAGTAGAAACGTTCTTAGTTTTGTAATTATACTTGCTGTTGGGTAACTTTCTTTGCCGCGAGGGCGCGCCGGCGGCGTCATGGCGGCCTGCAAGCAAACAGCTGATTGCCCGAGAAGGTGCTGCTTTTTTAAGCGGCGTCTGAAATCGAAGTACCGTGCGGGTGCGGTAGCATGCTGAAAGTCTAATAGACTGGAGTCGAAGTTCAGAGCCTGCAGCGATAAAATTTCATAGAGCGTTTGACACAGAAATGGACAAAGAAAACTGCGGAAGTGTTTTCGGTCGGCGCCTACTAGTATCGATGAGAAAAGTGCTGAAAGTTTAACGTGCAAGCTGTGTGATTCTATTTGTTTCTCTTTAGGAAATGCAAGACGACTGTGAAGCATGTAGTGTAGGCCAAAATGAAGCTCCGTGGTTGCATGATCATCTGTTTCTATGTAGCTGGATAGTTCAGAAAAGAACATGATCATGGGAATGCTCCCACACCTGCCGGGACTGAACCTGAAGCCTTCATTCACTGCAGTGCCACCGTGACAGGGCTTTCGATGTAGTGTTCATTGTAGTGTGCTCTGTATTTTTTTTTCTTTGTTCTCCATGACTGGGTTGCTTTGCTTTTGAGCGATACCGTCTGCCCACACACCATTTGCTTTGTTTGTATACCTATGGGATTTTCTACTTACGAGCACTAAAACTCGCAATATTATCCATTCAATTTGTCAGATTTACACTGTTTAGCATTAAGCAAATGCGTTCTATGCATCCTAACAGTATATGCAGGCCTGTAGTCCTGAAAGGCTCACTAATGGAGACTGCCCTATGCAAACAGTGTACATAGCACTACTTTTGTCATGTTTCTGCACTGCTAAGTGCCATACTTTGCTTCCTGCTTCTGAAATGTGCCAAACCTGTGACAACTACTATGCAAGCCTGTAATCATTAAGCAACTAATCTTTTGTGTTTTGCCTCTGTGTCGCAGTTTATACACAATACTTTCATTTCTTGCTTCTGAAGTATATCAAACCTGCGATGAGTACTGTGCCAGCTTACAGGCTCTAAAAATTATTCTTGTGTGTCCTTTCTCTGTAGCACCACGTCAAATAACTGCCGATGCTATTGCAGGAAGTTGGTTTCGCTACTGCATATTGAAGCGTGTGAAATGGTGCAGGAAAATAAAGGTGCACAGTGGATACACGTGCTTCTAAAAAAACTTCTGTGAGGCCTTCCCATTCCGATAGGCATCACAATTGCTGCCTCGTTGTGAAACACTTTAATTATGTACTCAAACACATGCACTCACAAACAAACACCAACATACACGGTTGTAAGCAACAGCGAAGGGGGGTGTACGAAGACAAATTTGACTTGACAGATGAGGTGTTTTAACGCATGGTTCGAGAAGATGCATCTTTATCACAACAGGTTTTTGGCACGGACATGAAACGAGAAGACGCTGCACTTGGCTGCCTGTGATGAGTTGGTCAGCTACGTGTGGTATATCACGGTCGATTGCTGTGCTGTGATTGACGCCAAAGCGGTTGCCGCACCATGGGCAGCTGTGCCAGCCTCTGGTGGTAGGTTCTGTGGAACAGGCTCACAACATGATTCTGTATGGCTTTTCACTAGAGGTATGCATGGTAATAGTGATCCCACTTCCAAGTAGCCAGTGCACAGATGTGACCCTTTCTTGTTCAAGCCAGCAGCACCCTCCTCGTCTGCAGGCAGGCAAGAAGACATCCAACGTAGTTATGCAACAAGGCACATGCTACACGCTCTGGCTGGTAGAGGAACGTCTAGTATTTTTGCAAGCACTGGAAGCGGGTCTTCAGCACGTCGATGCAGTTATCCACCATTAACCTTGTGGAGGTGTATGCCTTGTTCTATAACCGTTATGGAGAGTCCGGACCGGGATTCCATGGAACTGGCAGCCATGTCTCCAACAGGTGCCCCTCTCACCAGCATAACCGAAAATGGCACGCTGTTAAGCACATTCTTCGTCACGTCGTTGTCGACCTCAAAAGCCTTATAAACTAACAGCCTTACTGACACAATGGAAGAGTCGCATCAAGTAGCTCATTGCCAAGTTTTGCTGACGATGACATTCATGGGCGTGCAGACAATGAATGATTGAACGTTTCAGCAACACTGCTGTAAGGATAGCCTTGCACTCATATCGGTATAAATGATGCCCCATTACTACTAATTACAGGCATCAAGCACACACATCCCCATCTTCGTTTCTTACGTAGGCATTTCAACAATGTACTAGTGTCTTATGTTCCAGCTTTTATAAAAGCCCAAGAACGGTAATACATGTGAGGCATGTGGAGCCTACCGTAACTTATCTTGCAAACAGCAGTGCGGCTCAGTGTCGTGAATTCGACGACTCGCAGCAGGCCGGCCTCGACCCGTGTCATGCCTGTGTGCAGCCGAGAGTGTCGCCAGAAGAAAGCATCATGCCAAGATCCCACGTAGGGAGGTTCATGGCCAAAATCATCTTGGCATCTCATATCTGAAACAGGGACATCACAAGGCTACTCGTAGACGACCGATGTGCCGTCGACAAACCCGACGATGCCGGGTATGCTGCCGTGACGAAGGAAGCCTTTCTTCTCCGCCGCCCTAGCTGCACGCCGCCGCAAACGCTTTCGAACTGTCGGCTGCGCGAAGCCGATGTTCGCCTCGTTGCCAGTAGCGGCTTGGAAGCCACTAGCAGTTCGGAAAAAGCGCAGTGCACACATTATCTGCCGCCGCACACACAGCGCACTCGGCCGCACACACTTATCTCAGTTCATCGCGTCGCACAGTCACTGTACTATATCCTTCTCAAGTAGCAACAAGCGTCGAAACATCTCGCCGGGCACGTCAAACAGTCTTCGTACACCGTCCTTCGCCGATGATCGCGTCGGGGCGCCGCCGCTACCGCCTCACGAGAACGCCGGCCGCCGCATAGATCGCCGCCATTTTCCCTTTGTGAGCGCTCAGAAACAAGTTGTGAGCGGCTCGCGTCGCTCACAACCCCCGCTCACAATTGGCCCGTAGCCAACGTCATCACTTTAAGTGTGTTCATGACGTAAACAGCAGACGTCGATGATGTAAACGACGGCCACTCCCGCCGTGTTGCCGCTGGCCAATAAGAAGATTGTGAGTGTGAGTGTGATTGTGAGTGTGAGCCGTCTGTAATACGGCCCCTGATCGACTCTAAACGCTCCGTGTCCCTTAACATAGCACTCACCATTTCCCGTTCCATACCTCTCTTTTGTTCCCTCCAATTTAAGTAGAAGCCTTTTCTTTGCCTTCATGTAGTGCGCGCGTTTGGTTCAAACGTTAGCAAGCCAAGCTATGGTAGATAGCTTCGTTCTGTATTACGGAATGCAATCCAAGCTCTTTCCTCAGTAAAACTGTCTTTTTTTTTCCTCTAGAATGCATACATTTCCTCAATTTTATTATAACTACCAGAAGGCCACCTAAAATCGTGACTGCAAGAGGATCATTATTTTCCCGCGCGACATGAACTGCAGAATTCACCCAGAATCAAATCTGCATTTATTATTAGTCAGGGTGAGCGCTAATATAACATTTAACATTCAGGATACCTTACTTAGTAAGGATAGCAGCGAAGGTCAGTATAGCAGCTTTGGCATGTTAGTTATGCATTTGTGACTTCAGCATGCAAACAATAGGACAAGAAAGAGACAATAAACGCCTCCTCACAGCGAACTCTCATAGCGAATGCTGCGAAAAACGTATAAAATTTTATGACAATGAAGGCATCAAATAACTATGCAGATGCGTTGCTGCTGTTAACACTTATAGAATAGTTATGTTTTCTTGTTGTGAGAGCAGCGGGAATAACTTTCAATGTCAAGATGTTTAACGGCACTGAATAAGTGTGGATATTAAAATAGTGAGTGTCTGCTGCAACTCGCAAGTACTTAAAAGAAATATTGCGGATGGCAGCTGCCTACATAATAATGCTGTCTAAACCTCTTCACAGCAGGTCTTGTGTTTGCATCTCCCGTTTTTTAAAACACTTTTTCTAATCCATCGACCTCCTTGAGTTGCATGTCCCTCTATTTTCATTAACTTTTTGTTTACTTAGTGTAGGGTGTCAGGATGGGGGTATATACCATCACCGCCGTTTTTAATAAATCTTAATCTTCCGGTCCGGTCAAGGGGAAAGTTCACTGAAAGTATTTCGTTAGTGCAGCTAAGCAAACTGCATGCACCTAGGCTTGGACTTTCAGCCGCACAGAGCACCGCAATAGCCTCGCCAACTTCTGCCACACAAGGTGTTGAGCAGAGCGGGTTTAATTTCTTCGGGAGCGCTCACGTCTTTGCCTGTGCCTGGAACACAAAGGGCACGTCG
The DNA here is from genome assembly GCF_055883805.1 of Amblyomma maculatum. NCBI lineage: Eukaryota > Metazoa > Arthropoda > Arachnida > Ixodida > Ixodidae > Amblyomma > Amblyomma maculatum. The sequence continues at coordinate 67,176,320 of NC_139347.1, read as the reverse complement.
TCCCACCCCTGGAGAACAGCGGAGTGGGGTCGTTAAATGAGCTTTTGAGAAGACTCTTTTGCGGCACTTTCCAACAGGCGAGGCTCAGGTCTACCTGAGTCCTGCTGAAATATAGTTGCGTGTTTTCTTTGTTTTCTTTTAAATTTGCTCTTGAAGTGTGCTTTGACAATATACCCCTGCAAGTGTTAGAAACACTGCGCGCCTTAGTAAAACCAGCTCGCGAAAAGGCAAGAGAATTACGAAATTTTGAGCCGCTGCGGAAATGATAGTTGTAGGCGGACACGAGAGATTCGCATCGGTTCTATGATGGGAGAATATGCTATAAGCGTGACAGTGTTTCAAAGAATACGTTTTTGTTGTTGGGTGTACGACAGTATTTTCTCCCTCTGTGTTCATTACAAACCATGTATGAAGCTAGGGTTATGCCCATTCTTGTAGCAAAAACTTTATAAATGCTACGTTTGATATATGAATTTTCTGTTGTATTTTTGTCTTTACGTGCATATGTATTGTGTACCGGGCAATATACTGGCTGAGTTTCGCACTATATACTATCATCAGTTCAAATCCTGTGTGCTTCGCTTTTTCTATCCTTGTTCGGTTAACCAAACCCCAGTGTGATGAATCAGGGGTTTGTTTCTGCGGCTTACTATCCAACATGAGGCTTCACTCTTATGTATCCCTCCGAGATTAAGACGGAGTGGTTTTTGTTGGCTACAGCGTAGGCTGCCGTAGCCACAAAGCGTTGCATTCACCTACTGACCTACAAATATCAGTGAAGTGTGTGACGTGTGTATTCACTCCAGTTTGTATTAACCTATCTTGGCGGTCTGTATAAATAGGCTGAGGATGCTATGCAGGTGTAAGTAGGAATTCTTCGCCTCAAAGAGCCGCAATCTGTCGGATCTCCCATTAGGCGCTTATCGTTGCAAAGTTTAAAAGAAATGTCCACCGATTTAGCATTAATCGAAATGTGAAAAGCGCAATGCAGTTTTCACATCGCTATCGGATGGAGTATGCTAATTAGCACGCGCAGTCCTAATCTACCTGATCATGCGAAATAACAATGGACATAAATCTAAAGCCCTGCTTTAAAGAAACCGTACTGTCGCGACTGCATGGCTTAAGTAGAATGTCTGACGAGTGATTTAGGGGTTCCGCTGGGTTTGATTCCCGTCACAAAAGTGCTCCCAACGTTGGAAAAGACATCAGACAGAAAACCATCGGCGACATCGATGGAGGAACTCAGTGCTAGCACACTAAAAGCGGCGACAAACCCATACAAGGCAGGTAACCCAGGTAACGCGCCTGTGGTCTTTTTATCGACTATGCATCGAATGTGGTCCCCTAAGAAAGCGTATATATTATATATATATATATATATATATATATATATATATATATATATATATATAGAATATGAAATGAAATTAAAGAGAAACAGCAAGCTAAATAAGAGAAATTTATGTTTCGCTAGGGCTATTGCCAAAGGTTTTCCTGCACGGAAAGGTAGCTGGGTGGGTTGCTTTGTATATGCAAAATGGAAGTCCTGAAGCTCCTTCACATTTAATGACATCTGTAAAAACTACGAAGCGATGCTCCATTTATATGGCGCGTTTACAATGAAGTTCTCCCCCAAGTCGGTAGTGCCACTTCTGCATGCCAAAAATGCGGCCGGAATACGAAAACTGAAAGTAAACGAATGAGTTGTCACGGCTGTAACCCGCAAATGACGCCAATGTCAACCACCCACGCCCCCACTTCGTGCATCTGCTTGTCGTTGCGGCGCGCACATACTGTAGAAATAGGCCGCATTTCATTCAACAGTGCCAATCACACGTGCATTGTTCATTAAATTGTTCGCTTTGTTAGCGGCTGTTGCGGGTTTCGTAACTAACGATACTAGCTAGGATCATGATTGTGTTGATTTGTGATTGATAGTCGTCTTTGCGATTTAAACATTGATGGATTACTTCGTGGGGTTTTTGAGCGAAAGAGGATCAAGCTATATACATCCCGGAAAGTATATATACGCATTATATTGAAGAACATACATCAACTGGTTGAAAAGTTTTCGTATTTTTCGTGTGGAAGCAGGTATGCATTAATGCCCCTTTACCTGCATATTGCATCTAAAGAGTACTTTACACCTACAGAGAACGAAAGGTTGATTGAAAACCCCCTAATTCTGGCTTTCATGGCCTGCGCCTCATTACTTTATGCACGATGAGCCTCTAGGGTAGCATTCTGTACGCTGTGAACCAAATTATATGTCAATCAATCAATCAATCAATCAATCAATCAATCAATCAATCAATCAATCAATCAATCAATCAATCAATCAATCAATCAATCAATCAATCAATCAATCAATCAATCAATCAATCAATCAATCAATCAATCAAATCAGTTTATTCAAACATCCTATGATGCTTAGGGGCACGGACAAAAAGCCCTCGATGGGCTTGACGAGGTCCGTGCCCCCTACAAGGCATACAGTGGACAGCGTTTGATGCGTCAATAGCAGAAATACACTAGCAGGACGCAGCTGCTCATAGACAGAAAATCATAAAGAAGGATACAAATATGATACAAATAACAATGACAATAACAAATGACTATTATGTTCTAGATATCTCAAAGCGCACCTGCCTAATCACTCGCCAGGTAACGTAGGCCACGCGCTCTCATCGAGATTCACATGTATAAGGACGTACAAGCAATCGCGTGTTTTCGTGGGAGCGCACAATACAGGAATTAAAACGAAATAAACACAGCAGTTACAAAACTCCCGAAGACTGCATAAAGAAGTAGACTCGGCAGTTAAGTGAGAACGAAACCGTTTCACCGGTTGCATGGTAACCGCGCAGGGCGTGAAGACCGTCGAGACCTTGCGGCTTTGAATTGGCTGCGTACAGAAGCCACGCGCGGCCTATGTGCGCCGAATACGATTAAAATGATTCAGGGCTCTTTTTTGTCCGTATCGTTACTATCTGCCGTCTGTTTCGCATTGTTTGATTTCGGTTTAGTTCACGGGGCTTAACGTCTTAAAGCTACTCAGGCTATGAGAGACGCCGTAGTGCATGGCTCCAGAAATTTAGACCTCCTGAGGTTCTTTAACGTGAACTGAGATCGCACAGTACACACGGGTGCTTGGCTTTTTGCCTCCATCGAAAAGGGGCCGCCGCGGCCTGGATTCAAACCCGCTTCCTTTGGGCACAGAAGTCGAGCGCCTGAATCGCTGCACCACAGCGGCGGGCATTTCGTTCTGTTTGATTATGGAACTTTTTGCACTGTGTTATGCGCTCACCGCGAGGCTGTCCTCGTATTTCAATGTCACTTCGTAGCAGTTTTCTGCCAGTTCTAGTGGCGAATTTAGAGTGGTGATCATCAGTGGGGGGTAAAATAAATTTTTTATGCATCTAGCGAACACTGACATTCACGTATAATTTCAAATGTGCCTACAGGTCAAAGGCAACCTGTTGGTGGTCTAACTAAACGTGGCGTTTCGTAATGGTTTTGTTCTGTGTCCACGCCTTAACTTACCAGCCATATCAGAGGCGGTGGTTCTCGCAAACAAATTAGATATGGCATCGCTGTGTAGGGTTGTGAAAGTAACTTCGCTTTATGAATTTTGTGGAAATTACAAGTTTGATGCCGGGGTATTTGCTGAAGGGTAACGAAAAAAGGTCAGTGGACAGGACACGAATTGTTATGACTAAAAATTGGCAGTGTTCAAGGTTATAACAGTGGGAAGGAATTACAACATGGCCGTTGCCACTCTGATTAAACATACGTCGCAGCCCAATAGTCAGAAGGCTGAAAAAAATTGGCTTGACTGAAAAAAAAAAAGCACAGTGAACCGTATGTCTTTTCAACGGAGACATCAAGATTATTTCTCCAGCCACGCTCAAAACTTTACCGCTTTAAAGAAGTGTAACCATGTTGCTCGTTTTTTTTTTCTTTTTTTTTCTTTTTTTTTTTACCGTGCCAAGTCCTCAAATATGATACTTTTTGTTTTACCTTTGTGTTACCTTTTGTTTTACCTTTTGTATAATGCATATTGCCTTGTTGGACCAAGATCGCCTTTCTGTTGGCACTTACTTGACCTGTGTTATTCTAGTGTATGTGATGTCCCACTCCTGCGACCGCCTCAAATGTGAGGCCAGCAGTATGTTCAAATAAATAAATAAAATAAGTAACAAATTGTTGTCGTCATAATGTTATCCTTTTGTTATCTTGAAATATTCCTCAATATCAATATCGTGCTCCAATATGCAGCGCGGAAGCGAATGAGAATTGTCTTACCATACACAGCGCAGCAGCCGACGTGATTGATGCGTGTTGTTCTCTGATGCTCATGCTTGTTGAAGTGATGCTCATGATCATCATGATGTTCATGATGATCATGAACGTTGGCAGCCGGCTGAAACTCACGATGGCATTTCGTCTGCGCTGCACGATACCCATGACACAGTAATCGGTGTGCGCTGCAAGAAAGGTAAAATCCTTATTGGTCAACATGGTCCCTACGTCATGACCACATGACTTCGCTTGAGAATTTCAGACAACATACATTCGAATAAAGCTCCGAATAAAATATCATAATAAAATAAAAAATACTTCCGAATAAAACAAATAACAAAGCGTCCCAATGACACCGAAATTATGGGAGAGGTTCCTCTAAAGGGGTATTTAAGAAAATAGAACTAATTGAATGAAGTAAATTTGTCGTCATTGGTGTTTAAAACCGGGCATTCGGATGTCAGGCAGGCACGCGATGCATAGGTCACGAGTGGTCGTTGGTACCAAGCCTATTAAATGGGGCACTTAGGGAACGGGTTGACTTGAGTATTACTTACTAACATGTATTGGTATGTGTACTGATGATAGCGCAATATTAAAAAAAAATGTTTAAAATAATAAACAATAAAAGCTTAAAAAATGATTACCGGAATGAAAAGCCGGTGTTAAAGGCGTTGTCGCGTATAATCTTAACGCAAAGCTTAGGTGTCCTCCTAATTTTTTTCTCCTGTCCTACCACGGCTATCTTAACCTGCCCAAAGCTGATTAGCATTTGATATCCCGCCAAAGTGGCTTTGTAATTATCTTGTCCAATGGTGCAACACTATTCAGTAATATCGTGCTCTTTTCATATTTTCTGTCATTGCGATACACTTTACATTAAATATATCTTAGCTTAGCGTCAAGTAAATGTTACGCTTCACAACACGGAAATCGACCCTGTGAGATCGAACAAGGAACACCGGTGGTACAACCCGATATCGAGCCGCCCTCCCATCAGTCAATGTTTTTTGCTGCTACTGTTCCATCGATTTTCTTCTGGCCTACCTTTAATAGGAGCCAGCAGTTACTTCTCACTTTTCTGGTGGTGTGCATTTTTAAATTCTTTCAAATAACCAGAGGCCCTCCAACATTAGTACCCGATTGGTGCGTCCTCCGCTCTTCTCAAAGTTTTTCTTCGGCAGCCTCAAATATTTTACTTTCCCAAGACACTTGGGTTTACGTTTATTCGATAAAGAAAACAACGCACGTTCAAGGCTGAAGTTTCTGTGAAGTAAAAGTAAAAGTATCGTGCGCACTTATCGACAATTCTACGCCTTTCTTGCACCTGCATATTTCCCCTTCATGGGTGATAGAAAGCGACTGCTCACAGGGGCCACATTTATCTCGGAAATGTGGGTGCGGAATTTTGAGCTGGTTCCTTTTGCTGTAGAGTCTTTAGCTTTTTATTAACGAGGCTATTATCGGGCCGTGACTGTTCTTATGTGTCCTTGAATGTTTACGGAAAGATCATCGTCTCTACTATGTATTTTGTTTTTCTATCGGCAAGATATTCGCAATTTACTGTTAATGTGCCATTTTGAGTCTTGGGGAAGTAAAAGTGTCAGGAGAAGAGGCGAATTGGTAAAGTGAAGTTTCAATAAACACATAAAAAATAAGACACACGAAATGAAAGGCTCTAAAAGAGAAACCTTTCGTCTAAAAGAAAACTAGATTTTATCCCTAAGGGACGTCTTCTTTATTTTTATTTCAACATTAATAATAAACATGCACTCTACGTTTGATGAAAAGGAGAGAACAGTTGCTTGAAACGGGGTAAAAATATAAACACGTGGTTTGGCTTAAAGAGTAAAGGCTGAGAGCGACTCAGGATTCCGAAGAGACGCCGTAAATTTCGACCACCTAGGGTTATTTAACGTGCGCTAACATCGTACAAGAGGTGCAGCGGTGGCGTAGCGGTAGAACATCCGCCTCGCATGCAAGAGGACCGGGGTTCAAATCCCGGTGCCGCGCAATTCTCCACCGGATGAAAAAAAAAAAAAAATCCGCGTGTCGATGGAATTGCATATACAGGTTTGGGGTGCGACCTGATGCCGATGAACACCTCCGGCAACGCACTCCCTCACCAGAACAGGAGTTGGCCACCCTGGTGCAGTAATTGGCCACAACCTCCTATGATAAGCTCCATAAAACCCCGGCCCTCAGTCACCAGCGGCTGCGGAACAACTGACCACGGCGGCGGTCAGACCTGTGACGCAGCAGGGGGTGCTAAGAAAGCCTGGCTCCGCTGGACAGGCCGCCATTGGAAACTGACCCTGGCAACGTTTAATGCTAGAACCCTAGCTAGTGAAGCTAGTTTAGCAGTGCTGTTAGAGGAACTAGAGGGCATGAAATGGGATGTCATAGGGCTTAGTGAGGTTAGGAGGCCGAATGAGGCATATACTGTACTGAAGGAAGGGCATGTACTCTGTTTTCGAGGTTTACCAGAGAGGCGACAACTAGGAGTAGGTTTCCTTGTCAATAAGTATATAGCGGGTAATATAGATAAATTCTATAGTATTAATGAGAGGGTTGCAGGCATCGTAATTAGGCTTAATAAGCGGTATAAACTGAAGGTTGTACAGGCCTATGCACCTACATGTAGTTATGATGACCAGGCAGTTGAAAGCTTCTATGAAGATGTAGAATCGGCAATGCGAAAAGTAAAGACGCAGTATACTGTACTAATGGGCGACTTCAATGCCAAGGTAGGGAAAAAACAGGCAGGAGGCAAGGCAGTAGGTGACCATGGCATTGGTTCTAGGAATAGCAGGGGGGAGTTACTAGTTGAGTTTGCAGAGCGCAATAACTTACGAATCATGAATACCTTCTTCAGCAAACGGAAGAACCGAAAATGGACATGGAAAAGTCCTAACGGAGAGACTAAAAATGAAATCGACTTCATAATGTGTTCAACCCCCGCCATTGTGCAGGATGTACAGGTAATCGGGAAAGTTCGATGTAGTGACCACAGGATGGTGAGGTCCCGAATTAGCCTAAATCTGAAGAAGGAACGCAATAGATTAGTAAGAAAGAAATCCATCAACTAATTAGCGGTGAGGGGGAGGGCAGAAGAGTTCAGGATCTCGCTACAGAATAGGTATTCAGCTCTAATTGAGGATGGCGACATTACCCTAGAGGCAAGGAATAATAATTTCAGAGATATCATTACTGAGTGCGCGGTAGAAGTAGGCGGTAGGATAGTTAGAGAGGATACCGGTAAGCTGTCTAAGGAGACGAAAGATTTGATTAAGAAACGGCAGAGTATGAAAGCTTCCAATCCAACAGATCAGGTCGAATTTGCCGAGATATCAAAGCTAATCAATAAGCGCAAGGTGGCCGATATAAGGAAGTATAACATGGAGAAAATTGAGCATGCTGTAAAGAACGGGGGAAGCCTTAAAGCGGTAAAGAAGAAATTGGGCATAGGCAAAAACCAGATGTATGCGATAAGGGACAAGGCGGGCAACGTCATCACTAATATGGAAAAGATAGTCAAAGTAGCCGAGGAGTTCTATACAGATCTCTACAGTAGCCAAAGTAGTCAGGACCGTAATGAGATTGGCGATAGGGAAAAACAGTCAGACGTTCCACCAGTGACGAAGGACGAGGTCAAGAAAGCACTAGAAACTATGAAAAGAGGGAAATCAGCTGGAGAGGATCGGATAACTACAGATTTGCTGAAGGACGGGGGGGATATCGTGCTAGAAAAACTGGCCACCCTGTATACGCAGTGCCTGGTGTCATCGACGGTACCGGAAGCATGGAAGAATGCAAACATTATCCTCATTCACAAGAAAGGGGACTCTAAGGACCTTAAAAATTACAGACCAATCAGCTTACTGTCTGTTACGTATAAGGTATTTACTAAGGTAATCGCTAATAGAATCAGGACAACCTTAGACTGCAATCAAGCAAAGGATCAAGCAGGGTTTCGGAAACGGTACTCTACTATCGATCATATCCATGCCATCAATCAGGTGATAGAAAAATGCTCGGAATATAATCAGCCCTTATACATAGCATTCATTGATTACGAAAAAGCATTTGACTCAGTTGAAACCTCGGCGGTGATGCAGGCATTGCGAAATCAGGGGGTAGACGAGCCGTACGTGAAAGTGCTGGAAGATATATATAGTGGCTGCACAGCAACCATAGTTCTGCATAAAGAAAGTAACAAAATTCCCATAAAGAAAGGTGTTAGGCAAGGAGACACAATCTCCCCAGTACTATTCACAGCTTGTTTAGAGGAAGTATTCAGAGACTTGGAATGGGAGCAGTTAGGGATAAGGGTAGATGGAGAATACCTCAGTAATCTGCGATTTGCTGATGACATTGCCTTGCTAAGCAACTCGGGAGATGAACTGCAAATAATGATTGATGACCTAGACAGGAAAAGTAGAAAGGTAGGCTTGAAAATCAATATGCAGAAGACTAAGGTAATGTTCAACAGCCTCGGGAAGGAACAGGAGTTTACATTAGGTAGCGAAATACTGGAAGTAGTAGGCGAATATAACTACTTAGGACAGGTAGTAACCGCAGATCCGGACCATGAAAAGGAAATAACAAGAAGAATAAGATTGGGATGGAGCGCATTTGGCAAGCACTCGCAGATTATGACTAGCAGCTTACCGGTATCGCTCAAGAGGAAAGTATACAACAGTTGCATCTTGCCTGTACTCACCTATGGGGCTGAAACGTGGAGGCTAACCAAGAGAGTTCTACTTAAGTTGAGGACAACCCAGAGGGCTATGGAACGAAAAATGGTAGGGGTAACATTAAGAGATAGAAAGCGTGCAGAGTGGGTCAGAGAAATAACGCAAGTTAACGACATTCTAGTGGAAATTAAGAAGAAGAAATGGACATGGGCAGGGCATGTAGTGCGAAGAGAGGATAACCGATGGTCGCTGAGGGTAACAAACTGGATTCCAAGGGAAGGAAAGCATAGCAGGGGGCGGCAGAAAGTTAGGTGGGCGGATGAGATTAAGAAGTTCGCAGGGGTCAAGTGGATGCAGCTAGCACAGAACCGGGTTAAGTGGAGAGATATGGGAGAGGCCTTCGCCCTGCAGTGGGTATAATCAGGCTGATGATGATGATGATGATGAACATCGTACAGCACACGGGCGCCTTGCTTTTTGCTTCCATCGAAAAGTGGCTGTCACGGCCGGCTTTGAAGCGCCACAAGAACAGTGCCTCCCTCTTTAATTCTAGCATGCCTGAAAGTTACGTCCCCAGAATGATGCGCAGGTTCAGCAGCGCTGCATATATTATTCTAGTGGGCTGTCTTCTGGCCTCAGCCAAGCTGCGGCGGCGCCACAGTATAACGTAAACACATGCAACCACAGCAACCACAGCAACCACAGGTTGCTCAAGTGCACCGCGTCGGCGCTGAACTCCTAGGCGGCCTCGACCTGAAAACACCCTATACACAAAACGGCATATTACCCGCGCGACACAACACTTGAAAAACACATGCTACAGTGTTTCTGGCAATCCACAGTTAGGGCATCGATAATTGGGCACCACACCCCATGAAGCGAGGCGTTGTCTAGTTCGAAGGACGGCCCAATGCCTCTTCCACTTGAACTCGCGCACCTCCCGAGGTAGTGAGCTAATAGCCCACTGCCTGCATTTCTGCACCGCGGTGAGCTATCTATCCCCCACAATAAGGCAGGATGCAATCACCAGTTCACTAAGGCGTGCTGGCGTGGTTTAAAAAAGTTTGCATCTGGAAACTCAGCACCAATCAGCTGTTTAAACCCAGGCGCGGGTCGGTAGAACGGCAGTGGCTTCTCGGCTACCGTTCCTGTATGCCTGCCCTGGGAGAACGCTCGGTGTGCGTGCTCAGCCAGTAGAGCAGCTGCGAATGCCCCGGGTGGGAGATCAACATTCCCACCAACTTTGCACTGCGGGCCCTGGATACTCGCATGCCATTTGGCAATCCGATACCTCCTTTTTATGCATGCAGCTCTAATAGCCTGCGGGCTAAAGTGCTGTTTTCCCAACACATGAGGAGGTAATGAGAACAGACGTCAGTCGTACTGCAGTGCGTCACGGCACAGCAGCAATGCGTTGCACGTAAAACTCAAAGGTCAGTGCTTGGCTTTTAATGACCGCCACCTTTGCCGGCAGAGGCAGGTGGAAGCTTGCTGCTCTTGCAAGTTCATTTGCGGTCAGTGGAACAACATCGCCCATGTGTGCGTGGAAACTCCACACTGCTCAAAATGCACACGTACCGCATGCACAAAGGAAATGGTTACCGGCAAAACCTTACTGAATGAATAAAAGCTCAAAGCATGGCTCTTATTAGCGTTGAGCTGTGCTCCGGTCAAACTTCAATACTCAGCAAATATCTAAACAAAAAACTTGTAATCTACGACTGTAGTGAATAAAGATTGAAAAATCATCCGCATACGACAATACTTCCACACTCTCCTGACCGGTCATTGAAAAACCCCGCACGAGAAGGTGTGAGGCAACAGATCGCTGGAGCGGGTCCAGTGAGAGCACATAGAGTGCCGATGACGAGATACACCTCTGGAGCCCACCTCGCGATGCAGGAAAACTGCACAATGCTAGGCAATGTAGTAGCATCTCACGTGCAAGGCCTGAATAGAGCAGAGCGATGCGAAACACAAACTTCTCGCGGAAACTATAGCACCGAAGTAATGCGAAAAGATACGTGTATTGTACTCTATCGAATGCCTTAGCCGGGTCGAGAGAGACAAAGAGCTCGCTCACCCGTTTCTTGTGCGCGTACGCGAATAAATCCGTGTGAAGGTCAATGAAACGAAGACAGAATGCTTAGGTACAGGCCACGGCTGGTGCAGGCAAAAGAGGTCTTGCAAAAGAGGGCGCAAGCGTCTGACAAGTGTCGATGCGACCGTCTTGTAGTCGCAGTTAAATAAAGTGATAGGACGCCAATAATCTGGACGTGAGGGCGTTGTACCGTCCTTCAGAATAAGCACTGCTCTGCTTCCACAAAGCGACTGGGGTTTAAGGCCGTCAAGAAGAAATGTACTTGCAAGCTTCATTTATGAGGCACCAAGAATAAAAAAAAACATCTGCAGGTAAAGCCACACAGGTATGTATAGCCATCTGGGCCAGGTGCGGAAGTGTGCTTCATGACTTTCTGCAAACCTAGTACCTGATCACTCGTAACTGGGGCCCATAGCATTTCACCTGCCTCTTCCAGACTAACGAAAAACTTTCACAGAAGTGAAGAACTTTTTCTTCAAAATCAGCGCGTTTGCCGTAATCATGCGATTTGAAAAGTTTCGGAAAGAGTCTCAAAGTGCCCTGCAAATGTCCGCATGTTGTGATGATGTCGTATCATCATCACCTTAGCAACGTGAACGGCGTTCAATTCGGTGGGCGAGGCTGCGGTTGTGCATATAGTCTGCACCGTCTTCCACAGGCAAACGCAGGGTAGCGGCAGTACTGGATGCCCGTGACATCTCCTCAACGACACGGTCGTATAGCGGAGGCTAAGAATCTGCAGGTATTCTCTCATTGCGAAGGTTGGAGTGCCGCCCTTTTCCATAATGCTCATTCAGCGCAAGAAATCATTAAGATCAGACGTGCGGCGCGTTCGCCTGTCTTTCCCAGCTTTCATTAGAACAGAACGCGATTGAACTTTCAGATCATCCCATATATCTGGAGTTAAGTGATCTACCTGAGAAACTGACTATCAATGCTATTTCAATAGCTGAAGCCTGGCAGTATCACCCAACAAACAAACATCCATACGCAATATTTCCTGTCTATTGGCACGACCTGGTGTGCAGCTCGGGGTAGCCGCGAAAAGAAAGTGATTGCTGAGGCCACGTGTTTCAGACGGAATCTGCAATACCTCGCATGAGAAGACGTTGGCACTAAGAGTGTGAGTGAGTGAGTGAGTGAACTTTATTAATTGCTCGGAGATCTTTTTCTTCGCCTCTTCAACCGAGGCTGACGAGCGGTTGGCACCCCCAGTCCAGGGCACCACTGGCTTTCGCCAGTTTGCGAGCTCTTGTGACCAGGTAGAGCTGAGCCTCCGGGTCAGAGCTGGCCAGCAAAGCCTCCCACTGTCTTTTATTTGGGTTTTCATTTTTTTGCAGTTCATGTGAGCTGCATTCCCATGTTATGTGGTACAGGGTAGGGGTCTTCCCGCACCACGGGCACTCGTCTCTGAATGTCGTGGGATGCATCATGTGTAATATGTGTAAATTAATGAAGGTGCCCGTCCGTAGCCGCTTCAGATCTATGGCCTCCTCGTTGCTGAGCTTTTTATGCGGCTCCGGATATACTTTCCGCAAGCCTCTGTAGTGTTGTAGTATTGTGGTGTAGTCAGGGTCAAGCGGAATCAGGTCCTCTGTCCCGAGACTGTTGGGCGCACGGTAGGTTGCATGTCCTCGTGCTACCCTGTCTGCGTACAAATTCCCCGTGATCCATGCATGCCCCTGAATCCACACTAGTGTTTGAGTGTATTGTTTTGTTGGCTCGCTTGTGGAAGAAAGGATTTGGTGCGCTACCTTAGATAATTTACCCCGTTGAAAATTTCTGCATGCGGATTGAGAGTCTGACAGTATCGTCAGACTCTCTCCCGTTTCTCTTCCTTGCCTAATGGCCAGTGCGATAGCCACTTCCTCTGCCTCCGTGACTGTACAGTTTTGGATCGAGGCGCTAACTACCTCCCGGCCTTCGCAGTCTGTGAACGTGGCTATCGCCCTCTTTGCGTTGGTTTCGTATAAGGCTGCGTCGGTGAACCTTGACGTGTCTTGTTGGCCGAATGTTTTTTCATAATACTCTGCCCTTGCCTGCCTTCTTCCCGGGTGTAGGCGGGGGTCCATGTTTCTTGGTATGGGCTGAACTCGGTACCAATTTCTGACTTCCCGCGATACCTCTCTTGTCTTGTTATAAGCCTGCAGGTGTGTGCTATACCCCAGTCTTTCCAACACTCGTCTTCCCGTCCTCGTTTGTAGAAGTCTGTTTAGCTGTGACTTGATTTGGGCTTCTGCTAATTCTTGTATTGTATTGTGCAGACCCGGAGCTGCTAGTTTGTGGTTCGGTGTGTTCTTGGGGAGCTTGAGTGCGGTCTTGATAGCCATTTTGATGATGGCGTCCGCTCTGTCTTCCTCTCCTTTGGTCATATTGAAGTAGGGTAGAGCATACGCTACTCTGCTAATAACGAGGCTCCGGACCAGTTTGAGTGTGTCGGGCTCCTTCATCCCCATTTTTTTTTTTTGCTGGTCACCCGTGCTATCATTCGGGCGACCTGCTGGGTCGAGGTCTTGAGCAGATTAAGTGTGTGTTGACACCTTTGATTCGATTGGAGCCACATCCCCAGGATCCTCACGGTTGTCTTTTCGGGTACTGTCTCCCCTTGCAGCCGGATCTCGAGCTTGTGGCCTTGATCTGTGGGAGCAGAGCGGTTGCCCTTCCCTCGCCAGAATCTGATCAATTCTGATTTTCTTGATGAGCACTCCAAGCCCCTTTGCTTTAGATATTCTTCAATGACAGATGCTGCTTCTTGCAATTTCGCTTCCTTCTCCCCGAGTGATCCTGTGGTCGTCCAGATGGTGACGTCATCAGCATACATAGCGTGCTGTATGCCCTCCACCTTCTCGAGGCGCCTGACCAGGCCAATCATTGCCACGTTGAACAGCGTGGGCGAAATGACTGCTCCTTGAGGTGTCCCTTTGTTGGGCGGGGAGAAGGTCTCTGTTTCTATATTGCCGATCTTGATTTCGGCCGTCCGGTTACTCAGAAAGCTCCTAACGTACTCGTAGACTCTGGTTCCACAATTCGTGTCTGCCAGACCATCTAAGATCGCCTTGTGACTAACATTATCAAATGCACCTTTAATGTCCACTGCCAAAACTACGTGTTCTGCCGAGCGTGGGATACCTGTCAAGACCTCTTCTTTGATCTGCAGGAGAACGTCCTGGGCTGATAGCTTTTCTCTGAAGCCAAACATGGTGTCCGGCATCTGAGCGCTATCCTCTAAGTAATTTTTCAGTCTATTATTGACAACCCTCTCGAAAATCTTTCCCAGGCACGAAGTTAAAGAAATGGGCCGCAAATTCTCTATTGCCAATTTTTTCCCGGGTTTCTGGATCATGATGACCACCGAGTGTTTCCACTGCGCTGGCACCGTTCCTGCTTCCCAATGCTTGTTCATGAAATGCGCCAGTGCCTTGATATTGCTGTTGCTCATGTTCCGAATTATGCCATTAGTGATCTTGTCGTCACCAGCCGCTGTGTTTCGAGTGGCACTTGCTATTGCCGTCCGGACTTCTTCCTCCGTGATCGGGTCGTCCAATTTCGGATTTGGGTCTCCTTTGTAATCTTCTGCGTATGGATATGGATCCTCTAGGTCTACTCCGTAGCATTTGTCGTGGACGGCCTTGATCACATCTTCCTTCGTGCCTGGGAATGTGTGTAGCAACCGCTCCAGCGACTTCTGCCCCTCTCGCTTGGTTTTGGTGGGGTCCATGATGGCTTTTAGAATTCGTCATGCCTTGGAAGTGCTGAGTGTCCCCTGCAGAGAGTCGCAGAATTTGCCCCAGTTGGCTCTCGTCAGTTGTTCAGCGTACTCCGCCGCCTTCTTTGTGATCTCCACGATTTTCATCCTAAGCTTTCGATTGTGCCTCTGTTTCTTCCATCTTCTTAACAGTCCCCTCCTCGCTTCTCACAGGTGGAGTAGATGGGCGTCTATTTCTGGTGTCTCATTTGTGCGTGTCAGTTCTTGCGTAAATCTCTGCTTGTTTTTCCGCAGCGCCCCGCACCAGCTGTCAAGATCCTCAATCTCGCCTTGGTCCTCCTCCTGCGCTTCTCTGAACTTGTGCCAGTTGGTAATCCTGGCTGCGCCAACCTGACGCCTGATCTTGTAGGTGTGGATGGTCGTGCTCACTATATAGTGATCACTGCCCAGATCGTTAAGCGTGTTTATCCACTCAACATCGCCACAGTTCTTGACCATCGTAAGGTCCGGGGTAGTGTCCTTGCTCACACTGTTGCCCGTTCTCGTGGGCACTCCCGGGTCCGTTACCAGTGTTAATTCATGTCTGTTTATTAGCTCTCTAATAATGCGGCCTCTCTTGTCCTGTCGCGTGTATCCCCAGGCCAGGTCTTTTGCATTAAAGTCGCCTAATATAATTAGCTGATTTCCTCTTACCAAGTTTAATGTTTCTCCGAGAAGCCTGTCGAAGTCGATCTTTCGTTGGGAGGGGGGGCTGTATACATTTAGGATAAAAGTGCCCTGTTTTTTGTCACTTTTTTGGACCACCTCCACAAGGATATGGGGTGTTTCAATCCCTTTAAATTGGTCATGCCGAATTGTTGTAATGGTCTTCCCCACCATTGTCGTCACCTTCCAGCTGTCGTCATCGGCAGCAAAGACCTCGTACCCGCTAATTGAAGGGGAACTGCCAACCTCCTGTAGGGCTATCACAGCCGGTGGTTCCGCTTGTGAGGCCAGCAGCTGTGACAGCATCCCTTTCTTGCGTCTGATGCTTCTACAATTCCACTGCCAAATCTCTAGGCGGTCTTGCTTCGCCTTCTGGTGTCTAGTCATGATCGGTCTCAGATTGCAAGCTGGTCAGTCCGGGCCTGTGATATGGCTTCTCAGCCCTTTCTCTTACTGTGGTGGCTGTTGTTTGCTTCCTAATCAGTTTGGTCATCTCGATTTGCATCGCCTGAAACTTTTGTTCTATATAGCCTGTAACTTGTTCCATGGCTTTCTTTGTGATTTGCTCAATGATGTGTGGGAGCAGCTGTGCTAGCTTTTCCTCTACTATTCTTCCTACGTCTTCGGCAGTCAAAGGGGGTGTCTGATTTACCGATGGTGTGGATTTTTCGAACTTGTTTTGTGTAATGTTAATTTGGTTCTGCATCTGATCTAATCGTTGCTTAATCATTGCGTTCTCCTTTCTTATTCCTTTTAGCTCGGCTAGAATTTCTGTTCTTTCCTCATCTAGCTGTTTCTGGGAGGGCAATGCTGGCCAGCTCACCTGATCAAGGTCTTTTTTCTTCTCTTCTTTCTTCTTCTCCCAGGCACCTGGCTTTCTTTTCTTCGCTGGCTTCTTGGGTTCCGCGTTGGCCTCCGACCTGGACTGGGACCTGGACCGCTCACGCGATGTTTCCTCCTCCCCGTACGAACTGAACCACCTCTGATGCTTCTTCATTGTGCCACTCGTTTCTGGGCGGCTCTGACGTGACTTTGGATGTCCCTTTGTCTTTGTGATCTCCTTGAGCTTGCTTCGGCAGCCGGTGGCTCCAGTCTCATGTGCTCCTCTACAGAGAGCGCATTGGGGTTCGCACTCGTGACTTTCCTCCGGATCTTGCTTGTTGCATCTTCTGCATGCCCTGATAAACGGGTTCGGGCATACGTCTGTTCGGTGTCCAGGCTTTCGGCAGGTGTTGCAAAATTGCTTCGTTGGCTTGTACGGATCGCATGGGATCTCTCCCCCATAGTAGTACACCCACTTCGGTACGATTGGCCCCTCAAAGACAATGAGGGCCGACTTGGACTTGCCCATTGCTCTGGCCGCGATAATTTTCACGCCCTGGGTCCTGACGAACAGGTTCTCCATTAATTCCTTCTCCGTTGCCCCCGGGGTTGATGCCGTGGGCCACCCCTTTGAGGTACTCTTCCGGTGTAGTCATAAAAGCGTTGACCGGATGGTCTTTTCCCTCGAAATTCAAGCTTCGGATGCTCATCATGCGCTACGCCATCTGTATGTCTGGGGTGCTGGTGACGATGATGTTGGATCCCGGTCGGAGGCGGACCAACAAGTCTTTCAGACGAAAATTCTGTGGATCTCCGCAGGCTTGCGCTATAGCCTTGGCTGCTTGGGGTGTTGTCAAGTTCTTCACTACCAGACCCTGATGGGGTCTGAATATCACCTTAGCGTCAATCATCGGCAGTGGTTTCGCGCGCCTGAATCGCCACTCCGCCTCTCCGCCTTTAAAACGGTTCGAATTTCGCGCTCCCTCCTCCGCGCTGGGCCGGCGTCCTCTCGGAACAGGCGCGTCAGCTACGTCGTGACGTTGGCTGGAATCTTCCACGGTGGCGCTGCCTCCGCAGCCTCCCCGGCTGCTCTCCGCGCCGCTCGCCATCTTGGATTCATGTACCGCCGCAGCGGCCATCTTGGCTGGTGGCGCCGTCGTCGCCGTCTCGCCCACTTGAGTGTTTGCTGTCGTATTCTCGGTAATCTTGGCCTGACGCTCCCGTTTTTTTTTGCTTTTTTTCTGCCATAGTCTCGAAACTACGGTTGTCCACTCGCCTTGAAAGGTGTTGTCCGTGGTATTCGTATCGGTGGTCTCGATGGTGTTGGCAGCCGGCGGTCCGCCTGTTTCCCCGTCGGGTGGAGGCAGGTTCGGGCACGGTGTGGTGTCCATCGATAGATCTTGGCCTTGGGTGCCGTCCATTCTCGAGCGAAATGTTGGCCCGGGTGGACCTCCTTTGTCTAGATCCTCGCCCCCGCGGTGGCTGCCGCCAGCCGCAGGGCGCTCTCGGTCCCACTCGCTCCTCCGCTGCCGCGCTAAGCCTAACGCCGGCGTAGTCGATGGAATTGCTGCAATAATCGAAAAATCGGTGGTCCGCTCACCAAAAAGTTGGTACTGTCAGACTCCTGTCATCTTCCGATCTTCGATTGATAATTTGAAGGTGGTCCGATGGAAGTTGGCACCGCAATAGGCTCTTTTGTCGGGAGCCGAAGTGGACGCGTCCGCCCTGTCCGGCGTCAGTCAGGAAGAGCTTTTCCTGGCACTAAGACTGGTAATGATGTATTCGCGATCTAGACTTATCGCACTTTGGCCTCTCATGCATACAGCCGCAATGCCCAGTAGTCTGACATATCAAGCTGCCTTACCAGGTTACCATCCTCTTTGACGTGATAGTTTATAGCATCGTGCCCTGGTTCCCTAACATCACGAATCGTGTCCAAAACATAATTAAAATCTCCCAAAAGGACATGTGGCACAGGTTCTAAAAAGCCTGGCGCGACAGAACCGTAAGCTTTGTTAGTCAGGAGCGCGTTATTGGCGCATACACATTTACAAACAGAATTTTCCGGCCATCCCAAAAATATCCTCAATTAAATCTCGCCATCGCACCCAAAGGTGACTTTCGCTTCCGCTCGTAAGGATGGCGTAAGGAAAACTACACCCGCAATGCAACAACGCAGGTCGGTCAATGTGAAACGGGAACGGAAAGAAAGAATGTCTGTAAGGTTACGAAAGCTACACTCTTGCAAAAACAAAACATCGGTGTTACACAAACGCGCAAAGTGCGATACTGAGCGTTGTTTGTCGGGAGCACGAAAACCTTGAACAATAAAAGAAGAAAACCGAAACGCCGTCATCATGGGAAAAAGAAAGAGGTAAGCCAATACCTACCATGTCGGTGAAAAAAGCAGAATAGGAAGAATTTCAATTTTCCACAAATAAATTTCAGGGCAACATGTATTGCAAAAATTTGCTTATATTCCCCTGAAACGCGCACAATATTGCGGGAGAAATTAGTCGAGATGTTTGCGGGTGAATATAGTCGTTGGTTAAGTTAAATAGATGCTCCTATTATCTGAATGTTGCAGACTTCGGCCTATCTGGTTATGATCAAGACACTGAGTACGCCTCTGTGAGTAAATTGAGTGTGTTAATTTCTTTAAAGTGGGCTGAGGCGATGAGTAGAATCGCGCCCAGGTCTAGATAGTCATAGGCGTGGTCACTTATTTGTGCTGGGAAACTGGGCCTGGGCTACTTATATAAGCTTACCTCTCGTTTTTTAAAACGAAAAGCACGCATTTTACAGTAATATTGATCTCATGTTAAACTCACTAAGGTGAACGTTTCTCTAAACGCAGTCTTTCATTTTTTCTAATTTTGAAGTTTTATCATTTAGCTTCAAAAAAAAAAGTTTTATCCTAAAAGAAAGCATCCGAAAGTCAAGAAATACAAAAATTCGGAAAACGGTCGAGGTTTTCGAGACACATAACGAGGGGATTAAAGGGAGGGATACATCAAGGTGGTCTCAATTATCCTGCGTCCTTTGTCTATGTCATCTGGCGTAGTGTACACGCCACTTCAATGTGTTAAACGTCGCGCTCCGTACTGTATCGCACCGTACGTCACCGCACCATACCATACCGTACGGTACCGTACCGCGCCCGTACCGTACCATACCATACCATACCATACCATACCATACCATACCATACCATACCATACCATACCATACCATACCATACCATACCATACCATACCATACAATACCTATATACTATACCATACCATACCATACCATACCATACCATACCATACCATACCATACCATACCATACCATACCATACAATACCTATATACTATACCATACCATACCATACCATACCATACCATACCATACCATACCATACCATACCATACCATACCATACCATACCATACCGCACCATACCTTGCCAGAATGATAGCTTTGCCTCAAAGGAGAGCGTTTAACAGCAAAGCACCCTTTACAGGCCAAAAGGATTCTAGCAGAATAATCTGTCCGCGAAATGCGATGTGCAAAGGAACATAATATTTGATTTTGCTCTCATTTCGGGGCTAGGGTTTCAGGGCTAAGCTTCAGCCAAAGATCGGCATATGCTATTACTGTGGAACTTGCTGGTGGAGCACTAACAATTTTGGAAATGTTATTGCAACTTATGGAGACAATGCGATAAAAGTACGTTACGATCCATTGTGCACGCATGGAAGTTGAAGAGGATGACGACATGCAATGCACAGTGCGATAGGGTGTCTGCTGCCCAATTCTCAGCCGATCCCCCTGTTTGGGTAGGTGCCATATGTTATTTGGTAAACGACAACAACAAAAATATACGGCGGTGTCAAAAAATGCGGATTATGGGATGTGGCGGTAGCTACGAGGGTCCGTAGTTGCTTCCAATGCGATATTTCTAGATTCGAATCCGCTTTGCACGTCCCCCCCCCCCCCCCCCCCCCGCCTCCTTAACTCTACTAGGCTTCATATAAAGAACGGGGAAATTGTTCAAAATTGGTTTGTAATGTTTCCGAACTACAGCAAGATACATATCCAATTTGGACCACACATTGCCGTCTTTAAAGACAGCTGAGCTTTGTTCGCAAGCACCTTCATTTCACGAAGTACTAAGTTTTATGATTTATTCGCGAAATAAAGAAAAATTCACTAGTTGTTAGGGAGGAGAATGTTATTTCTTCTAGTCTTAGAGATTTTCAGAATATCACATATTCTTGGCAAAGCAGCTAGAATTCCAGGAGTCAGCTGCACTGAGTATATCGTTCAGCCAAGAATAAAATTCGCACGAGATGCATGCCCCATAGCTCTTCATACTCTAGTTGTGCGACAAGATCTGTGTGCTTGATTGTTTCCTTAGATTTTCAACAACTCAGCTGCAAATAACACACTGAAAACGATGAGCTTCCTCACATGCTGGCTGTTTTGAATACATTTAAAGTAGGTACTCAGTTTTAGAGTACGCGTTATTAAGGATTGTCACCTACAAATCGTGCTCCCCAGAAACGACAGTGCTTTGTACTATGTTGTTTTCTAAAGCATCTTTTGAAAGAGAACACCGAGTACACCGCTCGTCACGGTTGAAAAGTGCTCCACTTTAAACTGCTCAAGTTATAAACACCTCGTTCCTACCATGCCAACTTGAAGCTATGCGCGATATCGTTCCTAGATTTGCTGCCACGCTCCGAAGAAAATTTTCGCTGAGCTTTAGGAATCGCTCCAAGTAAAGCAAGGTGATCCTCAACGCATTCTCAACGAGAACTCTGATGCGCTGCCACTCAGTTTCGCATAAGCGGCCATGGGGTAAAGAGGCTCATTTGAATATTGTCGGCACTCATCGATCGAGAAGCAATAGTACGAGCAGTGCTCAGGACGTCATTTCTAAGATGGGCTTGAAAATGCTGGCGATAGGCATCCTTGTTTGTCGCAAGTGGAATATCTCGGGTGCTGGTGTGAACAAATGGAGTGCAAATCCTTCTAAAATATCTGCCTTTGGAGCTTTTGGAACTTCCCATCGTATATTTTAAGACCTCACTTTGTGCCGATATGAGCACAAAATACAGGCATTTTTTAAAGGAACGAGAAAGGCCCACTTTATCCACTTCAAGATGTCTTAAAGGAATGTGCCCGATATTTTACAGAAAACACCTCTTACGAGGACGGCACCTCTGCGATTTTAGGGACGAAATGATTTAATAACCACTTTAAGGCACTTAAATTGCAGCCTTAGGGTGTCGTTTTAGAAACTTTTTTGCAGTGTTCTTATGTTCATGAGGTTTTACCATTACATTGTAATGTGGAGCTTATAGCTATAAAACTGAACCTAGCTTCCTTGTTCAGCGCTTTTGTAGTCGTAAGTGTTAGATTTATAACAGCGCATTATTCTTGCATTCATGGTGATGCAGCAATTCATACTGAAGCTGGTATGAAGACGCGTTTGCAAAATGTGCCATTTTTAAGTGTTCTGCAAGTGTGTATTAAAGCACTTGTTGTCCGATTGGGGCTCTCCAAGGCGACGCGTCGCAGTACAAAAGAGCGTTTAGGTGTCGATGGAGGCATATGATCCCATTTGTTTTTCAATCATGCCTTTTGCAGCTGGGGAATGGGTATAAAAATTGAGCTTTTTCGGTATCGACGTTTCGATGAGCGCACGGAGCGGTGCCTAGCGGCACCGAGTAAACAATACCATCGAGTAAACAATACCACAAGAAAGAATGCAAGATGCCTTAAAGCAGTTCTTATGCAGGGCGAAAGTTAGTTTAACCTAATTCTACACATTTTCTAACGATGCAAGCTGCGTGATTACGTACTTGTTTTTCTAACAGCGGCTCTGTGTTTGCAGCTCAATAACTAGAAATATGCACTAGAAAGCATCGTTTACCTGTGTTATAGGGGAAGCACTTTTCTCTGACCTGTGCGTACAAACTGCGCAATCCTTAATATTAATTGCTTTTTTATGAGGCAGATGTTTTGATAAAACCTAAAAACTGCCATTAACTTTTCAGAGGTTTCGAACAAAGAAAAACAACAATAACGTCTAAATGTACGCTCAACGCACCCTTGCGGGCAGATAGATTGCCGGGTGTTCGCGATTTGATAACTTTTACTCCAAGATACAAATTGGCTTTAAGCAATTCGCGGTTTTATTTATTTATTCGTTTATTTATTTGTTTGTTTATTTTTACATAATGCAGCTGCGTGCGGAGCTATAGCAGGAATTGGGGGAGAGGGAATATTTCAAAATCACTAAAAATGCCGATTAATCATGCATTGCAAATAAAATAAACGAGCAAGCAAGCAACGAAAGTAGAAACAAACTAATGAATGAGTGGTGTGGATGAAGACAACACACATCCCCTTTCAGAAATCAATAACGAACCAGTGCCCAAAATATTCAATAATTTGGCAGTCCCTATGTCATAACATTTAACGAAGGTTGAATAAAACTCTCCTTACCAAGAAAAAAGTTAAACCAGATCCCGGTTATATATTACGGATTATTCGTTTTGTGTTTCATTTTCATCGCTCACCTACAGCGTCAAGAGAACAATGTGATTTAAAGCTGAATCCATAACTGAGACAACTGGGTCTGAAACGCAGCTGGACAGTCCTGAGTTTCATAAATCTTACCCTGAGTTAAAGAAATCACGCAGGATCACTGGAACCTGTAACGCTGTTTCAGCGACGCTAAAGCTCAGCATCGATGTCCGTATGGGTTCTCTTTAAGATTTCTGGTTACTGTCTTTTTTATTCTATTGGTTTTTGCTTTCCCCTCTCACACTTCCTGCCTCTACTTGGATAAAAGACGCTTATCAAGTATGTGCATAAGTTTTTAGCCATTTCGTTTTGCTGCACCCACATTATGTGTCTGTAGGCACTCAGCAGTGGGATTTGTTTTCATGTCGTTTGCCTCAATATTGATGTCTTTTGTACTATTTGGATCTTCCATTCACATTTTATTTTGAGCTTTGCCGCTGAAGAAGCTGTTTTGTTTAATTTTTGTTCGCCACACTCTGCCTCCGGAAAAGTTGTGGGATGTTGGCAACGAATACGGCCAAAAACTTGATAAAAGCTTAATCTACGCCGCTCAGACAAGCGGCGTAGCCCTATAGCGGCTTCGAGCAGTGCAAAGTTCCCGCTCTTTAGCAATAAGGGGTGTCTGGGATGTCCGTGGAACAGGGGGTAAGCATCCAACTTTGCAGCCGGTGTGGAACCGTTTGGGCAGGTGCTGGGTGTTCTCTCTTTTTGAAAGCTCCTTCGGCACTTGACCGAAGAGATAAGGACAGTCTCATCCCTTATCCTCTTGAAGAATACCTCCTTTTACCAATTTAAAGTATAGGGAATGGCCACAGAGAAATAATGGTACGAGTGCAATTTCCTAATGATGCTAAAATGTGGAGAATGGAGCGGGCTTAAAAAGGAAGCCTGTTCAGGGGTTGATGAGTTTGAAGCTTCGCGTCTGCGGGTTGTTCACATTTTATGCTGAACATTATTAACATCGTCTTTCGTTCAGTGCATCTGCATACTTATCTTCGTTTTCGTCTTGAGTGTATGGATCTCCTGAGTTACACGTAGTTTCTTTCTCAATGTTCTGATGTGTTTAATGACAGTTTAGGAGTCTGTGTGCAGGGAGTTCATAGTCACACTTTCAGAGTTTTAACACAAATACAAAGAACATTACAGAACAGTTTTCGTACCTATATTTTGCCAGATGGACGTAAAATGTGATGATAATTTTCATCTTAATATCAGTGGTTAACTAAACGTAATTGACCCTTTTATTCGATGCAGTAAGCACACATGTTCATATTAAGGCGAAAGCTTTACTTTGCGCATGGAGAAAATCCCAAGCGAGCGAGGTCTGTGCGAGAGATTACGCGGAATTAATTCTGTATAGCCTTTAAGAAAAACTCCTCCTCCTTTGGGAATCGGACTCCTACCACGCCGATCACTAGTCGAGCGCGTTAACTTACTACGCCAAGCCATGCAAGTGAGAAGCATGTCTTAGTTCTCTTTGCTCGAAGCGGCAGCTGTTCGAAGTTCGTTCGGGCATTATGAATCAACTCTTTTATTGGGTTGTTAGGCCAGCTTATGGCGTGTCCCCATTAGGAGGCTAATGTATACACGCTCTGGGAGCACTCGAACGCCATGCTTCTTGTACATCATTGTCAAGCCTGCGTCGCGTCGTAGCCAGCATGCTTCTGCAGCGTTTTGCATATCGGTACCTTCACTGTGACATCTGCCGAGAAATAGAGGGTGGTTAAAGAATAGATAGGAAGCGTCTTGCGGAAAGCGAGCGCTTCGCGCATTGTACGTCACAACAAAAGACTGCTCTACCTTGCCGACAGCATGCCAGGTCCGTACCTTTTCATGCTTAGATGTACTCTTGATTGCGGGAGAGGCAGTAATTTGTTTTCCTCTGTTAGGGCCCTGCTCCAATACTGACATAGGACTGACACGATCTGTAAAGGGGCAAACACAATTCGGGGTTCGCATTTTTCCAACAGGGGGCCGACGTCGTTACTTCAAGGGCAGCCCCAATTTCAAATGGCCTCATCATAACCCCAGGCAGTAATATATCGTATTAACTTTTTTATATAAACCTGGGTCGAAGCAGCCCAGCGGAATTTTTTCTGCAAGCACTGGAGCAATATTGACTAAGTAGACAACCTATACTAAGCCTCCGGCGCTCCTAGTGTAGGCAGCACCTATTAGCCAAGAAATTTGAGTTTAGTGTACACGAATGGACGCCTTTAAAAAGGCCCTGCATATCTTCCGAACCATTGCGAAGTGGGCTTGGCAGCCCGGGCACGCCGATCGCCTCACCGCACGCCACTGTTCTTTGCTCAGCTGCTAGTGTTGGCCTATTGTTGCTGCGGTGCAGACAATTGGGCTACTGGAGATGCATCTGGGCTGGGTGCTTACCTGCAGGACGACATGGCTAAACAGTACCGGCGCCACCCTAATGCCTTGACTTCGATGCTCGGTTTATAACTCGCCCAACAGCTCTTTCTACCGCAGCGATGCCCCTCATCGATACAGCCCCCTGCCGGCTGCGCAGTCTCAAATAATGACCATGTACCTCCGGCTTGTCTTCTCTACGTTACCAGCCCTCAATAAATCACACCAACAATGCAACGGCCTTCAGTGGGCCTGGCAGCAGGGCACTACGACATCGCCTCACAGTACACCACTGTTTCTTTTTTTTTTTTTTGTGCAGGTTTTTTATTAGCTGAGCGTACGCTCTATCGTGGTTTTTGAGGGCTTCCAGTTCCACACGCAGCATTTGTGCACGTGCAATCTCAGAACCCAGGACTCATTACTAGTGTCTCTGCTAGCGACGACCAATTGCTTTGTTAGAATCTCTGAACGAACTAAAAACAGAACTGGCAAGATATTAGATGAATTCAGAGATATTCGCGAAAACCAGAATGGAAGGTTATCCGATAGTGAAAAGAATGCAAGGCCAATAGACAATTTGCAGAGAGCTGTTCCAATTTGCCCAATAGATGCCGCCACTAAGATGGCAGTCATTCCTGGCCTTCGAAATGGATCAGTGCGCAGTGAGGACTGCTGCTGAGCGGCTTGTGTAAAAATAGCGACTAACTTTTGAACATCGTTGCTTTGGTACGGATGCCATCTGTCTTGTCGAAGCAATCAGCTGGGGAGCACAGAGCTAATGACCCTGTGGTTTATTGGCGGATAAATAAACGACGATTTATACATATAGTGCACATAATGGCCTCGGTCGCCATTTTGTTTAGGTGTTTCACGAGTTCATGTTTTTTGCAGCAAGAAGAGAGCGCCTGTCAGTTGTTAGGAAAGGACAGTGATAAACGTCGCGCGTCAACTCATTTCAGCGCCAGCAGTTGCAGCGGAAATGCGAAAACGATGCTTTCATTGACGGTATATATTGCGTCTTTGTACTGCTACCGCGTTACATTACGAGTATGCTAGAAATTATCTTGGCGTCGATATTAATATCTGCGTAGTCATAATGAATTAATTGTGCAGATAGGGAAGATTGATGTGTACCGTCTTTGCCAAAAGTAACCAGGCAGCACATTTTGCTTCTTTGTGTGTGAGAACCTGCTTACTTTAGGCAAGCATTGATGCAATACATATAATAATTGCTGCTTTTATCAACTTAATGCGCGGACTAATAGTGAAATTTACCATGAAAAGCTTCTTTATATATTTGCTCTTTTTCGGGTTAGCCACGTCGGCGGGTGGTAAATCCGGTGCAATTTACAGACTTAATTATTTTCGCCCGAGCGCATGCGAGCATCGCCGAACGCGGCATTTGAGCAGCGTAATAGGGATTTTAAGCCAGGGCGTTTGAAGGAGGGAATATAATATATGGCCAATTGTCGGAGGAATACATGCACGTCCATCAGTTCAGTTCAGGCGTTCAGTCGTGTCCGACTCTTCGTGACCCTATGGACCATGTCACGCCACGCTTTCCGGTCTCTCACTATCTTCTTAACATCACATAGCTTCATCTGCAATGCCTCGAGAATGCCATCTAACCATCGCGTTCGCTGCCTACCCCTTCTCCGGCGACCCTCAACCTTTCCCAACATCAAATCTTTCTCCAGCGACTCCTCTCTTCTCATCAGATGACCAAAGTAGCTGAGCTTTAACTTTAGAATTTGACCCTCCAATGAGCAGTCAGGGTTTATGGTCGACAATATCGACTGATTTGATCTTCTGGCAGTCCAAGGGACTCTTAAGAGTCTTCGCCAGCACCACAATTCAAACGCGTCAATTCTTCGGCGGTCAGCCTTTTTCACAGTCCAACTCTCGCATCCATACATCACAACTGGAAAGACCATAGCACGGGTTATACGGATCTTGGTTGGCAGACTAATGTCTCTGCTCTTTACTAGGCGGTCAAGGCTAACCATTGCTCTCTTTCCCAGAAGCAGGCGTCTCCTAATTTCATGGCTGCAGTCTCCTTCCGAGGTAATCTTGGCGCCCAAGAACAGAAAATCTGTCACAGCTTCCACTTCTTGTCCATTGATGCTCCAGGACTTGATAGGGCAAGACGCCATGATCTTCGTCTTTTTAATGTTCAGTTTAAGCCCAAACTTCTCACTCTCTTCTTGTACGCGCATCAGAAGTCTCTTGAGTTCCACTTCACTTTCTGCCATTAAAGTGGTATCATCCGCATATCTAAGGTTGTTGATACGTTTTCCAGCAATCTTCGCTCCAGCTGAAGACTCGTCCAGACTGGCCTTCCTCATGATGCACTCTGCATATAGGTTAAATAGGCAGGGCGACAGTATGCAGCCTTGCCTCACCCCTTTCTCAATCGGAAACCAATCAGTAAGACCATGCCCAGTTCTGACTGTGGCCTCTTGCCCTTCATAAAGGTTCCTGAGGAGACAGATGAGGTGAATTGGAACTCCCATCTCTCGGAGAGCTTGCCACAATCTGCTGTGATCTACGCAGTCAAACGCTTTCGCATAATCAATAAAGCAGAAGTAAATGGGTTTCTGGAACTCTCTTGCTTTTTCCATGATCCAGCGAAGGTTGGCAATTTGGTCTCTAGTTCCTCTGCCCTTGCGAAACCCAGCTTGCACGTCCGGAAGCTCCCGATCCACATACTGCTGCAGCCTACCTTGCAGGATTTTTAACATCACCTTGCTAGCATGCGAAATAAGCGCGATCGTGCGGTAGTTGGAACAATCTTTGGCACTGCCTTTCTTTGGAATGGGGATGTAAACTGACCTCCTCCAATCCTGTGGCCACTGCAGGGTTGTCCAAATCTTTTGACATAATGTATGCAGTGTGTTAACAGCGTCGTGGTTGAGGTTTTGAAGCAACTCAGCTGGAATACCATCAATTCCGCTTGCTTTGTTCTTAGCAAGGCTGGCTAAGGCCCATTCAACTTCACTCTTCAGGATGCCCGGCTCGAGATCAGTAATCACAACCGTCCTATGTTGGGATTGCACATCCGGGTCCTTCTTGTACAGTTCTTCTGTGTATTCCTGCCACCTCTTCTTTATCTCTGAGGCTTCAGTGAGGTCCTTGCCTCGTTTGTCCTTTATCACGCCCAGCTTAGCACAGAAGCTTCCTTTGATATCTTTGATTGTCTTATACAGAGCTCTTGTGTTTCTTAATTGGCTGTTGTCCTCAACTGCTTGACACTGTATGTTCAGGAAGGCATTCTTATCTCTCCTTGCTATTTTCTGAAAATCCGCATTGAGAACCTTGTATCTTTCTCTTTCCCCCATACCTTTTGCCATCCTCCTTTCCTCAGCTATTTGCAAAGCCTCTTCAGATAACCAGTTTGCTTTTTTGCATTTCTTTTGCTTTGGAACTTTTGCTTTTTCACAGTCCAACTCTCGCATCCATACATCACAACTGGAAAGACCATAGCACGGGTTATACGGATCTTGGTTGGCAGACTAATGTCTCTGCTCTTTACTAGGCATTAGCACGTATGCACGTCCATACTCAGCAGTAATTATTGTGCAGGCCGGAACGGTGAACATTCTTTTATGTTTCCGCCAGCACGGTCGAAACAATCTTCCGCCTTTTAGCCAAACATAATGAAAATAAAGGTTTCAGATGTACTCTTTTTTTAATCTCGTCAGTTTGGCAGTGAACTATGTTGTCCAAAGGCAAAATTCGAGAAATAACTGATTATATAAAAACATTTCCGATGATTACGTTAGTTCATGTGCGAAATTTGAGCACATTTCATTAGCTGTTTCAGCTTTTCGATAGATTGAGGTAGCGATAGATTGAGGTATGCGGTGCACATACCGAGATCCGCCGCCACCGATCCGGAGCCGATTGCCGCCGCACAGGGGTGGCATTGGAAGAGGAGCGAAGAGAGCAATTAAGTAATCGGGAGGTCGGTGGAGGCAGCGCGTAGGCCCATAGGAACGTTGCGCGGCGAAGAGATAACAGCGACTCATTGATGTGGTTGAAGCCGCTAGGGAGTCTCTCAACGCGGCTCTGCTTTTCGGCTTGGGATGTACGTACCGTGATCGCTGATTCCGAGCTGATGCTTCGGCAACCGGAGAACGACGTCGCCGCCACGAAGAAAGAGGGGGGGGGGGGTATAAACAGCAGTGAACGGTGGCGGCAGGGGCGCGTGCTGCCCCGGCTGCGGAGCTGGTTACGAGGGACAACGTCGACGGCGACGGCGACGAGAAATGCAGGAACGGGCGCCAAAGCGCTGCGCTCTAAAAGTAAGGCGCCGACAGCTCACGATTTTGTCGACGTGTTCTGTAAGTGCAGGCAGCCAGGAGGAGGTCAATCAAATGAAGTAGGTAGGTAAATAAAACATTTTCTATCCCCTACACATACTATGCGCATTCACGTGAAATATCTGTGCCATCTAACGAGTCGTCATACCCAGGGGTAGCAAGTACGCGGCCCCTTGCAGCAGCACGCCGACAGCCAGCGAAACCAGAAGGCTCAAAGGTCGGCGGCGGCGGGTGGGTCACATGAACAAATATGGCAGCGCCAATGCCCTCACGCTGTAAGGTTTTTATAACGGCAATCAAAGCAGATATGAAAAGTGTTCACACGGTCACAGAGAGAAACGCCTGTAAGGTGAGCACTTAGCTGCTCGAAAAAACGATACGAAATAGCAGGCGCGGCAAAAAAAAAAAAAAGAACATTTGATGGTCTTGGTCTATAGAGTAGGCGATGAGGGACAGGAAAGTTGGGTGATATCTAAGGAAAAAGTAAGCGCCTTTTCTAAAGAACACTTGAAGGTGCCCATTGAAACGTGGGGTATATTGCGTGGTCTTAGGCTTGTGTTCTTTGATTCGAACCAATGTAAACTAATTCTAGTTTGCCTATTTAATGGATAAAGAAAAACTACGGTCCGCTAATAGGAGAAACAAACACTCAAAAATAAATGAGGCCAAAGACCTACCTCCAGCCGGTCGCTTAGCTCGGAAAAATATGCATAAATTCCATTACCCCCACCCCTGTAAAGGGTTAACGAGAGCGGAGGAATGCGTATTTTTTCGCCTCCTTACGAACACTATGATGTGCCCGGCGTCACTTAAACACTTTGACAATCCTTCTCCGGGGCGTGCCCGCACTGTGGGGAAATGTCTTCGGATCTCTTCCACATGGTGTGGGCGTGCCCCTCCAACCCTGCCCTTACACCCAACCCAAACCCCAACCGGGAGGACTGGGAGGCAACTCTACTCGTCTGCTCCGACCTGAAAGCCCAAAAGGCGTTGGTCAGTCGAGCAATGGTGCCAGCGGAAGCCACTGGTGTTTGTCAGGCGAAGGGCACTAAGCCTGACCCCAGAGCAACCTCCATGTAACTGTCCCTTTTAACACACGTTTTAACCACCACCACTATTAAATTTCAAATGAAACAAACACTCTTCGCCGTAACAGACTGGAAGGAGGAAAGGACATATAAGTTTATGATCCTCTCAGCAAACAAGTTGTTCATCATTCAACATAGCAACTGGTGCGTACCGACAGTCACAATATAAAGAAATCTCTCTTCTTCCTTTGCACTAACATAACAAGCGTGTTGCCAAAATGCGATATCTTTGCTAATATCACTGATTCATCAGATTTGAATATCATAGCACTATCTGATACACGGTTGAATTCATCAATAGATGTCTCAGAGCGTTTTCCTGCCCTCCAAGACTTGCAGATTTCCGTGCCGAGGACGACCTGATTTCGATGGCCACCCAAAAACCTGTAATACATCTTTATAAATCACTTTCGTATGCTGTAGACTTGCACACCCTCATGTCATCATTGGCGCGTGCTATCACCCATGTGATCCCGACCCGTCATTCGTGCCCCAGTTACATGACGCACTCAACTCGGTAAGATCTTTATATCCAAATGTCCCTATTGTTATATTCTGCGATTTTAAATTCCCTGGTATTTATTGGTATGATCTCGCGCTCACCATTATGAAGGATAATACTGAAAGCAATTCTGTTAACAGATGCCTAACATTTTCACTGTCCCAGATCGTTGACTTAGCAAATAGGCATTCCCATGTTTCTGTTATCATGGACCTTATACATATACCTGCCCCGATGTAATTTCTCTGATTTCATACTCACTTGCAGTTAGCGATCATAAATTAATCCATGGCACATTTCTAACCTTAATAAACCCCACGCAGCCAAAATTGACAAAAATGTGCTTTATATGAACAACGCAATTATTGAGATTTCGATAAAGAACTGATAAAATTAGGAATTTTAATCTGTTGATTTCTCTGCCAGATCTCTCAAGCAAAACGGCTTAATGTGTGCATCAGCTAATCGACACCTATGTTCCAACTATAGACATTAACGAGCATAGTTCCTCCTGTTGCACTTAATTTCAGTTAATTTCGAACAGAAGTGCCTTAAAAAATAAAAAGGATTGGCAATTTTGTCCAGTTAAACATACCAACTGTCCAGAGGCATAGCAGAAATACCACACTATTTCCAAGTGTTATAATGTAGAAGTTACTAAATCTAAACCTTTCTTTTATGAAACCATGCTGCCTAACTTACTTCGTACTAACCCAAAACGATTCTGAAAAGCAACTAACCTCAAAGACAAAGATAAATCCGTATCAAGAATAATGATCATACAAGACAGCCCTTCTTCAGTGGCGAGTGTAGCGGAAACCCTCAATTTAACTTCCGCTTCCAGCCTCACAGGAAAATCAGATGATAACATTCGTCATGTTTCCTCCCATAATTATCCATTATGCCAGATATCAAATTTTATCCCAGGATTTTCAAAATAATTCAGTCTTCAAATTTGCCGTCATCATCTGGTGTCGACGGAATCAATGCGAAAGTGCTCAAGAACACCAAGGAAATCACCAGTGTTATTTTGTAGCACCTGTTTCAGCAAAAATTGCCATCCGGAATCCCTACAAAAGCTTCCCTCATAAAAGCTTCGTACTGAAGGTTTCATAACTGAAGTTTTTAGCACTTCTCTTCAACTGAATACAAGGTTTCCTCACTAATAGTCAGCAGTGTGTAGAAGCCAACAATAGATGTTCACTCTTTAACGTACTTTCTGGTGGGCCACAAGACGCAGGTCTTGGGCCTCTCCTTTTCTTAACTGACGTATTTTCTTAATTGCCTAGGAATATTTCAATTTCGTCAAATATCGTATTATTTGATTACAATTGTCTTATTTACCGCTCTTTTACTATCACTGCTAATGTTATTTGAGACTCGAACAGTCTGTCCAGAAGGGCCATCCCCTGTGCAAACAGACCCGGAACATTTCAAGAAAGCCGTCGAGTCAATGTTTTATTAGCACCAAGTTTTTATCCCACCCCTCATGTAAAGCCATCACCCAAGGGTCCTTTAGGCAGCTGAAATAAATCAAATGCATGGAGAGACGGAGGCTGTTTAGAGCAGCCTGGTAAGATAGCACAATACTTCCTGAGTAGTGTCTGATAACTACGCACATTTCCCAATGTGCAAGGGCGTAGAATGTGCCGATTTGAGTAATCAGGTAAAAATGCATATACTAATCGTCTTGAGCCTCAGGTCGTGGGCGCTTATAATACACATTACGGAAACGAAAAACGTGTATGCATAATAAGATAGATGCACGCTGGTGCTGTGAGCCCCACTACGGCCTAGGTGGAACCCATGTGCCTTTTTTGTGGAGACTTCAATTATCGCTTGAGGGGTTTTTTCCACACATATAGCCCACATTTATGTTGTGTCTATCCTGAAGTACGCAACAAGAGGCCGATTTAGGCAGCATCATGCCCGTTTTCTAGCCCTGCAAAGGTCGATATGAAACCCTACGGAGAGTTTTTGTGGGTAGCTCCATTTGGATTTCATGCATATTTCACGCATGAAGGTCTTAATCATATTGAACACGCCCTCACAGGCTCTACAAGAGGCCACTGCTGAAAGCATGTGGGCTCGTCAGTTGTCTAAGCCCGCTAGGGCCGATGTGAGACCACGAGCGGTTTTCTGTTGATATATTACTGCACTGAGGCTGCAAAGGGGCTACTCAAACAGAACACAGAGGTTTAATGAAGTGAAAAACATCAGAAAAAAAAAAAAGAAAACACAGGGGCCGTCATTACTGGTTTGTTTGGCGAAAGACTACTCAGGCCTTCGAATTCACTAGACGCTAAACGCAGAGGTTTGGATATTCTTGTGTCGCCATCGTCCGTTCATTTCGCAAGTAAATGTCTTGTGGATCGTGGAAAAACGGCTGATATGATTACAACGTGCTTTTTGTTGTATAGGTTAGCTAAGTATGATGGCGCGAAGGCGCAATTTCTCCGGCAAGAAGAGCATGTTCTAGTACCGGATGAGCATAATTAAGCCATGACTAGACGAAAATTCAGTTTTATGGCAAACAAGGAGAAAAGAAGTTGCCGTTTAGATTTGCAAGATCCATTGCTCCGCCAGAAAAATTCTAAATACGCTAGCTTCACGTCAAGGTCGCAATGATGCCGCATTGTAAGCTTTCTTCCCACATGGACAAAAGCTACTCTCTTTTGGAAGGGCTTGGTCCGACGAAACGTGCCCACACACTCTTCGTGCGACGCAGCCAAACGTAAATTTCGTTGTAGAGTATATTTTGCTGGCTCTTTACAATGCTGCAGGCTTCATTGGCTCTGCGCATCAAATCACTCCAGATGAAGCCACAACTAGAGAATAAAAATCCATGCTGACAGCGCTGATAGCAGCGCCGTGAAATTTCGTGTTCCTGTGGAAAGCACGTCTGTGGATCGATGACGGTAGCGGTTCTCGGTTGAGAAACCAGATATTTTTGTGTGTCTGAAGGAGACGGTACGGTTGCGTCACGTCGCTGTTTTCTTAACTTAACAGCTTAACCATCCATGCTTCGAATGCCGCAGGCCCTCTACACGATAGTTTCGCTCATAGATGTTTTAAAGGTAGCAGTAAAAAAAGTTGTAAGTGCGGTAAGGTACAGCTTATCATATATCCTGTTTATTTTGAGACAGGTGGCTGCGCTTCTCTCGTTTTCTCAAGATGCCGGCTGCCGGGAAGTGAAAAAGAATAAAAGTGATAAGGTGTTTTTATTTTAGTTATTTCTGCCCGCCACGCTGTAGATCGTTATTGTGAGGACCGTCTTAAGAACTACTGTCTTTTTTTTACTTAGTCTTTTTCGCCTTATAGTAGGCAGTTATCGAAGATCCGCCTTGAGGGCTGCTTGTTAGCAGCAAGTTATGGAAGCATCACACTTTATACACACCCCTGATGGCAGCTGCGTGTTTGTTGAGTATTGCCTTTCATTTATTCTTCTGACTGTGTGGACTATTGCAAGTTATTCACTGGAGATCCCCGTGATTGAGGAAGAAGTCGGAATATACTACGCAAAAGTACACTGGAAGCGTAGGTATGACCGTGCACTGTATAAAAATATATTCTCGTACGCTGTATAAAAGCCAGCAGCGAATGGCAGCCAGCTTTGTAGCACTGCTTAACGAAGTATTCTTTGGTGAACTTGCTAAGGCGAATAAAATTCTAGCCATAAACGGATCCAGAACCGACATCAAGATTTGATGCAAAATTCAAACAAGCTAGTCCGTTTTGGTACTGTTTTCAAGAAAATTTCTCGTGATCGTGACGCCGCGACCACAGTCAACAAAAAGCGATAATACAACCTCGTCACATCCTACATTATATGCATATAAATGACAAATCTGAACGTGTAGCAAGTATGGTGATGCAAAATAAGCGTGTTCAAATCGAATGCCTTTCTGTTACGTGATGAATTTTGCCCAGTCTATTGCCGGTACTTAGAGTAGGGGTGTCATATGTGTTCTAATAATTGTGTTCTATCTGCTAGATATAAAATAATCAAGCTTCGTAGAAGTAGTATGGTCAAAAACCAGAAGCATGAAGTGAATGGCACTTCACTATAAACCAGTATATTCTGACCCTCGCAAGCAGACATTTGGCAGACTCCTGCATGGATGGTATATAGGAGTGTCCCCTTTGAAACGGAGTGGTGGCAGTTGCAAGTGAAGTTACTACCAAATCGAAGAAAAGTGGCCATTTTAGTTTGTAAATCTCGTCCACACATTGCAGTTTTCGGGCACACGATCTTAAGATGAGTCCAAGCCGAGTAGAAATATTCGCGTCTGCTCGGAAGTGGCACCCTGTAAGGAGGCCGGAAAATAAAGGAAAAAGAAGACAGATGAGTTTCCCGCAGATGAAAGACAACAAAGAACAATATCAAATACAAATGGAAGCTGAAAAAATTCCGGTGCCCTTTGGAAGAAAGAAAAGTCACAACAGCGAGAGCATAGGAAAAAGCCAGGTCACGGACGGGGGCTCATAGATAAGACCTCTGCACGGACTTTCAGAAATGCTAAATAAAGGGGAGAGTGGGAGGAACCTTGCTATAGCTGGTAGATAGAGAAAGAGGGAGACATCCATATTGCGTTGAAAAAATGCGAGACGGCTTTTGATTCCGCCACGCCCTTTATGAATGTACGGATTGCATTAGCATCCTCTTTGAATCGGAGCTGTATTGAGGAAAACTGTGCAGCGTATTCCGTATTATAAGCTAGCATGGAATCGTCCCTTATAAAAACCCAGGTGGTCGAAATTTCCGGAGTCCTCCACTACGGCGTCTCTCATAGCCTTAGTTGCTTTGGGACGTTAAGCCCCTCAAACCAAACCAAACCAAACCAAAAACTCCGAGAAGGCTGCATTCCGTGCAAAGTATGGAACTATTTGTTATTATTGACATCTGTGTGTGTTTTTATTATATTTTTGCACTTCTTTAGTTAATTTCAGAGACCTTGAGTGTATATTTCCTATCAACAGGAAAGCTTTTATTGCGTAAGCCATACTACGCCAGATTTCAGCCCGTCGCGTTAACCCGGCCGGTAACCACACGTTTGACCTTTAGAGCGACCGCAGATTGGGCCCCTGTTCAAGCCGTCGGGTAAACCCGGTCGGTAGCCACGCCGCGCCCCAGAACGAGAAGTAAAAGAAGAAGTAAAAGAAGAAGGAAAAGAAGAAGGAGGAGGAGAAGAAAAGAAGAAGAAAAAGGAAAAGAGAAGAAAAAAGAAAAAGAAGAACAAGGGAAAGGAAAAGGAAAAGAAGAAAAAGAAAACAAAAAGAAGAAGAAGAAGAAGAACAAAAAGGAAGAACACAAAGAGGAGCTACGTCGGCTTCGTTTACGTAACCTAACGGGTTTAACTAAAGCTAAACCCCAGGAAATTTTTATTTTTTTAGCCGACGTGAATGCTCATTTCGGCTCGATATCTCGAAATGTAGAACTGTGAACTCCTCACCCTCATCCGTCATGGTTTTCGAAAGTCTTTATGCTATTTGTTTGAAACCCTCAGTTTATTGCTGCCTTGATTTGTTGCTTAGTTTTTATTTAAGAAGTGTACTGTATCTGTGTTACACTGAATCAGGAGGTATGCTTAGTTTGCGCAAAGGAGAATCTAATACTGACCTGGTCGAATCAGCTCACAAGATCAAGGAAACTCGTACACGCCTTTGCATTCCTGGTGAACGCCATGCAGCAAGCCGTTCACAGCAAGAAACCTGTGGCGTTGACGAACCATTAGCGATGGCAGAAAGAGCACAGAAAGAAAAGGTCAGGTGAAGGGGTTACAACATTCAAAACACACAGGTCGCGGTGTTACTCTGTGAGGGTCGGCCGAGAATGATGCAGAGCTTTTCACTGATTAGCAGCCAGTGTTGGCTAACGTGAAGAAAGCTCCCCAGCGGACAGGTGAAAAAAGAGAGCGACCGGACCTATGAGAAGTACCTGACGAACTTCAACAATACTAACCTTAGTGTTAGTAACGAATACAGAGCTGCCCGACCTTCAATCTTTAATGCATTAGAGACGACTCGAAGAAAGGTAAGATCGAGGAGGTTTTCTGCGGGTCAAAAAGCGCTGTGACATCATAATTATCCACGAGCCGTAAAAAATGGATCGTTGATATTTTAGTGGATGATTCGTCGGGAACTATTAACACCTGCTACAATATATGGCGCGTCAGGAGAAACGGTGTCTGGTGCGACTAAAACGCTGGCGGTGGCTGGGGAAACCGGTAGATGATGTTAGAGCGAGCATCATACCAACCACGGTAGATTAAGGGGGTGTTGCAATGCTGGTAGTAGCGCACAGTAAGGCTCGCTTTTTTCTGGCATAATCAGAGAGCGCACGTGAAGCAGGATCAGAGCAGGTCAGTCCTGTTCATGCTAATTATATTTTTTGCAAATAAGGAAAGAGTGGCTTACCAAGCAGGCCTCTCACTATACCCACACTTTCCTTGTTTTTTCTTTAGTCATGCAACAGAGCCTTCTTTTTCGAACGCGTATGGATGAAATGCATGGCAGTGGAAGACATGGCGTTGGAGGTACAGTGCGGTGGCAGCCTCAGTAGAAAAAGAAAACAAAATATTGACAGTAGCTCTGTCAATGGTTGTAGGAGACTACAAGGTTTGTTGAAAGAAATCGCATCTGTCAACAGCATTGTATGAATTGCTATTGTCGAACACTTGGTGCAAATTAGTATTGTCAGCAGTCATTAGCAGTGGCAATTGTTACTGCTGTTTCCAAGAATTGGCTGTATTTAAATCTAAATATGTCAAGTTCAGCACAAATAGTCTTTTAACAACACTGATCGTCCATTTTTAGGTTGCATTGGAATTCTTTTCATTGTATATAAGACAAAATCATTTCTCTGTCTTCATCTTCGCAATATTTTATTTATTTCTCACTGTCCTCTGAATGATGCCAATAGCTATAGTTTTGGGCGTTTTTCTTTACTGCAGTGATATTGTTGAAATGCAAATATTGATCTCGAGTCACCCGCTGCACCGAATCCAGAGCCTTCATTCTGTAGCCTTGCCTTGTTAGTCGCCGGAGAAAAAAAGTTATTGGCAAGGATTTTAAAAGAGGGGGCGGGGAAGGCAGCCACATTGCGGACATTTTGTTGTAAGCAAAAATAAAAAAAAGCGTCTGCGAAGTGTACGCCTACTTCCAAACTTACGTGAGACCTGAATTCCAGAATCCATCTCTGCATACCGTCTGCACCAATGCTTTTGTTCATCTAGGAAACATTCGGTATTAAAATTCCGCTCGCATTTGTCTTCGGTAAGCCCTCGAGCTATCTGTAGAACATGCTAAAAGCTCTCCCATATACTATTCGTTCCTCCCTCCCCTTCTCCCTCACCAAATGAAATACAGTATCCCGTTTCAAGTTCTGAAGCGTGATCAAAGCCTTTTTAAGCAGCTTTCATCCGAGTGAAGACGGTGTTTTGCTAACAGTGCCGCTACCCCGTTAGAAAGCAGACCTTTATAGATAACGAGACTCTTTGGTACCGCCTGTAGTGATGCACCACCAAGAAGAGTGTAGTTTGTTGCGCTCCGTTGTAGGAATCTGCTTCCATTTTTCTTCTGTACATGACGCCATCTTTGTTTCACGCATCATTACCTCAGGCGAAGGAGGAGAAAGGAAGAAAGGCTGTAGTTTCATTCACTGTGTACTCCACGGTGCTTCCGAAAAGAGAGCTTTCTATCCTTGAAGGTATGAATAATGAGATTTCTTTCTTTTTCTTTTTTTTTTTTTACGTTCCGATGACATCGTCAAATACCGCGATGTCGGAGTGCGAGAAGAACTGCAAGGCATTCGTTGATCTATGTGCGTGCGCACAGTTAGTTTATACTTGCACTCTTACTGTTCAACAAGTGCAGCAGGCTGCAAGTAACTAATTTTAGTTCATTGGATAGCCATTCATGTGAAGCACTATAAAAAGCACGTTGCATTGGTGTTCTGCACCGCAGGGAAAGAAACAATGGTGACAAGGTGAAGCTAGTCCAAAATAAACATTATATTAACTGTATTACAATAGGGATATCTACTGCGATACGCGGCCGAAACCTGCAAGCTAGAACAAAGGGCTTTCTTCCATCTTTTCTTATGAGATAGATCAGGCTGGTCAACGCTACACGACGTGTTAATACGAGTTGTAAGTTAGAGCGTTTGGCATTACTGCACCGAACCGATGTGTTTGCAGTCACTGAGATTTGGTTGCCACCCGATGTTGCGAAAGCCGATCTGTTTCCTTCGTACAATGTGCTTCGTAATGACAGACAGACTGGGGCGACAGTGTGTTTTACTACTAATTAGGAAGAAGTATATATATATATATATATATATATATATATATATATATATATATATATATATATATATATATATATATATATATATATATATATATATATATATATATATATATATATATATATATATATATATATATATATCGAATCAAATGTATAGGCTTGAAGTACGGCGCTGGAGCACCTAAACTCCGCGTCTGTTGTTGCTATGCAACAGTCGTGTAGTCGCATGGTATAACCCCATTTTCGCTGGTGTGGTATG
This sequence comes from Amblyomma maculatum, assembly GCF_055883805.1. Lineage (NCBI taxonomy): Eukaryota > Metazoa > Arthropoda > Arachnida > Ixodida > Ixodidae > Amblyomma > Amblyomma maculatum. Next base: position 67,136,557 of record NC_139347.1, on the reverse strand, counting down.
GTACCGCGTTGGTCGCGTGGTATACATACGTTGTTACTATGTGACGGGCAAGCTGGGTTGCCATTTTGACACAATGGCTCACATGACCTTGGACAGTGGAAAACATGAGAAATTAACAAGTAGCGCTAACGCTCTAAATGTTCCCACTTTCTTTACGACTAATTCTAATCGAATACATTGCATCTTCATTGCGAATAAATTTCTGGAGATGTCTGAGTGATCTAAAAGGGCTGCTAAAGGTGTACACTTGAATGGAAACAGGCGCGCCGAGCCTTAACAAGTTAGAGAAATGAATCACAGCATCGGAAGTGCCGGGGACCTTTCTTGGACTAGTGGAAATGGTGGCGCATCCTATGAGACAGGGCGGGGGGAAGTGGAGGGGGAAGGGTGACAATCGTGTTCGGACTGCTGCAACAGTTCCTGCAGCAGGGCGCGGAATTTGGATTCAGTCAAGGTTAAACTCGTCTCTAAAAACGCGTACTTGATACAGGAGCGCGCAATGGCCTGCACAGGACGTGACGAAGAGGCAATGCGTCAGCACCGGTATGCATGTCACTAGAAGGGATTCGACTCCTTCTAACACCGCGCCGCTTGTTCCTTGGGCATCCGAGACGCTTTGCATTGGAGTCCCACGCATCAGTCCAGACGATGAGTAGGGTTTTGCCGATGCCGGAAACAAAAAATACCGTAGGCACGCTCTCTCTCGCGCGCGCTCTCTGTTTCCTCAATCCTCGTTCGTTTCTTTCACTTTGAGAAGCGGAAGTTGGGTTTGAGCCTCCGTGCCTTTAATCCTGGAAACCTGTGTCTAGCTAGGCCAGAAGAATCGTTCGGCCGTTCTATTCTTCTTCCTTTTTTCTTTTTTTTTTTGCAGCGATACCTACACTACACTAGTCAAAGCCGAGTTTCACGTGGTCAGTCGCAGCCAGAACTACACATGCACTATTACCGTAGCAACCAGCTGCGCCGCCCGCTGCCCGGGTGCTCCATGAGTGATCAAGTTGACGGGTAGCGCGTGGACTGCGCGCGGCATCGTCGTCGACTGCGAGAAGCTGCTTCAGACCACCCCGAAATCGTTGCTTGGCGTGAAGAGGCCCGTCAGCGTAAGGATGAAACTCGAAGGGCTTAGCCTGAAGAGTCGACAAAACGTCTAGCAAAACGGCGACGTCACCGACGCGGAGAAATAGATACGTCTAGCTAGTGCCGAAACCCTACGGGAACAAGCAGAATGTCGGGAAGAATCAGAAGGCGCGAAGAAAATGCACCGAATGACCGAACGCACCATTCGGCTGCCAGGAAGCATATCTGCAACGAGAACGTTTGAATTTCACTTTGTAAATAACGAGTTTTGCTCTCCATCTTCCGTCTGCGAAAGGCTGTGGCATCGACGGGATGTGACAACAGTGAATGCATCCGTGTACCCAACTTTGGAGCCAGCTTTCACCGAATATCGAAACGCTACAAGCACCTAATGTTTGCACTTCGTCTAAGGGTTGTCTTGCTAAACAGCGAATTCCCATTTACGCGGTTAGCTACGGGTGCCAAAACCACCCGGTTTACCAGTGCTCAATGATATCTCTCGTAGCTCTCGCTACGTATATACTGGCCTAGCTGAGCTAAGCCGCCGACATTTTTTAAGAGGGGGGGGGGATAACAGGGATTCTGTGTACCCGCAAATCGCTCCGCGGACTCCATGGTGTCCGTGAACCCCAATTTGAAACGATGAGTTAGAGCACCATTTATTAAAGTTTTCACGTGTTTTTATCACAGAAATAAAAAGCGTTTCAGAGCTAATTGGTCTGTCGCATGATAGAAATCAACCATAGTATTGCAAAAGAAGAAAAAATTCCATGTCTCCAATTAAACGCCAACAAATATCTGGTCCTGATATGGCACTTAATGAACTGCTTAAACACTACTGTGAGAAATAATCAAAGTTCTTGGCTATTACTTTTTATTCGTCACTGTACGAAGTAATATGCAACTGGCTGCTAGAGAGAGTGGGAGCAATCTGTAAAGCAGGTAATAAGCTCTTTGTGGATAACCACTATTCTATTGAAATCATTTGCACGGCTTGTAAACATCATGATAGCATGGTATTTATTGCCTGTGTTTAAATGCAGGAAAGAGCTATATGCATTCTTTACAAATTAATCAGCCTGTAGTCGAACAAGTCCAGTTGAAGTATAGAACACAGCACCACACACGAAAAACACGCTTTGTCTGAGATGTACAGGAGAGGCGTCATCCTGTTTACCTAGATAGTGGTCATAGGTGAAGCTCGAAATTGAAGATGCCTTCCTCAGTACAATATATGTGGTCCTTTTGCTAGCGAGGAGTATAGTGGGGTATAAAATCTTATGCACCTGTTAAGGGATATAAGAGACTCTCGAATGATGGAGTATGGTTTTGTTTTTTTGCACTTAAATTAAGGAACAAAAATGGAAATAAACTGCGAAAGGCACAATAATTAGGCTTTAATACGAGATTTTTACCTCGTAATATAAATACTAATGCGGGGACTCTGCTGTATTGTTCACTAATTGCGAACCATCTTCGCCTTAAGGCCAAAAATGGGTTTGCATGAAGAACTCACTTCTAAATTTTATTTCTCTCCATGAATCTTAAGTCCGGTTTAATGTTATTTTTACCGGCATTGACATTTTGCCTTCAGGCATTCATTCTCGCCCAAAATTTCTCTGAAGGCTGTCCCTAACTTCGCTGCTCGGTTTTGCAACAGCAGCGCTTTTAGCTTCCTGGGTACAAGTCCAGACAATGCTCAGGACAGCGAAGGGTAGAAACTGGCCAAAGGAGCAGAAGTGTTTAAGCGTCACATGACCGGCCCTAACTAGTGTCGAGCTATCAAATATATAATTTTTTTTTCAGCATATACCGTCGCTACTAGTTATTCAAAACTTAGTTAAATCAGTACTGTAGCAGGTAAACCCTATAATAATTTACTCAGCTAGAGTTTTTAGCCAGCACAGCCTCATGCCCCAAGTATACTGTTGCAAAGGTTCGCTCTAAGGATCATAAAACGAATGAAGTGCTGCTAAAGATAAAGCTAACAACATAGCAGTGTCCTCAGAAAGGAGCGGCAAGGCGAACTCTCATTAGGCTGGGTTATAAGTGCGTTGCCACTTCACCACGCTAACGAGCAAGGACCCAGATCAGGGCGAATAAGTATACTCGCCCAGCAAATAAGGCGGCCTCTTACGCTGGGTTGACTGTTCACTGACGAGCGTTATTGCAAGCTTCCGTGCCAGTCACAAAGGCGCTTTGGGAAGGGGGCCTCCTCTTTGTGCTCTGGTCGCCTCATTAGAAGCTCGTCGTACGAGCACTCAGTACGAGAAGTGGGCAAGGAACCTCCAGTGCCGGAAACCTCGATGGCGCATGCAGCAGCTCGCATCACTGAAGCCACGTGGTAGAGTTTCACGCGGTGGTTTGGAGGCACGTTTCAAAGTTTTCTCAGAAACGGCCGCCGGGATGGATGGAATTAAAACTGGGTGAAACTTTGGCGACCTGCGTTATAGTCTATATAAAATGTAATATATGCAGGAAGAGGATGACAAGAACAAAGGTAGCTGAAATTCGACCGCAGTTGAGCACAGCAACTTCTTACAGAGTGCTGGAAATGACTAAAGACATACACAGTTAAGGTAGAGTACAAGAAGGTACTACGACTTTGATTATATCTTACGTAATGAAGCTGGCGGACTGAAGTTGTCCTGTCAAAACAGGTCGCTTTAAAGCTGATGACTGACAGAAACATCATCATCAGAAATAACAGATTCGCCTTGTATGTTCTACGGTACTGTGCTCAGGATTTACTCATGCATTTCTGACTCAAATTGAAAGGAAATAATTATTGGGTGCAAAGAGAGGGGAGAGGAGAGAAATATCATGCATTTGAAGAGTAGAAGGTTAGCATAGAGAAAACTTCACAGCCTAGCAACTTAGGCAGGGCGTTAAAGTATGGTACAGGGTTGATTCCTAAAAGAAACCCTAAAGAAATATGTTGGAATTGGTCACGAGGCTGGAAGGATAGATATACCTCGATAGTTTTCCACATTGCTTTTAACATCGTTTTATACAACGGAATAACAATTGCTGCTCTCAATTCGTCAGGGACAACTTGAGTAATAATGATAGTATTTATAATACATAACAGAACAGCCTTTAAAGAATCAAAGTCTATGCTTATTGACAACCTTTCCTTTCCGAACCCGCTATTGATGTTAAGTAATGGGTCTGATGGGACCAATATCTTTCTGGCAGATTAAACTCCCCCCCCCCCCCCCTTCCCTTTTGCTGGTTGATCAAACAGATACAATTGATAATTTCTACCGATTCTTTGAATTTGTAGAGGATATTAATGTGACTAACTTGGGGTCGATAGAACAAACATACAGCCACCGTGTTTCCGTTTTGCAATATAATTTGTAGTCACACTGCTTCAATTTCACCAATGCCAATATCTATATCGCTGGAATAATTGCTTTTACTAATAAAATTAAAACGTCTCCGCCCCGACCGTCGCAGTCTTTTCGGTGGTATGCATACCCAACAGAAAATACCTCTCTCAGCTATTCAGCACCCAAACATGATGGTGAGCCTAAAATTACAGGAGGCTTCAACATGTGAACTAAATTCGAAAATTCATCAATTTTTTTTAACACTTGGGAAGTTAAAAAATGGAAGTGTATATTGGGTTTGTTGGTTGCTGTCAGTTGTTCTTGACGACCCGCCAGAGCATTTCGTTGTAAACGTATACTACTTTCTTCAGATATAGTGCGTCACACTTCAAGTGTACTTTTATCAGCGGCCTTCTTTTGCTCTTTGGCGTATTCCCAAAAATACGTTTCTTTCCTTCTCTCGATTTAAGAGTATTTCACAGAAATTCAACAGCTTCGCCTTTAAACTTCTTAGAAGTTATAAGTACATCCCGCTTGTTTGTATGTCGCGAAGCATGCAATCATTGGTCGCATTTTTTTCCTTCGCAGTACTTCCCAAGGCGATGAGCCCTTTCTATCTGGAAGTGATCAACGCCTAAGCCTTGCAGATTTCCACGACGCCCTTTTGAGCCGCACCAGATGCTTCATGCTAATTTATGTCATCAATACCGCCCCCCCCCCAAAAAAAAAAAAAAAAGAAAAGAAAAAGATTGCATCGTTTGTAACTGTTTTAGATGTCGTAGACATAAAGTGATCAACGACTGAAGCTCGGACTGGTGCCGTTGTCGACTCATAATATTTATGCCATCTGCATGGAAGTGAACAGGAGCAAAAAAAAATTACATGGATTCAACGCTGCTGAACCGAGTGTGGAGAGAAAGCTTTGGCTGCGGGCGACCGAGCGTTGCATCGAACGCAACCAGCACTCCGTTGAACGCATCAAAGTTCATCGGCGTTTTAGGTAGTGTTGGTAAAGGCGTTTATTGCACCTAAATATGGGGGACACTTAAGCTCCGCATTTAAGGGTATGACGTGATAGCGCAGGCTACAAGCACACATATAAAGCCCCGCTTTAACCAAGCCATATGAATGTGCCTTAGTGGCATATAGAGGTAACGTGAATGCCAGGGTCATGGCAGGCTTATTCTTACATAACCACCCCTTTGTGAAATGAGATACCAAAGTTTGGCAGCTCTTGGCAGGGTACCACGGTAACACTGTGCCACGGTGCCAAGGTAACATGGTGACGGCTTGAAAACCTAGCAAAGTGTTGCTTTCGCTATAAAACACAGGAGGTGGAACCGGCAAAGTGAACTACAGAAATTGGTGCAACTGATCTGCGTAAAATATCAAGACATGCGTAAACGACTCCGCTATTATAGAGCCAGTTCTACGCCCCAGAGTTGAACTGAAGCTTCGCGCCTCTCTCCCGTGTAGATCTCGTTGGCAGCTCAGGGTTTGTTGGCTGTAATCTCGTAGCGTCCAAAGGCGGCAGCGCTTCACTGTCCACAGTTAATGTCTTATTTAAGATTCCAAGTTGTGCAGAAAAGTGACGATGCATTTTCTACCGTCGTAACTCCAGTTAGCTGACTGATTGGCACAAGAATATTGACATGACGCGTTGCAAGAAATCACTTACGCGAATAGCAAGGAGTGCGTTACAGGCGCTCCTTTAAAGACTCTATAAATGACCTGCTAATAATACATTAAGAATAGAGGGTCGTAAAAGATTGCCATTATTCAAATGATTCTCGTCAAAGGCAGTTTCAATGGAGGACTCACTGGTTTGCAATGAAAAGATGTTATACACTGGCTGATGAGAGAGAGCTGCATTTAATTTTTCTTTCGTTATGCACCGTGCTACTGGAGCCATATTGTTATTGAATGCAGCGCCTAAGTGAATAATTTCTGCTATCTATTAACACAGATGAACTCTATTTTCGTCTCAGTGTTCTTTCCAGAATACACAAAACAGTCTTTCTCTAGTAAGCTACGGCACTACTGTGCCAATTGAGGCAAATAAGTATTTCATAAATACACTGCTCCTCGCTTACCGGAAACGATAATTTGAAGTGCCATTATCCATCCTGAAAATTGCAGCCAAATTTTGGAGGAAGCAGTGTTGACACACGTACGTACATACGTGTGGTCATCCCTGCAAAAAAATAGGTGGAAAAACAAAAAAGAAAAAATTCTTCAGTTTTCAAGTAAGGTTAGCTGGATGAAAAAAAGATATCAGTGCTCTAATTCATCTAAGCCAGGATAGACAAAGCGAAAACAGTAGTAGTCGTGTATGAAACCTAATCGTTTCTCTGTTGCTCTTGTCGCACCTTCTTCGCCACCTTGCGTTGTCCTCTGGCTGTTCGGGAGTTTCCATCGCTAGTTTAGCTAAGTTTTATTTTTGCTACGTGCTGCTTCATCGCGGTGAGCGATGTCTAAAGGATGAGTATATTCGGCTTGTAGGCGAGCGTAGCGAGTGCTCGTACTGAGCATATTTGCCTCGTACATGTCATAGCACTACGTAGACTCGCCGCCGATCGCAGCGTATAAATACGCTTTCGCAAGCGGACGGCTGTCCATTGCTTATTCCCCCCCCCCCCCCCCCCCTTGCGGCACAGCAGCTGAAGAGCACCTCACATGCACAGCGAGGCGCATAGCTAAGCGATGACGTCACGCGTGGCGCTCAGTGGAGGCCGGCGATATGTACCGCTACGAGTTATGTTTGACAGGTGTGTGAACAGTAATCAGGTGTGCTATTGTAGTAGACGAAACAAAGCAGCAGCAGCAGTAGAATGGAGCACGCGAAGAGGAGTGGAGGACTAGCAGGCCGCGCGTCGCGTGGCTGAAGGTCGGCGGAAGGTCAAGCTGTGAAGTACGTGAAATGCGGGGTAGCTAGTGCAGTGAAGCTTTCGTTTCTAAACATGAGACGATTCGAGTATGTTCCCACGAGAAATGAGGGACGACGCAAGAGCATGCTGCGTTTACTTTATCTGTTGTAGGCCGTCATTGCACCCGCCACTGCTTCGGTGGTGGACGACGGTTGTTGTTGCGGCGCGCGTCTTTCTCTCGCTCTTCTTTTTTCTCTCTTTTCTATTTTCTCTTTTGTCCGCATGAGGCAGCGGAGGTGGCTCAGCTACAGAGCCAGTAGCAGGCCCATTCATTTTCGTTTCCTTCTTCCTACAGTCACAACAACAACAGCGCTGACAAGGTGGTGTTGGCTGACATCGCACAGCACACGGTTATCAGTTCAGTACGTTTGGAGATCCGTACTTAACATTTCCATCAAGGCTATGCGCACCTGGCATTTATTTTGACGAATTATCAGAAAAAAAAAGCAAAGGTGAAAGGAAGGCGACATTGCTATATATTGTCGGAATGTTGAGTCTTGTAAGAGCCGTTGAATACCGGTCCACCCTGGTTCGCAGGTGACAGGTTGGATTGGACATAGCTTAGAAATCCGGAAGCGAGGAAGCTGAAATAATTTTAGTTGTCATCATATTTAACGAAACAGCCCGCAGTAATTCCTCGATATTCCGCTTAGCGTTTTCCTATGCTTTGTTTTTCTTCCGATCGAGAATTTCCTAGGAATCCCCTCATGACAGTGAATATTGTCCCGCGGCATCGATACAGGTTTCAGTAAGGGTAAACATGCCACTCTGACAGCCAACGGACAGCTCGAAGCAGACGCGGACATTGACGTTATTGCAGATAGTTTAAAAGAATCGATTAAAATCAAAGCGTAACAGGCATACTGAATTTCTGGTTTTCAGGCACAAGAAAGAAAGAATGAAGCCCGTTTGGGTGCCTCCAATAACCTTGGCATCTGTCCAGCGTTACTGCCACAGCGTTTCGTAATTAAGGAGCGCGAGCCACTTTAGCGCACCTTTGCTATTTGTTTGTTGCTCTGCCTGTCAGTTCTAACCCTTCGAGCTCTCGATAATTCCAAGAAATTGGTGCTGGCGCAGTCAGTCAGCTCTGTCACTCTCTCTCTGTCTAGCTAAGATACGCCTCTCAATGAAAAGGCAAGCTTAAGGCAAGAGTGCACGAACGGAATGAGTGGAAGCAAAATAAAGCATTCCTTTGAAACATCGCTCTCACTAGCACGCTTAGAGTAAGATAGTCATTAAAGTTATCGGGGGCTCAAAGTAAATCACTAATTCATGTGCATTTGATTACGGACTCAATGAGATTCCATCTTTTTTCCGTTGGGGTCGAAATAAACACCCCAGAAAGTTTCTTTTCCTCAATGTCAGCAGGACAATAAGGAAGCAGGGGAGGTGGCGGCTTGGGAAGAGAGGGGGGACAAACGCTGGCGTGGATTGTGGGCGGGGGCAAGTGCCTTTTTTGCACCCTACTGCCGACGCCAATGCCTAAACTATATAAAATCTTCGTACACCACGTACCCACCACAAGCTGCAACAATCATAAAATTATGGGGGCACTTCAATTCGGTTTAAGTGTATGAGGCGATAGCACAGGCTACCTGCGCACATATAAAGTATCGCTCTAGCCAAGCCGTAAGAACGTTCCTGGGTGCCTAGGGACAACTTGAATGCAATGGTTCTGGCAGACTGATTCTGATATCACCCTCTAATATGAATGAAGATGCCTGAGTTCGCAGCTGCTGCCCAACGTAATGTCAGGCAACCCTACGTCGAGTTATATGCTCGGCCATGTCAGGTGCCAGCTGTCATGTTCGTCATTTTTAGCTCAACAGGTTTTCTGTGCACAGGGTCTTTAGCGGTCCATGAATAGAAGACTCTCATCCACCACAATACGTCCACTTTAACCTTCCAAATGTCTTCCCACACGAGAAGTCCTGGCAGCACTAGAATGAGAAGCGGCGCCGGAATAAAATTCATTCATGCTTTAAGAGAGGGCGACCAATAATAAAGGTGCTTTTTAAAAGGTCAAATGTTTATGAAAAGAAACCTTGCTACAGGGTTAACTTAATCATAAGACAGTGGAGCTAAGGCTGGCGCTTGGCAAGGGGTATAATGTCTTAATTAGTGCGCTAATTAAATTTGCTTCTTTGGGGCACGTTGTAATAGCGGTATTGAAGCTCGTCCTCTAAAGAGTATGTAGAAGAAAAAAATGCCCTTAGGAAATTTGTAGTGCGCCTTTGAGAGGCACAGAAATAGCTTGAAATGTGCACCGTAAAACAGCAGTACCACGGGTCTGACGTAGACCGCTTTATCCAGCTTTTTTTTTTTTAAACACTACTGGCAGCATTCAAGGCTCAGGAGAGCCCGCGGCGATTCATTGTCAGTGTCTCTTCGTACGCAGTCTTCGTTGATTGCCTTCGCTTCAATACCCCATGCGCGGAGTCATTGTGTTTGTAATTTAGCCTCAGAACGACGAGGAGGAGCGGTCTACGCCAAATGCGCACACTGCCTTTGTTGTACGGTGTAAAAGCTCCTTCCAGGCTCACATTTGTCCGCATCGTAAATGCGGGCTACAAACGTTTTGAGGGCAGTTATTTTTCTGGAACACTTTATTCAGAGCACGATCGAGTCCGAACTTCGTAAATAGAACATGCGCAATAAAAAATTATTACCGCAGTTTGTTATTAGCTAACTAATTCAGACTAATGTGTCTGTACATTTCTTGTAGAACAGGATAACAATCTTGATGCCCTAGATTTCTCGGAGGAAAAACGCAATGCTTCTGGTCATATCCATGAAGTAATTAGATATTCTTTGAAACGCGCTGGCGTGGAAAACTTGTCTTTGATGAAAACAGAACAAGCGTTTTTACTGCTGCGTCACGTTACTCTCGCTTCTTTTACTCCTTTTTATTTAGATGTTTTATTTTTATCACTAAAAAGCGCGTACCTTCACTGCATTTTGCCGCTGGCGTCTTTATTCGTCTTTCTGCGCCGCAAGCCTGAGAGCAGCTCCTGCAATATGTTCTTGCAAGGAGGGATATATAAACAGACGGAATCCCACTTTCAAACGTGCATGCCTGCGCACAGGGTTGCTCCAGCTTCTTTTTTTATTTCTTGCTTTTGACGATTCGAATGCCAGTTCTTACCCCTGGCGATCCTCCCAGAATTCATCTATCACGCATGTCATGGGGATGCATGTCTCCCGGAGTATATACTTTTTTCTACTGTTCTACTGCTTCCCTTCCTTCATGTACTCTTCCTTCTTGTTCTTGGTCTGTGTCCGTTTTTACGCATCCGCTAAAATCATCGGTGCTTTCTGTAACAAAGCACTGCAGAACGGGTGTGTCTTCAGCGCATAGTAAAAAGGAAAAATATAAAATGCTACGACATCTTACCTGCAGCCACTTCCTCACTCCTCATTTTGTGATGAAAAACGAGTAACGAATATTTATTTTTTAGAGGATGAGATGAGTGGCGTAAATTCCAGTCATTATAAGTGAGCTTTTATTCTGTACATGGTTCCTTCCTGCTCCTTATCGGCGCATTTTTGTTCAGTTCCATGTCTCTGTTTCACCGAGGGTGGAGTGGAGTGTAGTCTATCCCTCTTCATACCACTAGCTCCATTTAAATCTGCACTACTGTTGGACCGCATGACGTGTGGGCAAAAATACCTGTTGCGATTAGGTTTGTTATATTAAGAATCTTCCCATGGTTGCTCAGTTAGTAGAGCTCTTTACTCCTAATCTAGAAGCTGCGAGTTCGGTACCGACCACGGCTGGGCGGTTAGACGAAAGCGAAGTGCAATGCTGTTGGTTACCCTGTGATTTAGCACATGTTAAGCAAGTAAAATAACCCCATGTTGCCGAACTATTTCCAGTCCTTTGCTATGGCGTCCCTCGCAGCCGATGCCGCTTTGGAGCGTCGAACCGCATAAATAAAACCAAAACCAAGAGGAAATCTAAGCGAACGAAAATTTAGGAATTTAGGAAAGTTTAGTCGGAATCTATAGACAGTAGCGTAATTTTTTTCATCTAAGTGCTCCGATGGGCAGCTACAATATTGCAACTGTTCAAAATCTGCTTTCTGAGAATTGGGCACAATACCTTATTTTTCGCTATTCTGTTAGTTGTGTTTTTTCTCGGTGATTTGACCAATACTGCCTGCAGTATGTGCTTACTGCGGCAGAATAAGTACTAAATGTTTCCTCCTCCATGTTTGTCTTTAATTTGAGATGCGCTATATGAATATTTCTCCACAGTTCTTGCTCCTACAAACCCATTATTTTGCCTAGTGCAGTGCGTTATAACGCACTAAGATGTCACTTATAGGTGACGTCTCATGTCGAATACTCTAAAAAACATCCGAGGCAAAAAACAAAAAAACAAAACAAAAGGCTCATTATTAAATAAGTCGGTAGAGCAAAATATGAGCATTTCTCTTCACGAAGTTCAGTTTTGCTGTCGGAAGATTTTCATAGAGGCATGTTTGTATATGTGCACAGTTAGAGCCTACTCAGTAGTTCACACCTAACCGTCATTAAAATGGCGTTCCATCCTTTTCCCGTTGTTGATTGCTATTATTCGAGGCGTCCGCACGAGCCTGCTTTTTCTCCGCAAACATATTTCACGTGGAAAAATCACGCTCTTTAAGCTTCATGTTTAAGCGTATGATGCATATGCGTTGATGCTTCCTGTCTGCGGTCCTAGCTTATGATTAATTTTTGTTTTAATGCAGTTTGCTGCATGCTTAGTCACAGCCTGCTGAATTTGTGCCTCTAAAGCGCTGCGAAGCACTATAATCTTTATTTTTCGCTGCTTGCAACCATTGACGTGCAGCCGTATCACTTTACATGTGCTAAGCATCTGCACTTTGCTAATGGCAGCAGTGGTTACCGCAATTCGAAGCGCGATTGGTCGGTATCGTATATCTGCTCACTGACATTTTTTCTTAACGCCATTCTTTTTATTGCAACTCTTACAACTGTTGAGGCCATCGGAAAAGCTCTGAGTGACAAAGGTTGCCCATACGGGTGGGTGCCTTGGAGACTGAGAAGGCTCTATTTCCTCCCCCAGTGGAATTAATTAGCTCTTTTACAAATATGGGATGTACTGTTCAGCATTAGTGATCAGTGAACCTTGCAAAAGAAATGAAGTCATTGCTTAACCTTCGTCCAAATATATGCCGTATTCACTGTTTATGCAAATGAACATGGAGTAACAATCGTCCGCTGCTTTCATGGCATAGAGTAGTTGAGTACAGATATACGCGCCCGTGTTTATATATCAAACATAAACGCTGGCTCTAGATTTCCTAGATTGTGCAAAAAAACATTCGTGTTTTTATCTTGTCCACTGGAAAACTTGCACATACCCCCTGAGAGGTGAGCAGGAGGTATTTCCCAGGAGGCAGGGGCATATTCAAGCAAATGCCCGTCCATAAGCAAATTTTGAGGAAATGATAGGCGTAGTAGTAATGCACAATAACGTAATAAAAGAAAACGAGAAAATACTTAAACTAAAATAAATAGGACAACAACCTTGAAGGAAACAGAACTACGTTGCGAAGTTTTTCGCATCTGCATGATTACTGAATGGAGATAGAAAGTCAACTTACTAGTTGCAATTATGTATTTATCAAGGATTCCACAGAAAGTGCTTAAAACAAGTTCCTTGGCGCTCACACCAAACCATACATAGTAAGAGTTGGGCTGTCAGAGGGAGCCGTAAATAGTATTGTTGCTCATTTTTATTTCCGTTTTTCTTTAATATATGCTTAACCCCGTTATTGAAAGGCCATGAATTACGTATGAATTTGCGGAAGCAGAAAATTGAAAAAAAAAAAACAAAACAAAACAGAGAACGTTTCGGAATCAATTATCTCTAACTTATCCACTAGCTCTATATATATCTGTAATCAAAGCGAGAAGAGATTGAATGATTTGATTTGATTGATTTGATTTGTGGAGTTTAACGTCCCAAAGCGACTCAGGCTATGAGGCACGCCGTAGTGGAGGACTCCGGAAATTTCGACCACCTGGGGTTCTTTAACATGCACTGACATCGCACAGCACACGGGCGCCGTGCTTTTCGCCCCCATCGAAAAACGGCCGTCGAGGCCGCGATTCGATCCCGCACCCTTGAGAACAGTAGTCGAGCGAGTAAATTATTAAAACGCGCAAGTAAGAGCGTAGTGGACCGCACTGCAAATGCGTCACCGTCGAGTTGTACGCCAGGAAGTTTCCAAAGGCACTAGCGGTGCCCTGATGCCTCTGGCCGGAAAGCTTTTCCGTGTCTCTCACGCGTTTCGACGAGAGCAGAAACTGAATAACGATGCCTACGTGCCAGCGATCAGGCTACCACCCGGGATTCGCCGAAAACGATCACGTTCTGTGCACCACTCCCACTTGCCCACGCCTCGAAGCAAAGTTGCTGCTCTTCAAACCTGCAACCCTTGATACCGATTATCCCTGCCTCTATTCAAATCACGTCCCTCCTTTTGTTCTTTCAGGCGCCTCTCGGCTCCCCCTTCTATTGTGGGGACCAACAAAAGGATACATCAATCACTAATATCGACTTCCTTCTTGCTACTTCTGTTCATTTTCAGCGACTTCATCCTTTTATTGCTTAAGGCATCGGTAAATAATGTTTTCTTCATATTTTATTTGTGTTTTTCCACCTCGTTTGTGTGCGGTTTGATTCAATTTCGCTTACAATACTCAAATCAAATGCACATGCTTTAAAAACTACCCTAACAGCTTGCATTTAATGTGTCTATGAAATGAAGTCTATGAAATGTGCAGAAAGGCAGAAAAGAATACTGCTATAAGAATGCATGTCCCATGATATATTCTAACTGATTAAAACCTCTATCGTATAATTAATTAGTCTATAAAGGCGCTCATTTAAATCATACACTATTTTAGAAATGTCAACAGCAATGATGCCATTCTGTGGAGAGAAGCCCGCACTCTTCCCGGCGGGCCGTCGCTGATTCCGATGAATGAGCGGCGCACAGAGCGTGGCTCTTGTTAGCTTGAAGGTTTATTAAAACGAAATACAATCAATAATAAATTAAAAAATGATAGTACAGTAGGAGGTCTCGAAGTAAAAGTGTTTGGGAAACCTCTCTTGATCTCAGAAATTTTGTTTGGCTCATGACTTTCTCGTAAATCGCGAATCTCTTTCGCTCGGTTACACCAACAACGACACCGACGGGGACACTGGTCTACTTTCGAAGGGGAGCAAAAGAGCTGCATTCTAAAACTCACAGAGAAATAAAAACGTATAGAAAGCAATGCTCGGCATAGTATGGTGCACGCTTTTCAATGAGCAAACTTGTGATTTCAAGGTAGATGCAAATGTGTGAAGAGCATGAATACGCACCCACACGCTGTTGTTTTTGCTAGTTCGTGGACGCCGGGCACCGCATGTGAAGAAGACTAAAGCGCTGTATGGTGCGAAGCGGAAACATGGAAAACAGTGGCCAGAATGGAGCTTCCTGCGTTTTGGAGTCATCACGCCTGTTTCACATCGCTTCTGGTAGAAAGAACGTTCCCGGTTTCGACACCCGTAGATCGATTTTCACTCAGGCGAAATGTCCGCTATCGGAAGTTTGTGCCGTTGGTGGATACCGTGTTCTTCCGTACGTTATATTGATTGCGTCCTGCACTTTTGCCTGTGTTAGCAGCACTGGAAAACGCAGAGCTGAAATTGTAGAAGCATCTATAGCGGTGTCGTCAGACTGCTGGGGTTGGGTCATCACTAGAGATAATATTAGCGCGGAAGTTTAGATAGATTTCTCCGAGCTCATTTCGTGAGCCTTATGTCTATACAGAAGTATTTTGAATTGCTGTCAAAATGCACCGGAAATAGCATAGCAAATAACAGGTGAGAGATGACGGTCGAATTGTATTTGCTTTTATATGTTTTACTCCAAATGTCTAATGACCACGAACCATTAAAAAAAAAAAATCTGGTTGTATTTTTAGCTCTTGTTCTTAAAAAAAAAACGCTCTGCACCCCCCCCCCCCCCCCCGCACTCTCCCGTATTTATAGTATCGAACCAAACACAAGATCATGCTTCTAGGTTAAAAAGAATTTCGTTAAATTAATCACAAAACCTTCCGCCACCTCACCATATTCGCAACGGCATGTAATTCACTTCATTTTTCAATATAAAAGAACCATTAATCACATTGCTTTCCACTTTATGTTATGTTTCTTTAATTTCTACTAAATTCAATACAGTTATGTGCGCTTATGATGTTTCTGTTTTCCTGCCCATACCATCCGTACACTGTTTCCATTCGGCGTGCCGGCTGCAGAACTCATTTGGCAAGCAGCGTTCTTGGTTCGAAGTTATTCTCGTTCAGCGAACTCGAGTGCCCCAATCAGCCAGCGCTTGTCCCTCTCAGTGGAGAGTAACTGCACCTAGAACCATGCTCAGCGCTCGCACAACACCGGCGCTTTGTCTGGTGCGCGTAAGATTGAAAATCAATGAATGCAGTCTGTTCCCGCTCTCCAAGCAGATGCCGCACGCTGGCGCCACAACGCGGTTGTTTCCCATTCCAGTAATCTGGACGTCGCCTTTTTGCTTGCATTCTTGTTTGCGTAAATAACTTGATTTCGCCTAATGTCCGCCTCACGCGCAGCGCATGACCGTGTTTGGAAAAACCATCAAGACTCGTGTGGAAAGTTCCGACACACAGTCAACGCTTGTCGAATCATGCTACTCTCACTGTACACTAACTTTATAACCTTCGGGAAAAAAGCTAACAGTTCTAGTTAAAATTTTACTAATATAATTTTGGATGGTAAATATTAGATAACTGCATCTTTTAAGATAAGTTCCGATTCGCGCCAAGACTATCTGCTGGAAAGGTCCATTGAAATGACAGGGGGGAGATGTGACTCAGAGCCATTTCCGCTGTTCCGTATGGACCACACACACACACAAAAAGAATATGTCCTGTATGGTGATGGCTGGGTTAAAGCAAGGATCGCCTTGTAATATTCTCACGCATTTTAGCCCACTCAAGAAAGGCTCAAGGTAAAGCAAAGTTCCCCTTAGCTGCGATATACGCGTAGGTCCTTGGAACATTTCTTTATTTTGACCCGCTTTTACCGAATACGCACAGTCGGCTGACTGCCTCTTCTAGGTTTTTAATGAACCCTTGTGCCCGCGATGGTGATGTGTGCACAATGTGAGCTGCCTTGTGCAGGACTGAATTTTCAGGTCTTTGTAGAATAGCCCCGTGTGGAGTACGGCTTTGGTGTTCCTAACGCCTGACGAGAAGAGGCAAATGACGTTCTGTGTCTCGTAGACCGATACCTGATACCTCTTAGTCACAGCACCAGATCAGCACAGACCAGGCTCTATTGCATCCGTACTTGTATTGCTGGCGGCTCGACACTTGCACTTTTCTTCATTTATCTGTACCACCAACACCTACCGTAATAGAAAATGTGGTTACCTCAATTTAATCTTAACCCGGTATGCATATGTACAAAGTTGGGTATGCTCTGTCTGGAAATGCAGCTCTAATATTGCTTATACCGCGAGGCAACAAAATTAGAACCGTGCTTTTATATATTGTCAGCCGATATACCTGTTTTTGCTTTTTTGGTCACCAATTTTAGGTCAAATGGAATTGGATTTATATTTATTTTAGCCCTTCTTTTCTACTCCGGCCTCGCGGATAGCCGTCGCATCGACCCAAGGTTCGCAGTTATTGAGTTGGCAATCCGGCCTCAAAACGCGCATTGGCAGAGTGATCTACCCTGGCGTCGTGTTACTGTCCATAAGGATGACATTTTTGTGCCTCGTAACGCCCTTTACATTTTTTTTTTTTTGGAAACCTTTTTTTCTTAACTGTACTATTTCGAGGACTGGCTCAAAAATCTAGAAGTCAGCTTCTCTGCTCAGCTAAAACATCTTCACCATTGGGGGCAGAAAAGGGATGTAACGCTAGAGACGTCTCCCGTTTTCAATAGCGAAGAAATTCTTCTTGCCAGGTTCGGGCATCACATGAAGCTTGGCATAGAAGTATTCAGCGCTGTACCCAACTTCTGTGCCAACGACGAGCCGTTCCGTCGTTGCAACGGGTATTACTAAGCAGAAAGGCTGACTGAAGGTTCTAGAAGTTTTTCAGAGTTCATTCTGCAAATATACCCCATAAAATGAATATTATAAAAGATAATTAACATATGTAGCCAATTAGCGAACTGTCTTAAGCCTTCTTTCTCGTACCTGATGTCCGCTGTAGCCCCAAATATAACCCCATTCAGGCTAAAATTTATCTTCAGTCAGTTAACCTCTTTTAAAATTTTACACCTTCTAATTTAAAAGAACACCAGGTATTCACGGTCCTCTGATCTCTTGTGCGTCTTTATTATCGTTTAAATGCTGGTTCTTTTCGATTAATCTGCCTTTTTATGACTCCATGAAAAAAACTGCAGAATCAACCCTTCAGCATGAATGAGAATTTACTGATCTTTATTTCACCGGAAAAACTTGAATATTATAGCGTTCTGCTTAACTGTAACGGCATTCCAGACAGTCGAATATCAGCCATCGCCTGAAGAACTGAAAGCGGTTCTTTATTAGGACTGTGCATTTTGCCGAATAACACTCACTCTCTGCAATGTTGTGATGTGCTCTAGAGGAGGAAAACTTGACTTGTTTATTCTCTTATCTGATCTAGTGAGCAATTGATTAGCGTCATTTTTCTCTTTTCTACAGCAATGAGCGCTGCTGTGTGACGTAAAATTTCAGCCAATAGTTTTTTAGACCGGAATAATGTTACATCCCGTTTACGATTCGCTTCTTAATCTTCCGCTTGAAATAGTCAATGGAACAATAAATTACACGACTGGGATAAAGAGCTAAAGTTTTGCTTAACTTCCCAGAAGAATCCAGCTGTCAGTGGACCTCTGCCATGTTGCAATGAGTAACGTGAGATTAAAATAAAAAACATTCACTTCCAATTTGCTACAGTAAATGCCTTCGGCAACAGAGACAAGGCTGCAGCATTCGGGAATAATCTTGCTGCCGCAAACTATCTTTACACCTTTGAAAACATCTCACTGAGGCTTGTTATTAAACCGATTCTAGTAGTCTCCTCGAGTAACCACGCTTCTTTTTTGAAACCTGTAAATGTACCGGGAGGTCCGAATTACTGGTTTTGTATGTGCTTTAAGAGCAAGAACGATAGGGCGCTAGCGTGCGATAGCGAGGATCAATCCCTCTTTTGGGAGAAAAAGGAAAAAAAAAAAAACAACGACCGGCTACTTCGTACAGACCTTTATCTCTGTGGGTCATGTAACAAATCTCGGTCCTAAGAAAGCCGTTGTTCGAAGAATACATAGAAGAGAAAAGCGACACGGAACTGTGATCAGAGCAAAACGCGCATGGTGTGAAAGGGAGGCTAGGGAAAATATTCCAAAAGAAAAACTGGTAGCGTAACAATTCCTCAACAACATCCTGGTGATCGCCTCCTTTCTTTCTTTTTCCTTTTTGCAGAACGAGCTGCAGCTACTAAACATTTTGTCAGCAATAGAAAAAGGAAACGCGGAATGATAGCCTTGCTGGTTATTTCACGACTACACAAGAGCTCTGGCGCAGAAACAGGAGGCTGATAGGGCACCAAACAAAGATGTTGGTGAGGAAAAGCCGTTACGGTAAGGACGCGAAGGTGGTCATAAGGAATAAGCAAAAGCTGCAAACACTATTTAATGGGTGATGACGCAAAGCAGCGAATCGAAGAGGCGAATGTGAGAGAGGCGAACGTCGTAAAAGCAATACTGGTGTCCAGGCGAGACGGTATCTCAGGACAAAAGAATCTGGGACGTCGGTGTCATTGACACAATTGCACAACGTTCCTCCGCTCGACAGGGGCTGCTGAATTTCGGGAGCGCGCTTTGATATAATTTAATGTGCACCTTCATGATCTGTACATACGAATGAGAGCAAGGTACGATTGTATACTGCAGTATACATAATATACGCTTATAAAGTTTAACTTGTTTTTTTTTTTTTTTTTTTTTTTGTTAACTCTCGGGAAGGCCATGTAGCATTAGGTTAATAGGAATGCTTTTCTGAACTTTCCATTGCATGAAAGGTTTACTTTGGCGTCATTTTCATTTGCGGTGATAGAGCCACAGTACAGGTAAATAACTGGCTTGAGATTTATCCTAGGTCAACACCGGGTACACCATATTGTTTTAATTAAACTAAATACTTTACTCAACGTTTTTAATTTTCATTTTAGGGGATATGTTCTAAGTGCAGAATTGGAGCTCGTCCTCAAAATAGTATAACCACGAAAAAAGTGTCCGTAAAATAATTTTAGTGCGCGTAAAGGGGCAGAAATGTCACCCTGATAGAAGCGTCACAATAACATCGCGAGATACGTAAATCGCTACACCCACAGATTTCTTAACTTTGCTAGCATCGCCTGAGAACCAGAGGGTGACTTGGCGGTTCTCTATGCGTGCGGCAGCTTCGGTACATAATGCGCGCAGTTTTTGCGATTGCAATGCGGCCTCAAAATGGGCTTTAGACCAGTGATCTGCGCCAGCTGCGCCCACTGACGCTGTGTTAACGTGTAAAACTGCCTGTCAAGGTGCCATTTGTAAGGTTTGAAAAGCGCGCAACAATTTCTAGGCGATAGCCTTTAGTGTCTCATCGTTGTCAGCAGGAGCTGTCGGCAGAGGGTGTCACATTTTCGAGGGAGATAATTAAAAATAAATAAATTAGCCCATCTCCACCGGGAAACGAACCTCCATCCCTTGGAACCCCCTCTGAGCGCTTCACCAACTGCGCCACGCCCCGGATCGTGAAACGTTCATCATAATCCCCCTTGTCTACCGTGAGAATAGCGGGATTCCGCGAGTAACAGATACAACGCCTTTAATTTCCTGTAAACGAATAATAAAACGCCGGTGAACTTGGATGTGCGCAATGAAATGCTGGTTGTGTTCGACAAGGGGCGCGCCAGGTACCGTCACGACTGGTCATGACGTCACCAGACGATTCCTGCATAGACGAAGTTGACCCCGCCAGGCGTCTGATCCAGGCGTCTGTGCGGCGCCTCTAATTTTGCGCTTCCCCGAACGCCGCACCACATAGCAAAAAGAAGCAGACCAAGATGTCTAGGAGGCGTTAGTACAGCAGAAATCAGCGGCATAGGCGTCCGTGTGCTGTGCGATGTCAGCGCACGTTAAAGATCCCCAGGTGGTCCAAATTACTCCGTAGCCCTCCACTACGGCTCCTCTTTCTCTCTATCCACTTTCTCTCCCACTTTCCTCCCTTCCCTTACGGCGCGGTTCAGGTGCCCACAGCTACAAGTGTGACAGATACTGCGCCTTTCCCTTCCTGTGAACCAATAAATTCAATTCAAATTGATTTACAGGATAGAAAAGGCGTTGTATCTGTACCAATTCTCCGCGGACACATGTACCACGCCTTAAAGGAAGGGAGAAAGTTGGGAGCGAAAGACGAGAGGGAGATAAAGGGGTCGTAGTTGAGGGCTATGATCCACAGCACTATCTTATCGCACTGTAGTGGTCCGAAGTGCCCTTCAAACTTTCCTTAAATACTTTTTTTTTCGCGGCTATACTATTAAAATATCAGCTAACGCTCTGTAAGTAAAGCCTACCCTATAAAATGAAACTGAAAACGTTAATCAACGTATTTAGCTATTTAGCGAACTAATTGAAACAGCCTGCCTCTTCCCTTGTGTCCACTGTAGCACCCAATATAGCCCTAGGCCACGAAAAAATATAAAGACGGTTTCCTTTGTCTTCAAATTTTGAACCTTAAAAAAACGCCCAGTATAATGAAGCTGTAAACGATGATTTATTAGGACTTTTTGACCAGAGTGAGACCCTTGTAAAGGATGCCGTGAATATGTATATATTCCCGAAGTATCTTGCGCTCGTTTCCGCAATCTTGCGCTCGTTTCCGCAGATGATAGTGAAAGAAAGCATTCAATTCGCCGCGACTTCGTTGGCCTGGGTCCAGTTTAGAGCTCATATGGGATATACCGGCAGACTCGCTGCTCAAACAGGTGTTATCGAGTCCTGTTTAGAGCTGTAGTCGAACGACTGGCTCTGTTCGGACCTTATACAGGTTTACCCGGATCAAGCATCTCGTTCATTGCTGAGATGAGCCAACTTGTATCAATAGAAACATTTTACGAAATATAATTATGTTTTCGGTTATCTATAACTGCAGCGCAAACGACGCGACAAATATGAAGGAGGAACACCACACAGCGCTACCTCATACGACTACAGCGACTCATAACTACAGTAGGTGTCAGTCAGCGCTGTGTGTTGTCCCTCTTTTCTCTTTTTCCTGTCTTTTGCGCTTTAGTTATAGATCATCGAAAACACCGACTCGCCCAACAACTGCGTTTGTATAAATATTTTTGTTTATATATCTATGCTTATATATATTTTTTATTTTGTTACTGATACAAAATATCTCTGTAGGTCCACACGACTCCTGTTATTAGGTAGGTTGGGGTAGTCCGTACAGAGAATCGAGGAGGAATTAAAAATTAGCCTAAAATTCGATGAGAAAGAACAGCAATACACATAATGTGACATATTGTGAATAAAGAAGTGTATTAAATAGTTATATTTCAAATTCAAGCGTAAAAGAAAACAACAAGCAAAAGAAACAAAAATGAGACGAGAAGCAGACAGTTAATCAATATATATATAAAATTTAAATATCAATAAAAAATACGAGGCAGAAAGACCCAGTGAATTGATGAGATATAATAGTGAATGCAAATAAATTCAGTAGTTGGCATGACAGAAATCAATTTGCAAAATTATTAAGGTTAGTGGCGGTAGCGTCAAGCGAAGGCAGAGCGTTGCTATTAGTTTTAGTTTGTGATATAACGAACTTGCGCTGTTGCATGTAACACAGGAGAGGGGCTTAAATTTAAAACTAAGCCTGTGTCGGTCAGAAAATGGAGGAACGAAAACAACGAAAGTATCAAATGCTAACCGAACTATTTCCCATGCAAAACATACGCTTATTTATAAGCTAGCTCAAAAGCTTACTAAATCCACTTCATTGCCATCCAGACATATAAGTATTACTCCAAAGACCAATTATTATGCCCTGTGGCATAACCTACTTGAAAAAGAGCACGTAGTAATTTGCTTCCGGAAATAGAGAAATTCATCTTCTCAATGGAAAATGTAGGAGCTTCAGTGCTGAACGCCTACATATCTCGTATTTAGTATAGTTTAATATAGCTTAAACGCTGTTTGTGTTCGTTCAATGATTGTGAGTTCTTGAGCTATCCGGTTTCTCATCTCTCTGAACGCGCTCGATATTAAATGACATTTCAACCCCGACAGTCAGACATAGGAGTATCGTAAAGTCGGTACCACCATACAGTCGACGGCAACACAGATGGTTCCATAGCAACCTATTTTGTTTGTTATTATACAACACACGATGACTTCCACCACTACACACTGTACATGTCGTGCAGACTCACGGTGCCTCGCATGTCGAGACAGCGCTAGTCGAACACAGAAGACTAAACAAAAAAATTAAAGGCTGAGAAGAAACACGCGACCGCCGGCGGCGAGAACTAATCTGCACGCTAAGGGGGCCAGAAGTTGCATGTGGCTGTTAGGTTCACGCGCCTGAATATATTTAGGCTAATACACCCAGCAAACTTAGCGAACATTACACATGAGCCGAAAGTCTAGTCTACAGAAAATTCCAAGTCCCAGTGTTGCCCCACATAAGATATCTTGTGGAACCATAATGCCTCGTGCGCATATTTGGCCTCAGCTGCTCTTGCGCAAATTAACACTGTTAATCTTCGTCATAGAGCTCGGTAGGATTGGAAACTAAGCGCCGTTCGTTTGTCCGAAGAACACTCAACCATCACTCAAAAAGCGCCGTCACCAGAGCATCAGTATTCTGAGAGGTGTGCTAAAATTGGTATGTAGCGTTTGACAAGGAATAATTTACCCTCTTCATTATTCTATTCGTTTGCTCCACGTAACGAAATTCGGAGCTGTGGAAACAATACGTTTTCTTATGATAAACGTGCGTGGTAAACGCCCTGTCGCGTCTTGTCGGCGTTAATTCAAAGCAAGTGAAAGAGAGATGGGATGTTTGTTCTAGGAAAAATAATTTCAGTCCAAAGAATCGGTCCTGACATTCTTTACTAAGTGTCCAATGAGCGAATCTGGGCTAGAGTGAAAGTAAAAAAAAAGTCGTATCTATTTTTATTAGCTATCATTTCATTGGCTACCAGCAAACATTTAAAGTATGTGTGTTGCGTGTATAAGGTTCGTTTTCTCGTCCGCATGAGTTTCAGCATGCACAAGCGAAGCATTTAAGACTAATTTGCGCCCGCGTTGGCAGTGGCTACAAAGTATGACTCTGACACTCTTGCAGTTGATGAACGTTGCTAGGAGTAATAGCCTACCAAGCGTTGCATTTCGCTTGTGATTTCTTACTAATGACTGCACATATAAGTTTAGTTAATGGCGTCTAAGCGCTAGCATTGGGCTTAAGATGGCATACCATGAAAGACTCGTGCATTATATTTCTTGCAAAGTAGAGCTTAACTCAATTATAAGCAGCGAATTTCAACTAATAAAAACTTTGCGCTATGAGCACCGCTCTTAAAGCCATCAGCCAATGTGCTAGTGGAATGTTACCTTGCCTGTGCATGACTTTAATTACTAATTAATTATTATACTCATAATAATTTATTTATTTCTATTTACTAATTAATTGGTAATTCCTATATAATGATTACTTCATTATTAATTACCAATGAATGATAATTTGTATAATTAATTATTGCTAATTATATTCCACGCATACGGTAAAAACAACCACACAGCAGTAAACGTAGAACTACTGCGAAGATACAAGGAGGGCAATCTCGTCGCTGCCAAGCAGTACTCATTGAATTAATGCACTCGTAGAGTGTGAAAGAGTAGTCGCTCGCTTTACTCGTAGCAGCACTCATCGCTACATGCGCAATAATCATAACTTTAGTCGTCAAAGTGTCCTCGAATTTTTTGAGTCATACACAGCGCCCATTTTAATCCAAGCGATGCTCGTTTCCTCTAAAAAATAAGCAACAATAAACTGAAGTACAAAAGAGGCAAAATGTCTCAAACAAACGTCTTCATAACATCGATAAAGATAACGAAGTTATAGCCATTCAACCACAAGTATCGGCTATGGAAAACTTTAATAGCCCTTATGTCACTTCTTTCAGTGAAGCAGAATTTCCTCCAAACACTCACGTAATTCAGTAAATTTTTTTTTACGAGATTCTCATACCAGCTCCTGAAGAAAATAAACTACGTACGGCATGGTATCACTCCATCACTCCTTCGTAGCAAGGCAAGTGCGCCCTACCTATTGAAGTCCTGCGATGTTTATTGATCTGCTTGAACTCCCCATATGCACACAACTCTACCTGAAAGCAAAAAAAAAGCCAACAAGAAATCATTTATAAAAACGCTACTAAAGCTTTTCACCTCCGGTTGATTGCCAGTGTACGTAGTAGTAGTGTGTAGTAGTAGCAGTAAATAGAACAATCACACATTTTGGTCGATCTAAATCAAACGTCGGTAGGGTGCATACCAGGAGCATGAAGGCAAGCTTTTCCTGCAGGTGATTGCGAGGCAAATCAGGCAACGGTGGAGGGAGTAGGTGAGGGAGAAGACTCATTGGCCGCGGGGCCTCCTGCAATGCGATGTGCGAAATTGAGCTATATGGTTCCAGACTGCCGTAGCTTGCGGGATGCGTTGTATGCTTTAGGAAGGAGGCTATCTTTCGTTCGTCTTGCACGGGGGGATCAGGGCTGAGGGTGATTTCGCACGACTTATCGAGTTACAGCAACAAATTCTGTGAAGTGAAACATTCACCTATCAAAATTGTTTTACTCGTTTTCACCTGAAATACGTCGCAATAAAAACAAGCTACAGGGAGGAAAGAAGTGAAGGCTACTTCCGATCTACTGTCGGCCTTTTGGTGATTGCCTGAGCTCTGGTGCCGGAAGAGGGAATATTACCGCCAGCGATGGGAGAGCTATATTACTCCGGTAGCAGGGGATGTGGATCCGAAAGCAATATCCCGAACGGCTTTGAGGCAGAGACCGTTTTTTCATGCCATATAAGGTCTCGTAGCCAGCAGCGCCGCATCGTTGAGTTTGTGCTTTATCGATGCGCAACATCTTTCTCGGTTTGATGGAGTCATCAGTCTTTCTATCTTCAGGTCAGCCAACGTAAAATCGTCTTCACAGCAGTCATGTGGCCTGGTTTCCGCATTTTCTGTTTGAAAAAGCCATAGTCACCATGAAAGTAGATAGGAAGTGTTTGGCGCAGAATGCATCAAAAGAGGGAAATTTTTTCACGGTAGGGTTGCAGCGTAGATTATCCACATCTTTCTCTTTCATTGTTTTCATGGTGTGGGCTTGGCTGCCTGATGTCAAACCGCAATGAGTGCGTGCCGGCGTCACGCCCTGTCTCCGGTCGTGCCACTCGATGGTAAGGGCGTTTATAGATAACGGGGTATGCCAACCGTTAATGCATTGCAGTGAGTCTATCAATTAGGGAAAGTTAGAGAACAGTCACTGTACCTTTATCATCCTTAGTTAAATCGGTGTTCAGAGTCTATTATATAAAATATCTTCATCCATTATATCTCTTTATTTCAAATATAGCAAGTCCTTAATAGTCCTTTGATAGCGACGGTCACTTTCCACGTTTTTATGCTTAACGTTCCTGCAAAGTGTTGGCTACTGCCAGCGATTTGCACCCAAACGAAAATGCACCATTTTAAGGCGAGAGTGTTTAAAGGCCCCGTTCTCCAAAAAAACGTGGCATTTATGTTGTCGTCGCTGTAATAGAAAAATAGCGTGCATAGATTTGGTACGCGCTGTAAAACCCTCTTTATATCTATTATAAATAATGCTCAATGAAAGCAAACAGCGCGTTGTAGAGCTCAAAGAAAGAACGTCCCACGCCGACATTTTCAACAATCAAAACACCACTTCGCTCTATCCCGTCTGTGCGATTCCGCCTGAGGCTGGTTTTTCCCATCCCATAACGCCCGCTTTGTGAGCGTCATGGTGTCAGAATAGATACTTTTCTAATACCATGGTGAGCTCCTAGCCGCAGTCACTGCATCTACACTCGCAGGCACTAGTGATCTCGATATCGATGTTATTCAATAAACTGTTTTTGTTTGCGGACGGACTCTCCTAAGGACATCAACGAACGCAGTAGGTGTTTTGTATTCCCGTCCGACTAACTTCTGAAATGTAGCCCAAAGTGCTGTCTGCTTCATTTTTCTTGAAGTGGTATTGAACTGACCTTATTATTTGGTGTGATTTTCAGTTCCTTCTTACAAGTTCCCTTTCTCACTGAGAAATGTACATATCAATCAATCAATCAATCAATCAATCAATCAATCAATCAATCAATCAATCAATCAATCAATCAATCAATCAATCAATCAATCAATCAATCAATCAATCAATCAATCAATCAATCAATCAATCAATCAATCAATCAATAATTAATCAATTTGATTTCGGCATACAACGTAGAGAGAAAAGGGGGATGAAGAAAAAGCCGCTTTGTTGCAGCTTGATTGAGCTTCAGTCACTCATCAGCAGTGACGAACAACTGATTTTTATGTTATTACACAGTTTGCACTTTGTGGCAACAAAAAATAGCACATCAAACAGAAAGGTAAAAGGTGCAAATCACCACAAATACCGAGAATTAGGACACACAAGGCATAATAGACCCTCTGTTGTGCGCTGGGGGTTGTAGACTACCCCTTATGAACAGCTAAGCAAGCAATTCGTTTTTGGACAGTTGTGCTATATGAATTTGTAAAGCATCGCGGGGATTTAGTATAGACGGTAACATATGTTGAGTCGTCATTTTACTATATTTAGTTCGAGATGACGCAACCGGCCAAGTTGATGCTTTACGAAAGCAGTAGTTACTCTCTCTCTCTCTCTCTATATATATATATATATATATATATATATATATATATATATATATATATATATATATATATATTGTTTAGTTGGGCTATATATAAAAAGATCGTTCGTTTGTTTGTTTGTTTTGCGGGGTTTAATGTCCCAAAGCAACTCAGACTATGAGAGACGCCGTAATGAAGGGCTCCAGAAATTCCGACCACCTGGTGTTCTTTAACGTGTACTGACACCGAACAGCACATGGGTGCTTTGGTATTCGCCTTCAACGAAAAGCCGCCGCCCAGGCCGGGATTCGATCCCGCATCTTTGTGCACAATAGTCGAGCGCCTTAAGCATTGTGCCACAACGGAGGGGCAAATCTGAAAAGAAATCTAAGTTACCTTTATCGGCCGGTTTGTAAGTGCAAAGTAATTTATACGTATATATATATCTTGAGCCATAATGATGCTATGTGTATAAAAAAATGGTGGAGTGTGCTCCTGGAATGACAGATTTCAACAAAGCTGAGGGCTCGTTTCTGAAGGGCAGAAATTCAATATACGTTTTTGCAGTGGTTTTGACCCATACTAAAGCACAATAACAGAGATGCGAATGGAAAAGAGCATACATCGGCTGTAAGCAAATGTCGGTACTGGTTTATCATTCCCGCTGTTCTGCCTAACTAGATGAAGTAAGGTTAACATCATCATTCCACGACATGTGTTCTCGAAAGATCAATCCAAGTGCTTTGACACATGCTTCAGTAGATACGACATACGGTTGACCCTAAAACAACAGTATTCGGGACATCCCCTAATCAGCTGTAGTCTTAACTAATCTCGGCAGTTCTTTCTGCCGAACTCCTAGAAATTATGAGCCATCGACGAGCCTCGAATTAAATTCGTATAGATGCCATAAAAATGCCTGATGTTTTTTTTTTCTTTTTTAATACCAAACTATACCACGCAGCTGTCAGCAAAAGCATGTTGGAACCAGAGAATATTCGTGAAAGTCTAGCATTTTCTTGTAATAAATTAAGCCGTAATTAAATGCTATATAAGTGTGCTAAGTGTGCCTGGCATAAACCCTTGTAATGAGGTTGGGCCTGCTTCCTCGAATTAACAAGGAGGCTGGCGGATTGTCTGACGCAGGGTAGCGGAGTTCTCGACGAAGATAACAGCAGCGGGCAAGGTTGCAGCAACAGTAGAATTCAACGGACCGCAAAGCCACGGCAAAGCAATGCCAAGCCGAGCGATACTGGAGGATACTCTGCACGTAGCTACACCAAACCATCTGTTAATTTTTTATCTTTGTCGCATCTTGAAAATGCTTACTCTTTTGGAAACAGTTTTAACTTGACTTGTAATGCTTCGAGATTTTTAGATAAAACGCCTAGGACAGAATAAATCTATATCCCAGTCCCAAAGAAAGAATTCGTTGCATAAGATTAAAAAGCCATTTAACCTACAGTCAATATTTGACCTTCCTTGCAAACATATGGAGAGGTCAAACCGAGCCGATCATTGTCTTGCGCGTCGCGACCCGGGCGCACTACCTTTACCCAACTGAGGAGAGTTCGTCTGACAGTACAGCTTAGAGGCCCTACGCGACCGCCTCGTTCCACACCCTAGCCACAGTTTGCATTACACAAACATATAGCTAAAACATACGACCACTATTTATCACTACTACGCAGCACTCCTGCTAACGCCACTAATAGAGGACCTATACGGACCTCCCCACTGCGCACACTAGCAACAAATTAGATTGCGTCAATATATAAAGGAAAATTAAGATCACCATTTCTCACTATCACGAAGCCCTTCTTGTAACATCACTAATCAACGCCATATGACAGCGCCCTATCCTCACACTAGTCGTACATTGTTAAAAGTAAAGGTCACTATTTGTGACTACTACGCAGCCCTCCTTGCAACACCATTACGTAACTCCACTACTTGAAATTACTGAATACGGCTAGTACTTAGCCATGTCAAGTAGGACTCACAACGAGAACTATTCAAAATAATTATTCAAGGCCACATTTAGCTACAATAATCGACAATTCACTTATACCAAGCCATCCTAAGTTTCAAATTCTAAAGACTTTACACCTATAATTATCTCACATCGTTATTCAAAAAAAAAAAAAAAATATGGGCAGGACGGAGCAAAAAAAGGATTAATTATTCATGTCTGTTTGCGAAGCTCTCTTTTTAGTTTTAGACGTCTCGTTGACAGCAAAATGTTCGAAGTAATAATGTTGTAAGTTGCTTTATTTATTCTACGAAATTGTATAAAAGTACACGATTTGCTCCATGCAGCCGTAAGGGGCATGGTTGAAGCTGCCTCCGCTTATGTGGACTGAAATCGCTTGATTAAGACGTCGAATTTCCTGCAATCGGATACACGCTGTCTATTGAAGACGTCTACATCAAAGATGCTTTACAATTAACAGACCTCCAAGTTTCATGGCACGCCGGCAAGATTACGACTCAATGAAAAATAGGGGCTCGAAAGTGAAACTGCGTGCTCAGTCACCATTAGGCGCTCCTCTTTGCAACGGATAAGTAGTAGTATTTGTTATATAGGCACATCTATAGATGTTTACGAAGGTATGAAAGCTGCCAGTCACGATCAGGGCTAGTAGAAACGCTGAAACATTTGTATTCTTTTTTAACTTCTACGCCCCCCCCCCCCCCCCCCCTCTCCTCCTCCCTCCCCTTTTTTCTAGGCTTAGCTGAATCCACCTTCCGTTTTACTTGTGCTGCTTTTTGCCCTCCAATAACACATCGATTTCTTCTTTCAAACATACAGACCTGAAGAGAACGTGGTGAGTTTTCTGCGGCGCTCGAACTCTTCCTCGCAGAATCCGGAGGCCAATAAAATAGCCTATATTTATCCCCCTACGGGGACAGAGCAGTAAGTCATGAATCACGCTGCCACAAAAATCGAAGGCGGCAGCGGAAACTTCGCGGAAGAAATAGCAGCCCTTGTGAATCTATATCTTGTCGATGTCATCTTTCAGAAACCGGGCCACTCGATAGTAGAAAGGCTGGCGCCTTTGTGGGACCACTTATTACGTATAGCGTTGGCGCCTAGACGGCGAGAAAATAACGCGTCAATATCATTGACGCATCGGCTACGTATGTTCAAGACAACCATCTATAGTGTGAGCCTAGAGGTGCTGCTCCCTCCTCTCAGCATGAACTTGACATCTTCCTAAGAACAGCGCATAAACTATCTGCCGACAGCAGCGAGAGTTGCAGTCATCCGCTGGATCGTTAAATCCCTTTTAAGCGCTGTAAATCAGCTCAGATGCGGCGCCTGTGTTATATTCGCATCACGCTAGCAGGAGCATGACAAGAGTGGTTACGAAAGAGGGTCAAACTATGTATCCTTAGAGAATACAGCGAATACGCGATTTATGTCCATTGTTTTAGCGCTCATCATTTCGTGGGCCATCTTAATAAAGCACTATTTATTTGTCCAACCTACACACTCGTCAGATCATTCTTCCCCTTTATTTCCTCGGCACCTTCTATCTGTTTCTTTATCCGCTTGCTATAGCGCTATGAGTTGAAAGCACCTTTCCCGGTATCCGTGTCGTAGCAGCAGTCGTATGGGGCTTCCAGCATCTATGAACATATGTACACTATGTAGTCGTCCCCAGTTCCTAGCAGCGTGCCCTACTTTCTCATTAGATTTGGCACTCGGTGAAAACAAAATTATTTGAAGTGCCGCTCTAAACAAAATGACGGAATGGCGCCTCTTTAGCGACTACAGTATGACCAGAAGAAGGCATGGAAAAGGCGTCAGCAGCAACGCGGCACGGGCGAGCCATAAAGTAGAAGTGCGGAGTCAGGTTCTGAACTCGGCGTAATTGCGGACCTCGAATGCGAGGCTTGTCCAATATGGAAACGAATAAGTCTTATTTGCTTCCCGCGAGTGCCCTGCCCTACGCGCAAGGTGTTCATATCTGTGCAAAAACGATTCTAACATCATAAGGTACTCATTTGAATTTCTCATAATATAGAAGGTAATCGTCACGTGTTCATGCTTTCCCCAATTGTATTAAAATGAAATACAACGCACCCAAACATACAGGGTTCATACGCTAGCGCTATTTACTTTTCGTCATTCTCTTGTGTGCCTGCTACCGTTAGCTTTCTAATGCGTTAGCATTACAAATGTCTCATTAGGCGTAAACTCGGCTGTTTTAAGCGCGGGCATTGCGGGCGAAAAACCACGAGCATGCCACAGGCCATTTGTATTTGACAGGTGATATGGCCGGGTATTGTTTTGTCGGCTGGCGACGACGTAAGGAAACCACATCACATGGCCGATTAGGTAGGAGCTTGCTACTCAGGTAAACCTTCTGAGATAAGAGGATGAGATGGGTATCGAACCCAGGATCCTTAGATTCCGAGTCAAACGCGTTTGAGTGGCTTAGTTATAGCGTGAGTGCTTATCAATGTCGGGTGGATTTTCCCATTTTGTGGTAGCTTAAGAGTGTACGTTATGAGTAACGTGTCAGACAATTTATTCAGAAATTAAAGATATAGTGATTAAATGATTAGAATAGTGCATGTCGCAAAAGGAGACCTGCGAAAAATTTCTTACGGGAGGCGTTAGGACTGTTGCATAGTGACTTTAAATTGCGTCGGTTGCCGTCGTAACCACGCGTTCGATGCTTGCCAGCTCATAAGGATGATACCGTGCAGAGGACAGGCGTGAAGACGAAGCTGCTAACAGGACCTGTCCCCATTTCCACAGATGCCGCTGAAAATAAAGGAAGCTGTATTGAAGCAGAGCTCATAAGGATGATACCGTGCAGAGGACAGGCGTGAAGACGAAGCTGCTAACAGGACCTGTCCCCATTTCCACAGATGCCGCTGAAAATGAGGGAAGCTGTAGTGAAGCAGAGAAAACCTCGGATGGTAAGAAGTTGGGGGAACTAGTGTGGGCTCTGTCATGATGCGGCCGAATCATCGCATGTTGAAGAAAAGAGGAGGTCGCGTAAACGGAAATGATCGGAACATGACTTGGAAAGTGATGAAAGCAGCACTGATCTCTCAGTAGAGCATGCTGAGAAGAGAGTTGCTTGGTAGGACGAAGACGACAATGACTTCCGGGATGAAGATCAAGAAATTCAAACGGAAAGTCCGTAAGATCACAAGCTGACTGGCAAAAAAGATGCGCTCTCTGATCTTTTAAGACAACGGCATACAAAAGTAGTGGACGTACCAAAGTGGGCATAGAAGAGTGACACTGATAAGACTGCACAGGAAGAAGAAGATGATAATGACATAACGTGAAAGGCCACTATGTTTGTAGGGAAGCTAAGGAACTTGGCACCGAACTAATTGCAAGTCCACAGGTGCACAACGCTCGCTTTTGAGACGAGGGAAAAGGTTGGGCTTAAAGGCATTGAGCCTCAAGTTCCCAAGCGGTCCATACAGCAAGGCACGGTCACAATTTCCCAGGTTGATGGAGACTGATGCCAAGATCCAAGCTGCACACTTCGATCGCTTTTCCATACACTGTGCTCACTTCTCTTTAGATGGCCAAGAGATTGGGGCTAGCTTTTCACAAAAGGACCGCATGTGCTTTACATGATTGCAGAAAATACCGTGCACATCCGTTTTCACAAAAAACAAGATGAACATCACGAACAAAAAGAGTTGAATGTTTCCAAGGCCAAATGAGGTGGCGGAAACATATGGATAATCAGGAGCATTCGGCGCAGTACGGACAGGTACCATTCTATGCTGGAGCTCCAACAAGGACGAGAGAACAGGTTAAAAAATAGGAAATAATGTTTTGATTAGAACAAGAAAATCAAGACATTGAGGATGTTACCACGGAGTCTATAGATGTTAAAAAATAGTAATAAGCTCTCTACAAATGCTTCTCTAGATCTCGCTAAACGCTACGAAGTCTGTATAAAACGGATTGTTTCTTTGTTTTTATATTTTAGGCCTGTTCAGGCGCGAGGTATAACAACCGATTGTCAGAAAATCATTGACGGTTGGTTTGCTTCATAAAGCTCCGGAAGGGTAATAATTATCATGGCGCTTGATAAGAAATGCATTGCAGTGAGAGGCCTTTAACAACTGTGACATATGAAGCGCATTAGGAACTCTGCAACTGTCAAATTTCAGCTAGTTAATGCAGGATTTGTGAAGAACACAAAATGTTTTCATTCCACTTTGCATTTATATTATTTCTCCCTAAAATCATCAAAAGGATAATTTTGGTCAATTTCAACTGCAAAACAGTAAAGAAATAATTATTTAATGATATCGCCATACGTTTCCTTTGGAGTTTAGACAGTTGGCGTCTTTAATTGCATCATAATGAGCCCCTCATTTGCCCTTCAATTTCTGCTATATATATATATATATATATATATATATATATATATATATATATATATATATATATATATATATATATGAAGAGAGAGATAGAGTTAATAGAAAACAGGAGTAAGGAAGGAAATATTTCCTGTTGGCTGCGGGAAGGCGAGCCAGGAATAACATAATGCTGAAGTATATACACCCTATCAATGCCGATGGTTTGATATGTGATTTTATGCTCGCCGTCCTTTATCGTCATCCTACCACTATATCTCTAATATATATGTCCATGATACGATAAGCTTACCACTAAATAAGCATAAAGAGATTGAGAGAACACTGAATCGATCGAGATTTTTATAAACAAGAAAGCATCAAGGTCTAGTCGGTTCTAAGTGCCAGCTGCTTCAAGCTTGCATCTCTGATAATGTGTAGATATTCATCAAAAAGAAAAAAAAGTTAGTGAGGAGTACCCCTCGCAAAGTGATCTAAAGCATCCAATTCCTCTTGAAATCCGCAGGGAGGCGGAACATAAATCTAGGGAATATTGACGACGCAGATGTAAGTCAGTGTCAGAGTGATAGACGAAGCATGACGGCCACAACTAAAAGCCGGAGGAGACTTTTGTTCCCAAATGTAACTACCGGGAGAGGAGGAGAGAGAAACCAGTCGTCGTTTAGCTAGGGGGCGTAAGCAAGAAAGAGTACTTACCGTCGTTGATTCAGCGAGCCAGAAGATTCTGCTCCAGCGCTTAGGGGCAGCTGACGCCATCGAAGGGGCAGTGAAGGTCGCGGAACGCAGCGCGGTCGGGGCGGCGGATTCCTTACTTGTTGCCGATGTAATCTAGGAACGAGGTCGGAAATAGAATCTAAGGTTTATAGAGGCAAACCTGATTATTCACGCATGAGTTTGAGGAGAAGAGGCATCCAGTTAGGGGGAACTTCACGCTAGGGATTGACGCGCAGTTCATACAGAAGGGGAGAGATCGAAGGCATCGGGATACTCATCCAATAGACAGAATCGCATTCAATGTCTTTGCGGAAAACAGAAACACAGTGTGAAAAAACTAAACATTTAATGTGGAATCGCGTCATTTTTGTATAGAAATTAACACGTCCACGGAAGGAGTACTTTTGCGAAATCTGTCAGTTGGTTGGTAAACCAATCTTAAACACAAGAAGCTTTGAAGTTAAAATTAGTTCATATTGTCGCATTACCCAGAATGACCTTTACATGCGTACATATTTTAACTTGAATATAAGTGACAAACGTCTGTGGAATCTGCGCACGCAGATTGCACAACAAAGATGACGTTATGCCCAATCTTCGCCACAGTTAATCAGACGCCGACGTTTTCTTCGCAGGCTCGCAGGGTAATTTCTAACGCACCGGGAAAGACTGAAAGGAAATACATTGGTTTTTCTAACCTTACAGATATTTAAGCTGTGGCAGGCTTGGTCCGCTGCAGGGCAAAGAAACAAACCCCGTCCCATGGCTGGTCTTGGCAAAGGCAGCACGTGAGAACGATTATATCAGAATGCGATTAAGTAAGTAATTCTCATATTGCGTTTATGTTGATTTCTCTCTCTCTCTCTCGTAAAAAAACTTCGGAAATAAACTATTGTAATAAAAATGTGCAAAATATGAGCTAGGCTGCTTTGACCACTGAGGTGGGATAAAATGTGAATTAAATGTCAGCAGGCGGACGTGAGTCTAAACACGATGCAGCGCACTCATTCGCGCCCATATTATTCATGAAGGGATCTAATTCGACGCAAAGCTTTTTAAGTGGATACTTGCGGGTGCATCAGTGGCAGGATTGCAGATTACTGGGGAGGAAAGGGGTGAAGAGAAGCGATTCCCGCGATCTCCTAGGTGGCTCCACGAATCTTTCTAATTTAGTGATTTGAGAAAAGAAACTAATCACTGACTTCTGAATAATCTTCCGACAAGTGTGCACATATGGGACCTCCCTGCCCCGGCGCACGTCTTAATTGCGGCCTGCGCTTTCATGTATGGCTCTCAATTAGGTAGTCTCCAATTAAAAGCGACGTTCCGTGCCTAATGTTTTGACTGTTTACAGTCTTTTCATGAACTTCAAAACAAATAGCAACTTGTGAGTGGTCTTCTTCAAGAAATTGTCTCTTCAATGTGCCAATGGAGTATCAAGTGACGGAAATCAGAGACGTTACAGTCCTTAATAAAAGTGTCAAAAATGAAACCCGTGCAAAACTAGAATGACGAACTTTGCTGATGCGTTTAACTCTTTTGGCACTGGTTTCTTAATCATTACCATCCCCACCTGGTACCCCGAAGCTTTGCCCCTGCCGCTCATACTTCTTATAAAGGTGAAGGTCGCACCAATGCCATGAAACATTCATCCCGACCACGGTGCAAGAAGACTGGTGTGGACGCAAGTGCTACCGCGCTCCGTCTGAAAACGCTTGTCCACACACGAGTCGCACCGACAAGCCTGTAACGTGCATAGTGATCTCGAAAGACAAAGAATAGACACAAGCTGTCGGGTCGATCTTATGGACTTGAGTTGTTTGGCGAACGAGGAAGTCTCCTCATACTACAACTCACAGCACGACCAAAGAATTACGCGATCTCAATTCACTGCGTCGCCGATTCTCAAGCTACTTACCTTGAGTACGCATTCGTGATGCTTGCTCCCCATGCAGCATACACTGAAGAACTTTCAACACGTCTCCCTATCTGGCAATTAGCTTCTATACAAGCTTGGACGAGAAGTTTGAGACTGGATAGCAGGCGACGAACGGTCCAGTCTCATCGTGGCGCTCACGATAGAGCCACCAATATATTCCCACATTATCCTCGAATAATGCGGATTTCAGTGGAGAAGCCGTCCAAACGCCCAACATATATCTCCCCAAGTGGATGCTCCGGTGTGGCGTCAACTTTAAACGAAATTTAATTGTCGAACCTACCACGTAGGTACACATTCCCTTCACAGTATCCCTCACGCTGCTCGCCAAGTAACTGCGTAGCACATATTCTAGTGAGCGAGTGCCCAAACCCGTGCTCATCGAGCCTTCGAGCCATGCCTCACAGCAGAAGGAATCTGTATCCTGGACTGAGGATGCAGCTTACGAGCAGTAATCTCCCGGTAATCCTTGGCTTTAATCAACGCCACAACGATGCCTGTTTCACAAGATAGTTGAAAGCCACCACTGCATGCCCCATCACCAGTTGTTAATTAACAACTGGTGATCGTGGCATACAGTGGTGGCTTTCAACTTTAGCAAAAAAAGCAATACAAAGGTGAAGAAAATAATGGTTGAAATTTAACCGTTCTCAAACCTGTCTATAACGAGAGAACGCACCTGTCTTTGTGGCCAGAGGTTAAGGCGCTCGACTACAGAATTGAGGCACCTGTATTCAAATCAGGCCTGGTAGAATGGGCGCCTATCGTATAGTTATTAGAACAAGACGCGGACTAGCTAAATCACCGCCGAAACGACTAAGTCCTAGTTTGAATTTGCGAGGCCTTGAAAGTCATACGCCGACACCTGACGAAATCGGAAGTTAATTAGAAGAATACGAGATTGGGCATCGTGAAGAAAACAGCCTTATCGCAACTCAGAGGCTGAAGGAAAATAATACATGGCCGGACCTCGTGACGAAACTAGTGTCATCCCTTCCCACATGCTGAAAAAGAAGAAGAAGTGGGGCCTCATCAAGAGCGCAAAATCTATTTAGAGGACAACAAAAACAACAGTAAGGAGAATGGAGCTTTCATTCTAAGGGGATCCCGCCGTGGAAGCAACTAGTTATTACCTTACTAAACTGATCTATTACTCCGCGACTTAAAAGAACCTTTGAAAAGATATGACGAAGCGGATGGGTTACATAAAGAAAATTTCGGAGAACTGCATGTGAGCGGTCGCTGTGAGGCTGTGTACGACTTTTTAAACACTTTATGCGAACCACCCGCACGTTGTGTCCGTTGACGCTAACAAAAGCTAGTCAAAAGTGCTAACAGCTCGTAGAGCTAGCGTAGGCCCCAAGATACAAAGTCTGTGCATTGTTGGCGCTGTCTAAACGTCCAGTAAAATGTGGTGTGGCAAGCGCATATTTGTAATGAAACCCATGCAAGATGACCTGGTATTTAAATACACGTACTAACTCTCACTGTATGAAAATAAATGTTAAAGAGAGAGCAAAAGGTTTAAAAAATGGGTTAATTAGCAGCTCATTGATTTCTGAACTGATTTTAATAGTGCAAGAGCATCTTGGGCTAAACAGCGCCAGACACAAGATAAATGGTTGGTTGGTTGGTTTGTGGAGTTTAACGCCACAAAGCGACTTCGGCTTTGAGAGATCAATGGTCAGCTCAGAACATCATTTTCGTCTCTAAAGAAAAGTTTATAAATTTGGAAGCAGAGCAGGCCATTTTATAACGCCCGCTAAAATTTATTTGTTAATTGCTCTCTGTGCTCCTTTTTTTGCACTCTCATTTTGTTCTTAATGGCGAGCATTTTTAGAAACAACAATACAACTTCCCTTCACAGCAAATTCAGTGAGATAGGGATTCATGTAATGACCTCAATCTTCCCCTAGGTCAAAAGAGGCCTATTGGAGGAAGCCTCATCGTACGTCTCGACTATTAGGGGGTATTTTAAAGTTATCTGAATTATTACAATATACGGGCGCCTTTTTCATTTAGCCTTCAGTTCAATACTGCTACAAGGGTAGCAGCTAATCCCCTCAGTCTTGGTGTTAAAAGCCGTAAGATATAGCCACTAAACCACCGCGACCAATCCACTAGGAACCCATGAGGGCGAAAGGCTTATCTATAACAAGCCATTCGATAAAAAGCTCAAAAGCCTGGAAGAAACTACCTACTGAAGTGGAAAGTATATTCATGCCAAGGATAAAATGCCGTTACACTCTGGGCAATCCTCAGGTGTTCCGCCTTTGTGCTTGAACGCCTTTTACTGTTCCTGTTCGCACTGGAAGGCGAGGCACGATAAAATCATCCCATATTCGCCTTTTTCAGTCATTGTGGAAAGGCGTGCACGTTTATACAAAATTGCAGCTTCCTCCATACTACGCTTTAAAGCACTCCCTTCAAGTCCACACATTGGGGACAAGCGACTTTTCAGTCTGCGCCTAGCAACTCGACGAAGGAGGTAGCGGGGCCCTCATTATCATCACAACGTGTCTGGGTGGTCGCCCATGTTTTCTCACGGCGGCATGTGCGCCTGTTTATCTAACTACGCCGCAGAGTCCCCGCAAACATTGTTCAAGAGGCGCGAGAGCTCGCCCAAACTGTCTTGAAAGAGTGGGATGGAGGAGGGTGAGAATAGTATGTCTCTAGAGAGCCCCACTTCCCTTCAGCTCCTAGGCGTGACACTGTGCTTCCAACTAAGGAGCGGCCTATCTCGCGAACGTGGTTCCTCCGCGACTCACGGCATTGTACGGCCAACCTAAACAGGACACTTCTAAACATAGAACATCGCAGCCATCCAGGAACTCGAGACCCAGTCTTTTTCATCATTTTGTTTTCTCTCTACGCTTAGCGCTGCTCATAGTTCCACTATAATACCACTTTTGTCTGCTTTTTCTCACATCTTATAACTGCTGCTGGGCGATTGTAAACAGTTCAGGGTCGCCTGTCATCTGGCACTTAGTATCATTGTCGTAGTAACATCAAGCTGTGGGAATCATCTCGTTGGTCCTTCAGAGAAGAGTTTACTTACGTGGACTCATTAATTCTTAACCGCAAGGAACTTTTTGTCTTTATTTCTCTTTGATGTCTGCCCCTGATTTCATTTCCAGTTAGTGTGGGCAGACGAGGAAGTAATGGTAAGCGCTTTTATTTTATGCAAGTTACTCAGTGTAAGCTGCGTCATATTTTTCGAATGTGTCATGAGCAAAAAAATAAGTATGCCATGCCACTGTAACGTTAAAATTTTCATGCAACATCTTTTTTTATCTTATCTGGGTGTAGGCTGAGGCATCAGAGTTACTGCCTATGTGAATGCTTCAGAAGCTAATGGTTTTAACTTCAACTCTTTTGTTTTTGAGGTACTTACAGAAACGTTTTTTGTATGATAGTTCCCAAATGAAAAGTTGACGTAGTGCACATAATGGCAACACAATTGTAACTGATCTTCGTTCAAAGTTTTTCAGCCATTTCTTAAAGTTGAATTCAGTTTAGTTTAATGGCACATAGATTACTAAGGCCATCATGCGCCAAGCGCAATGTTTAATGTGCTATCTATGGCTGGTGTAAAGAATTTGCTTCTTTCAGGATTGAAACAGCATATGAAGTACTGACGAGTGAATTTTGTCCCCAGAGCAGGTGGGGATGAAATGGAATTTGTCCACGGAAGAATTGCGGAAAGAGTTTTTTTTTTCTTAGCTTGTCCAGACTTCTGCATGAGCATAAATGTGCATTATTGTACTCTCTTCGCACAGTCCAAATGCCCCCCCCCCCCCCCCCCGCTCTCACATCACGTCTCTCATAAATGTCAGACACTTGAGCATATACTGAAATATATCAATTTGACGGCATATGTCCAGTTAGTATTTTTCAGTTCCCCCGCCAGGCTGGTGCAGTGGTTACGGCGCTCGACTACTGTTCCCAAAGATGCGGGTGAAAATCCCGGCCTCGGCGTTCGCTTTTCGATGGAGGCGAAAAGCAAGGCGCCCGTGTGCTGTGCGACGTCAGTGCACGTTAAAGAACCCCAGGCGGTCGAAATTTCCGGAGTCCTCCACTACGGCGTCTCTCATAGCCTGAGTTTCTTTGGGACGTTAAACCCCGAAAACTAAACCAAATTACAGACCTAGTCCAATCATTGCCCCGCGATATCACCTGCTGACTGCAACGTAGCTACCGCCGAAATTCTCGTGATTTTTCGTTCACAACACCGACCCCAGGTGTTTTTGCAAAATGGAGCTCTTAGCAGAGTCTTGTTAATAAGGTACAATAATGAAGACCATATAATACACCCACGTCGGTGAAAGATGTTTAAGGCAACAGCGTTTAAAGCGGAAGCGCATAGACAGAATACAAATCTACCAGGAATACAGGGGAAGGAAATTCATGCGGTGTAGTACGTGTATGCGTGTATGGAACAAAAAGAAGTGGAGATTTTGCTTTCGAAAAAAGAAAGAGCATCGCGTGTTATCAGCGACGCAGAGTGCTTCTTGCCTTGTGAATGCCGCTTTTATGCCGCTTCGAGGACTACCATCATCGTACATCATGTTGTCAGCGGGGTGGGCTGATCAATATGGCGGTCGATGCAACTTGCCTTAAAGCGGCGCAAGGCAGAATCGCCGATCAACGTGCTGCCGGGAACAAAGTAGCATTGTGCAAACAAGATAAGAAAAAGAAAACAGAGGGTCATATATGCCGTTGTTCCCGCAGTCGCAGCTATTTGCAGTACTTCTGTCATTTGTCCACGCGCTTCTATTGCTATCCGTAACAGACACCAACGACGATGATGGCAGATCCATTTGTTCCGCTTCGTCGCATTTGAAGCAACCATCATCCATTTATTTTTTGTTTGTCAAGACCTTTGAAATCGCAGCAGCTACGGTATATTGGAGACGGTATTGCTTTACCATTCATTGCGAATGCTGTGCGTAATACGTTATCGGGAGAATGAACCGACCCCGAGTGATAGAATTTGGCACGAAGACGAGATGTTTTGGATTCTTTTTTGTTTTGTTGAAATCGATTTAGCAAGCAGAAGTGTCGTGTGAGTTTTTTGGGAGAACACTGTATATAACTCTCACTATAGGAGCGCAGATGCCTCCATTTATGTACAGCGCGGTCAATTGTTTACGGGCGCACGGGTTTATTTACTGCCTACCATGGGAGCCGAGTTTTGCAGAACTTGCTATACAGCTTTGAAATCCGTTCACTAGGCCGCAATTTCTTGCGCCTTTCGGAACAATATAGAGTGTTCCGAGGACAGTTATGAGCGCCTCGCGGCGTCCGGTGCTGAAGCACAGAAACAGTGAGAAACAAAAAGATGTATAATCCGCCTGAAGAAAGAGCACTCGAATGGTTCCAGAAGAAGGCTGCATTTGGTACACCAAGAGCTTACCGCATTTCTTTTTGGAAATGAGAGCTCACGAAGTAAACGTGCTTGTCACATCCTCGGTTACTCAAAAACATGTCACATAACCACAATCTACGTGGCTATGTGGCTACTTGCCTCTGGCAGATGTGGTTTCATCTCCATCGGTTGAACAATATAAAGATGGTCGCACCAGCCAACATCCGGATATAAAGTCTTTTGCCAGGGCAGGAGCGCAAGGGGTCGCTCACAGACCTCAGCTGCCGACCACCTCAACCATCAAGATGAAAATTCTTTCAGGCCAATACCCCCAGCACCTCCTCATTCCAGTCACTAATTGTTTCCTCCATACATTGTGCACTGGAGCGCAAACGGGGGAGGCCCACACACACCGCAGCAAGCAGGTATCTGTGATATCTTACATTTGTATCCTTCCAGAAAGGTAGCTCAGCGCTAAGACACAAAAGTCATGTTCTCCGCTCCTCATAAGTTGTCAAAGCTATGAACGATAATCAATTACGAGGCATACCAGCAACGCGACAATGGCAAGAAGCACAGGCGGTATTGTGTTCAGTGCGCAGAAGGCACATTATGCCAAAGCCACTTAAGTTCTGGAGAAATGTCTATTGGCCATAATGGGAGATTCGAGAACGATAGGTTAGGAGATCATGGAAAGTACGTAAAGAAACCCTAAAAGTAAGATGGTTTGAAGATTTACTGGCAAGGCAATGTTTCACTTGAAAAGACTTATTCTGACCTGGAGAGCGGCTTTATTACAAGAACGAGCGAAGAACTTACCACAAGAGAAATCATCCATTTGAAACCGATGTTTAATTTATTGGAAACTTGTCTCAAGGCCACCTCTATCACCTATGTGACAAAGAGCTGACTTATTTGCGCATGCGCTGTCTAGGGCTTCAAAATATATGGCGTGTGCATAAATAGATCACAATAAAAAGTGTATGAAGTTGAGCAACGTCCCTGTCGTCTCATTTCTGTTCCTGTCTAAATATGCACTCTTCTAATGTAAGCAAAATTTAGAGTAAACAGAAAAAAAAAACATTAGCATTTTTTTAAATACCGAGCATTGAGCACGATCATTCCAGCTCCATGCGGTGAGCTTTCCTCATGGCCAAGCTATTCTGGGCGTAGAAGGGCATCGATTACGTGTTGTCGGCAACAGAAACGACGCGCGTTGCATAATGAAGCGCGAAAAAAACGTTCTGCATTTGACAGCCCACACCGTGTCAAACCAACATGAACAAATATCCCTAAACAATGCGTAACTTAAAGAAAGTCTTTCGAATAAATACGAAAAAACTCGAAGAAAAATAACTGCCAAGGGGCAAGTACATTAGATTGTTTTTTTTTTCTAGCGTGTTATTTAAAGTCGTTGCATCAGGTATGAGGTATGAAATGAAAACTTGAAGCGCGGCATTAGGGAATAAGGTTTCGGTTTAGGAGTCCAGTGCAGGAGTTAGCGAGGACAATTCTGCCACGTTTACCTTGTAATCTTCTGTTTTAAAGCCCTCCTAACTATAAAAAACATTGGAAGCAAAAAACTGAAGCAACCCAGCGCACTGTTAAGAAACTTAGAGAATTTGTAATTGGATATATTCTTTCTATAAAACAATGTCAACAGGGAAATACCAATGTTCTCATAGTGTTTTCAAACCTTAATACTACTACACATGTAGTACTGTCGCATGGCCAGGAAAGATTTAGATTTTCCTTTTGATATTTATATGATTTGGCTTAAAAGGGAGTTCTTTATATATACCTATATATAGTGTAAAAAATAGACATACTTGGCTGCTAGATGTATGCATACGTAAAAACTGCTTCCTACTGCTTCTTGTTTTAGTTTTATTCTTTATTAAACGTTGCGACAGAAGCACTGCCTTTCTCAAGACCCAAGAAAGTCAGGGCTGCAGGGCTACAGGCTGGATAATATATATATATATATATATATATATATATATATATATATATATATATATATATATATATATATATATATATATATATATATATATATATATATATATATATATATATATATATATTGTTACGGGCGGCAAGCGGATGAACACAAATAACAAAGAAACAGATAACAGAGGGACAGCGAGATGATGTCCTATGACTCTGATATTTATGAATCGCGGCTG
Source organism: Amblyomma maculatum (assembly GCF_055883805.1). Taxonomy (NCBI): domain Eukaryota; kingdom Metazoa; phylum Arthropoda; class Arachnida; order Ixodida; family Ixodidae; genus Amblyomma; species Amblyomma maculatum. The sequence continues at coordinate 67,092,627 of NC_139347.1, read as the reverse complement.
GCCTAGCGCGAGCGCTCCTGCTCGCGCCACTGCTCGCTTCTTCCTCGTCCATAACATTACGCGGGCCCACCGAGCGATCGTCCCCATCGTGGACGAGGAAGTTTTTCGATGTGGATATGATTCATGGCATGTCAATGGACGTGACTGCATGGTTGAAGATAGAAGGGGAAGAACACAACGGCTTGCCTCCACAATGATGCTCGGATGAAGACTGGCCAAGGACACTTGCGGGTCAGAGGTTGGCAAGATCCGATGAAGGAGGCCCAAGTACGCACCGCATGGCATGGGCTGGGGTGATTCTGTTCACGAGTCGTGGCGGCTTGGGTCAGTAGGGTCTTTGGTCGGCCCATCGGGTCAGTGGGGTCACATGGTCGTTGGGTTCTCTCGTTGTGTTTTGTGGTCGTGTGGCTGGCGTCTCGGGTCAGGCTCCCGTTCGTCGTGTCTTGTGGGCGGGGCGGGGTACTGGACGTTGCAACGGAGAGGTCGCATCAAATTTTTCTGCAAAATTAATGTCTACATTTTAACTCTTGTAAGGACATGACCACCAGGGCCTTCACTTTACATGCTCCTATACAATTGTGGAGGGAATAGTGCGTCCTTTATATATCTACTAAATTTCTTCCGTCTCAAATTTTAAAAACAAAAAAGAAGCGGTGGTGCAGTGGTAAAAGATGCCCGACTACTCTGCCGGAGTACCCGGATTTGATCCCGACCGCAGGTGCTTGCGTCTCGATGAAGGCGAAACTAAGAGGCGTCCGTGTGGTGTGCGATGTCAGTGCACGTTAATAATATCCAGGTGGTCGGAATTACTACGGAGCCCTTCACTACGGCACCCCTTTCTCTCTTTCTGCTGTGACTCCATCCTTCCTCCCTTCCTTTACGACGCCGTTCAGGTGCCCACAGAACGTGTGTGACATATACCGCGCCTTTGTTTCCCTGTGAATGAATTTTAAAAATAAAAAAAAAGAAACTTACTTGCTATTCAGTAGCCTGTTAAACATTCTGCTTTCTTGGCTGTTCTTTTATTTCCCCAATGGTGACTGAACAATTCGAAAACCCCGCAATGCTGTTTCGCAGAAGCGGAAGGCGAAAAAATAACTGGAAAGGTTCAGTGTCCAACACAGCACTGACACCAGGCAGGAAGTGATTAATAACGCTGTCTCAGAACTCGAAGGACGCGACGCTGGCTCGCAGTTGGCGATGAAGGGGAATTTACACGGGGACTTGTCGGCACGAGTGCCACTTCTGGAACTCATATGGAAGGTCTTCGCCAGGTGAGCTGAAGTGGGTGAGGACACCGATTCACTGAGTGCAAACACATCATTAGCCTGAGTAAAGAGCACAAAACATGCGTTAAACAATGGCTGTGTGGGGCACCTTGATGACCTAAAGTGCACAGAGGTGAAAGCCTATAAGCACCACTGTCGCTGCCCTATGTTTAGGCACTGCTCAGATTCGTTTGGTGACTCTTGCTGATGACTGTCAATTGTGGCGTCATTTCGCGTGTCCAGTAGTGGTGGCCACTGGGTGTCGGTTGAGATTTGCGCTCGAGGACACAGCTTATGCGCAGTGCGTGCGTTTAAGATGTCTCAAAGCTTACAAATTAACTAATTATAATTGACTAAATGATTCATCATTCATTACTAATTAATATTATTACACCTACTACTACATCACTGATTAACTATCAGCACTGAAACCATCCTAATTCTTCTGAACATGACTGACAGCTGCCGTGGACGCACGGATGCACGCACGGACAACTCGCCGGCGAGTCATAAGCCATAGGAGGCCTTAAAAGTTATAACGGCAGCTTTCTCTTTGATCCAATTGTGTTGTGGTGGTTTCGGTAAGTAGTCGCGTAACTGAATATCCTTGGTAATAGTAGCATAACTGATTATGTCTAGATGCGTGAGGCGAATATTCAATGGTGCGACAGATGAGCACAGCGGAAGTTCCATACAAATTCGACTTTATTAGCACTGAGTCACCAATATTTTCTTGTGGTTCTACTACTTCTGTAATGCACATGTATATATGCCGCAACATTCAGTTCTCTTGAATATATAGGTATAGGGCCTCATTCCGTTTCCAATCGAAATATTTTTATAGCGCTATTTATTAAACTCAGAGCTCTAAGCCCCCCTGACACAACCAGAAAATGCCTCTGATCACGTGATCATCCCGTGTACACTACCTTTGTATCCTGTATTTCCGCATTGTAGTTATAATAGGCTCGGCTTACGTTAGCATAAAAAAAGCACCCATTGTGTTAAAACGCCAACAAAGATATGTTTGGGGAGATGAACATAGATCGAATATTAGGTGCGTCCTGGCGCCTATGAAAGGCGCGGCATTTACAATGAAACCACAGACGGCACTGTGCTTTTGGTGAGCTTCACGCGCCTTACACTCATCGGTTTCCATGTCAGAAGAACTGGAAAGGGCCGTTTGGTTTTTGGTTGCCTTTTCTTTTAAGATATGTTGGTTGGTTTTTGGGGTTTAACGTCCCAAAGCAACTCAGGCTATGAGAGACGCCGTAGTGGAGGACTCCGGAGATTTCGACCACCTGGGGTTCTTTAACGTGCACTGACATCGCACAGCACACGGGCGCCCTACTTTTCGCCTCCATCGAAAAGCTGCCGCCGAGGCCAGGATTCGATCCCGCGTCCTTGGGAACAGTAGTCGAGCGCCGTAACCACTGCGCCACCCCGGCGGGGGTTTTCTTTTAAGATAACCTGGACTGGAAGAATAGTTTTGGGTCTAGTTTTGTCCTCTTATGCTTGTAGCGTGCTGCTAGTAAAGAGCTGCATAGACAACACCCTTCACTATTTGTTATGTGAGCGGCATGGTTGTTCCAGGGATATTTTCCTCATATAGGAGAGACAATTAAGCACCGATTCTTTACTAGGTTGTGTACATTGTGTATCTTCGCCGTGTAGTTATGGTCACCTGGCCTAGCTGCTCAATTCTATAAGCGACCGTGTCGTGGACTTTTTGCTGCAGTCATCCAAAGTACAGCCATGCAAGGAATGACGGGTTCCAGTCAAAACGTCCCGGGAAATAATCGATCACTAAAAGCAAGAGCCGACATTTGTGAGGAAAAAATTACGTCCACAAAAAGGTTCAATTAAACGTACCGCAAAGTGAAGCTTCGCGTCGCCTGATGCCCGAAGTCAGGTTCGTTGTGTTAGTTTCTCTTCTTCCGCACTTTTCGAGGTGCTCGTCAATTGGGCGGGTGATGTCTAGTTCACACAAAGAGTGAGACGAAGGACGACGACGGACTTGAAACAACAGACGGAATAATTTTATGAATCAATACCATAAAAAAGCCCGAAAAGGTATTTACAAAACCCTGAGGCGACTATACTACTACAGCAGAGGCTGACTGAAAACTAGGCATAGCTCAGCACACTCAGCAGCAAAGCATAGCTCAGAGTCAGCACGCTGACACTGGAGTTTATAGCTTTTCCAACACGACTTTGTAAAGCTGTGGCCTGCCTGCTACTCCAGTAGGAGCTTCTTTAAGAACCGCCGATCACCACGAGGCGCGGTCTCAAATAACAGGGACCGAACCTTCCAGAATGGGGAAGGGGCCAAGTGTTGGGAGAAAGAACAAACACCACAGCTCTCACGAGATGTGCTCTTCGTCTCCAGCCCGCTAAAGACTTGGAATTCTCTGGAAGCCATGTTCTGCACGCGCGGCCTTCTCAAGGGCGCTATGTAAGGAGGACCGGGTGCATGCGTTGGGTTCCATACGCTGATGGCTGTACCTTCTCGCTGGCACCGGAACTTTCTCGCTGATACCTCCGCTTCATGAGCCTAGAAATGTTTTCGCCTTTAATTGATTGCAGCAGTAATATAGGAAACGGGGGCAAGTGCTTCCCTGGATCGTTCTGTGGTTCAGCGACATCACTTATCGAAGTGCTTTCTAGTGTGATGTTTCAGGCATGACTTGCGTTGCTATTACGTGGTGTGATCTCGTAATTCAACATCGGCACCACCGACATTGATTTAATCCCAGCTCTCTAATAGAAAAGGGCGCTGTTGATCACCAACTCCAGCAGGCCGGGCAATCTGCCTTGTTCAAAAAGCCACTCTGCGGTGCTCCTTTCCTGGTTGAAAAGTCCAGCTACACATGTGTACTTCTTTTCCTTCGTGATCGGCACAACAGGAGCCAATCGCGGAGGCCATGCGCAGTTCATATTCGTGACAGGCGTATGTGACAGATGTCTGTAGCTGTCAAGTACACACATCGCCATTTCGCAGACGGCTGCGTCCCCCAAGGACGCTTTCAACCAGCTGCAGAAGAAGTTTCATCCCCTTCCCAGAGGACGCCAAGTCTTGTGAAAAATAGCCTATGTAGTAACTCTAGAAGGCAGATTGGAGCGCGGCTCTACGGGGTGGGCAGCGCGAACGACCGGCTATGGCGCAGTCTGCCTTCCCTGTAGCACCTCCATAATCACCAGAAATGCAGCGAGAATTCCTCACCATCATCGTAGGAAGTGATGACCATCGTCACCGGAAGATCTACGAGGGCGTTCCAGTGAAGCCTTCTCTCGTGGGCGGTTGGCCTATTCTGCCAGTTGCCCGCTTCTGCTTATCTTACTGAGTAATATTATGTAGCGGATTAGACCTATCTTATAGAGTTCTTCAGGATCTGAAGAATTAGATACCAAGCACTATATATAACTAGCCAGAAGGCATGGTGGCGTGATGGGCTCTTGCTACATGAATTTCCATCAGGCTCTCTGCAGCGCCTGTAATCTTGTAAGACACACAGGGGAGTCTGATGCCATGCAATTTTACATGTTTTCCCAGAGTCTTGAATGAGTGTATAAAAAGCGCAAGATTTGTGAAGGGAGTTCCGGAAGGATTCACTCTTAGGGCTAGTTTAATCGGGGGGTGTTTTGTTTTTTCGAAGAGTCGCATTTTCAGGGGCCTTTTCTTATGGGAAATTTTTTTTTCTGGAACCGTATCTTTCCCGAACACTTTTTCCGTGGTCGTTTTTACCTATACACATACGCAATGGCACTGGCAGGGGAGAAATGATCCAACATGTCCTTTGCGCGAGGAAGTTCTAGAAGTACCGGCTGTATCAATTTACACCGCTGTTTGTTTTCGTTTTTTTTTTTGCGTGTCTTTAGCATATCTTTTTGTAAGGTATTAACGAGCTAATATATATTCGCCGTGATTTATTGCGGGCTGTAAAGCAAGTTTTGCTTCTTTCTCTGGCTTTGTTTCCGTCTGCATTGCTTAATTAGTGTGCGACCACTACCAGAATATTTTCCAATCGTGCAGCTTTCTTTTTTGTGATGATGGTGGATACAGCGGCTCGCGTCCACCGGAAAGCTGCCGAGGTTAGTAACGCCCCATCTGTTTTTGATGTAAATGTGCTCATGGTAATCTTTCATGCCTGAATGTGCTCTATTCTGTAATCTTTTTTTAGTGCTCGCTAGTGTGCGCAAAATCATATTCTTTCTTCGCCTTTATTTCCACGCTAAAAGTTAGGATTAAGTTACGAAGGCTTCCAGAGATTTTGTAGCACATTTAGCTTTACACGAAACGCATTTTAGAATGATCTACAAGTTTGTGTCTTTTGTCTCTTTCATTTACATTTTTAATTATAAGGCATATTTCTTGGGTTACGTTTAATGCTTTCTGTTTCGTTCCCGCGTTGTATTTCCGCTTGTCAAGTTTTGATCTTATGATCTGTATTTTTCGATTGCTTTCGGGCTGTTAATTCATTTTGCGGCCTTTATTTTATGTTCAATACTATTCTGTATCAGTATGCAATCGTTCCACCCTAGCGCTCCAAACTGGGCCTCGGAGCTATTTTAAACAAATAAAAAAATAATACTATTAGGTACCCCAGTGCTCGAAGGCCACTAACGACGTCTCACGCTGTGGTGAGGGTATGTATACACCATTCTTATCAGGAGCTGACGTAAGGAAATAAGGAGGCCTTTTGTTTTCAATAAAAACACTATATATGGTGGGAAAACCTTTGTGAACAAAGAAATGATCTTTAGTTTTTCAAGATATGTAGTAGTTTCCTCAGGAAAAAATCGTATATCACTAGATTTTGAAAACGCTGTTGCTGAGATTTGAAAACGTGGCAAGTTTGGAGCCGTACGGGCTTCTTGCATACTACAATTTTTGTCGTGCATTATCTTTATTAATGAAACTATGCAACTTTCACTTTAGGGAGAGTTATTCAAACATTTTTTTTTTTTTGTTGCAGCAGTTGTTTTAGTAAAAAATTGCGAACTTTGTTCCAGAATCACTGCGCTGCAAAAAGTTGATTTTCAATCCTACATTCTGGACGAAGAATTGAGTTGTCGTCCTTAAAACGTTTTGCCTAGATTAGAGGAACTATTTTCTTCAGTTCAGGCAAAGGTTGAGGCTTTAGATTGTTAGCTATTTTCTTCACAACGCATCAATTTCAACCAAATATCTAAAAGAGCAAAAAAGGAACAATTTTTATTCCAGTTAAAAACAAAACATCATCTTCGATCTTCATGAACCTCTCCCTGAAGACCCCTCAGTACCTCAGAATTATTAGGGATTAAAAAGACGTTGCATCATATTGTTTTAACGTATGAACAGTAATGTAAAACTGAGAGAGTTTACTCAATATTGCCAATATTTAGCCTTACATTCTGGCCCCATCCAATAAGTTGTTTTCATCGAGACATTTTGTAGGTATTACACAGGCCTTGTTCTTTGTGATTGCAGACATTTGTACCTGTTTAGGCGTCGGTTCTTTTTGTATCTTACATGAATATTCTCAGAAAGTAGGAAAACTAAAAATGAACAAATCTGATCGAGTTTAAGAAAACATCACCCTTTTTGATTTTCATTTAAACCGCTTAAACAATACTCAGTGTTTCATAAATATTTGGCACGATAAAGTATTGCAATATGTGGAATATAGTACTAAAAATGAATATAAAAATGAGCGCATGCATTGTTTCATTCTATAGAATTGCTTAGGATTTCCGCTGAAGGAGTACGCGCCAGAAATTCGATTCTCATGCAGCCAAAGCCCCCGCAGTGCATATACAGCCATTTTCTGCATTGGGGCAGAGTTAATAATACATTACAATAGAATAAATTCGCTATTCCGTGCCATTTCATGGGAAAACGTATATATATATATATATATATATATATATATATATATATATATATATATATATATATATATATATATATATATATATATATATATATATATATATATATATAGCATAAGTAAATAGACGTACTTGGTTGCTAGAGGTTACATAAAAGTGAAAAATTGCTTCATACTGTTTCCAAGTTTATTTGTAGTCGACGTTTCGGCAGGAGACCTGCCTTTCTCAAGACTGATCAGTCTTGAGAAAGGCAGGGCTCCTGCCGAAACGTCGACTACAAATAAACTTGGAAACAGTATGAAGCAATTTTTCACTTTTATATATATATATATATATATATATATATATATATATATATATATATATATATATATATATATATATATATATATATATATATATATATATATATAAATTTTTTTTTATCTGCCAAGCTAGACGTCGAAACTGCTGTCAAAAGCTACATCCTACCCCTAGACGCTGAGCGATGGAGAGTTGCGGAAACAAATTACAGCGCCAAACATGCCCCGTTTATAGAGGCAAAACGTAGTCTTCTACCACAGGCAAACAACATCACGCACAGAAAAAACCTGAGAAATTGAGAGCAAATTGAAATTTATCGTAGGAATAACGCCGCACTTTTGTTAGGAAGCACTGTAAGAGGAGAGCGAAAGCGTCCATCGAAGAACCAGTGCCACATTTGTATCTTTATGTGACAGTTCTGAAAGCCGCAGGTGTTTCCGTACTGCTACAGTTGCGCGGAGGAGCCTGAGGTTTACAAATGGCCATGGTGCTTCGCGAAAATGAAGAATGATTGACGTTGCGGAAATCCAGGTTGTTTTTGCACTGCTTGTGACCTTTTGTTGCTGCATAAAAGATTTGATGCTGGAAGAACGCAGAACGCTGTTCCTTTCATTTTATTGCTGATCGAAGACTGCAGCGTCACATGATCGATTGATTTTATTACGTGCAATTTCTATTAATGCTACTGCTTTTTATCTACTCTCATTTTCGATTTTTCAGCCTCTGAGGATGAAGGGGTCAACTTAAACCAGAAATTCAGGTTTTTACAGGCGAGTTTTCTCCTACTTGGAGTTCCAGTAACAACCACATTGTTGCGTGACAAGTACAGTGAGCCGACGAAGCTAGTGACCGATATTGTACTGAAAGTCCCTTGTTTGCCAGCGTTCATCATTCGCCATTCGCCATTGATGTCTCACTATTGCTGATGTTTTCTCCGCATATTTGACACCGACACTTTCACGTGGCGAATTTAGCTATGTTGTCGTAACTTTTAGTGGAGCCTAGTAATGCCAGCTCACCGGCACTTGCACTAACCTGAAAATTCTAAAATTAGAGCTGCAACTCGGTTTTTCAGCGAGAGACATTTGCCGGATCCGTTCATTCCTTTTCCGCTTTTCTTCAGTCGAAACCATAACAGTGTTTATGATTTTGTGCTCCGATAGCATTTGTAACCTCTCCGTACCTTAAAAAACTGCAAGATCAGCGCTATCATTTCCAATTTGAACATTGTATTGTATCCACAAAATGATATCACTTGTTTAAACAACACTTAAACATAGTAGTGCACATGAGGTTTTTGATGAAGACATGTGTTGGCGCAAGAGTACTAACTTTGGCCCAAGAAGATCATTACCCAAGGTAATTATCCTTTTCACAAATTGGGTCAGAAGCTCATTTTCAAAGTATTCACCAGCACAGAATTTGAAGTACCAGTATATCTTTAAGCATGCACTTATTGCATCTTCGATGAGCAGAAGGAGGAGGAGAATATTATAAATAAAACGATTTTGGCTGCGGCTTTAAGTAGTGTTCTCTTCCTCGTTTTGGACTCCTCTTATGGGCCAGTGCCAGGTGGCCAACCGACGATGTCTTTGGCTACCCTTACGGTCCGTTTTGAGACTCGGAGTTGAACCTCCGTGCCAGAGCTGAACAAAGAAGCCTCACATAGCCATTGGGCAGAGAACTAGAGACTCTCCCATGGCTTTTCTCAATTACGGGTGCATATGATTTGGGGTGTATCTGCTTTAGATGCTCGCAGAAAGAACTGACGGGGCTGAACTCCTATGAGATCATCATCATCATCATCATCATCCTGACTATACCCACTACAGGGCGAAGGCCTCTCCCATATTTCTCCAATTAACCCGGTTCTCCTATGAGAACGACTTGGAGTAAATGTACTGATTAAAGAAAGCGTGCGTTCGGAGCTGCTGCCGGCTTACTTGCTTTGTTTTACACAGAGATTGATAGGGTTCAAGGAAGACTTGTATATCTTTTTTTATTCTCTCGTAATTTCTTTTGTAAAGTGTCACTCGCTCCTTGGCCGATATCATATTGAGGTAGTGTAGCTTCCAGTGTTTTCGGTGAATCTTCAGGAACATTGGTGGGCTATTTCGTTTCTAGTATGGTACGAATAGAAGGGGCCCAGAACCATTCTGGCCGCTATTAGAGAAGATTTGATGGAATTTAGTGGCCGCAGATCAGGTCTTTCCTTTGGAAAGATTTCAGTTAGAGCTTTCGAGTCGCTGATGATTTATTAAGCAGCGGTACAGGTCAAAGGTGCTACCCTCATCGGGTATTTGGTTTTGTCGATCGTCAGATATGCCAGGGAGGAACCATGATGGGCCACGACTGCCAAGGAAAATGTGTCTCTGTCAGCATCATCTGCCGCGCTCATTTTGTGCAATATTTTTATTAACTAAATATATTCAGAGAAATAACTATCAGATGAGAATTTCGATCTACGCACCGGAGGGATACTTCACTTTGACTGATCTCGATAAGACAGCATAGAAACACAATATATTTACCTTAAACCACGAATAACATTGCTGTATACCATGACCACCACGATTCACCACAATGGCGCGTGCGACGGATATGTGTCAATCGGCTGCAAAGTCTACACTTTTGTTTCTAATTTCACACGTCGAGCTTAAGTATCAATATTTTTCTGCTTCTTAGGCGAATGCTTGCTCTATGACCACTGAACCGACGTCAAAATGCGCTCTCACAACTGAACGAGGATATTAGAAGGAGCGCAGTGTGCGTGCATTTAATCTTGCTAGCTCCGGGTGAAGAGCGCTGTCATGCAGTCCAGGCACTGTTCATGCGATAGCTTCCTTTACATGCGACTGTACGCGCAACTAACGCAACGAAAATGTTAGGCGTCGCGTGTAAATCGCATTGTATCTCAAATCTACTAGCTGCAGCAAGTGACGGATCTGAGAGAGCCTTGCCAATGTCAAGTTAGGATTACAAATTTAAGTTGAGCTGTCTATGGGCCAATGATGTCTTTGCTTAGGCGTCCTCAAACAATTGAAACAACCTTGTTTGTTTAAGAGTTCACCATAGCTTGAAGAAGGACTCAGGGCGTTTATCGTCCATGATTGTTCACACTACAGTCTAGAAGGTAATTACAGCCTGGGCCATCAAGTAACAATACTTTACTTCAACAGCGCCAAAAAATTGTGTAAAATGTATTTAAGGAACAGGTCCGTGCACACAACCTTCGGTGTTGTCTAGTTTAAAGCTTGCGCAGTCCCTGACGGCATTATTCGGCGGGCTTCCTTTGTTACGGCTCCTGAGTCAGTTCTGAAACTCAACAATCGATTGCCACCGGCAAGAGACTCTTAGCAAGAAGAAAAAGAAGCCTGCCATTCTCCTTCGGTTTGCTTCAATTTCCGGACAGGAAATGGATATTTTGCCAGACCAAGCAAAGCACCATCTGAAGTGGCGTTTTTGAAGTGCCGGCTTCAGTAAAATGTTTTCACGAGGGTTTCGTTTGCTTACAGCAGGATAGCTGCTGGCTCAATCGCTGACGAAGGCTTTTGCGGTTCGCTGCTCGCGCGTGGGGCGATTTCGGAGACTGGCGCTGATTGTCAACGTTTCTTGAGACCAAGAAGTGTGCATTAACAATGGGGCGATTGACACTGAAAAGGTTTTGTTGACTTTACAGCTCACAGGTTGCAGACTCAACCAGTGTGACGTCTTAAAAAAAAAAAAGAAAAGAAACATTCAGCTGAAGACTGCGATATAAGGCACGAGAAACTTAATTTAATCAATGAATTAAATATACATTCCCTGTGGAGCTGAGTCTGCAATGTCTTTTTGCACATACTGTATTTGCAGTTTTCGTTTTCCTCTTCGCAAATAAGTCGGACAGGCATTCCTCTTTTATTTCGGCAATCAACACGTTACTTTTAATTTATTTGTCGAACATGTAGATATAACGGCATATAATTATGTATGGTTTATGATGAAGACCTCAAATAATATCTCGTTTTAGCTTTTAGGTTAATTTTAATTTACGCGTGAGCCAAAAAATACCACTTATTTTGCTGGTCTCAATGACGATTTCTTAATAGGTAACGTTTCCCCTAAGTGCCTCTAGTAAATAGTGAGTACAACTGACTACATCTGATGGAACGGCTGAACGCCGAGCCTGTCGGTGCGATTCTCCACCGTTGTGTTCTGTTCGTCCTCAAGAGTTTGGTGTGTTCGTCGTCGAAACCAAACACTTCCAATTAACAGTGGCATATTATAAGATGATTTTGTAAAGGGTGATGATCAGCATAACGCATGTCTACATATATACCTCAATGTATGTGCTGGCGCTTGTTTCTTCCTAGGACTGCTGCAAAAATAAAAAAAATCAGGGACACAAAAGACGAAAAAAAAAAAAAAGATGTTCGAATCGAAAAGAGGGTGCTACGTTCGCAGATGGTTTACTTGAGTGACGGCGAAAACAAAGAATGAGCCCAATTTAACCGTAAAGCAACATGTTAGGATCCAAGTATTATCGTAGTTATACAACTAGCACCTATCATTGTTTACATAAAGATGTAATTGGATGTTTAAAAGATGCTGCCCACATGATGTCAGAGCGGTGTTTCACAGCAACAGCATGAACAGACAAAACAGGATAGTGCGGACAAGAAAGCGCTTTTCTTGGCACTTCTATCGGGGCTTAGTCTCTGTGTCCTGCCATCAGTGATATAGCACGCATTATGATATACTGTCGCTGCATTAGCGGTACCATTGTACGCATTGAACCACCGACCGCTATTCCGCAGTAGAGGTTCCCAGTTAGCTTCAGCCATAGCCGCCACCGTAGTATTATAGCATAACGACACTGAAGCGGTTATCGATGTAAGAAGCGCTGATAGATACGTAAATGGCTCGGTGTGCCTTGGTACAAAGCATACAGCACCTAATGCTTGCTTGCCGTTGACACATATATCAAGTTCGGGCTGATTGCGTTCCCGCTACGGAGCCAGAGGTGGCAAGAAACGGAAGCATACTTTACAAGACACGAAAACTTACTCATGGAGGGTTCTGGTGTATGGAGACTTGGTGTTTTATTCGCATGTATGCGAGTATATCCCCCATTTTTCGCCCACGTGTGTACAGGAAGTCATAAGTAATGGAAGCTGGACAGCGTGGCAAACCGTATCGCAGACACCTTGAGCGTACTGCGATTACTTTCGGCGGCTTTAACAGATGCTTGTTGCTTTTCAAATGTGGCACCACGGATTTCAATCGCACTACCTACAATTTATGTAAAGAGTGATTCGGGCCGTTTGAAAATAGTCAGCTTTAAAGGGTATTTTTGCATAAATATTTTTTGACAGCAGATGATAAAATTAAAGGAACACTTAAGCTCCACCATTAAGGGTTAAACGCGATAGCAATTTAAAGACGCAAAAGTACTTTTCTCACAATTTATTCTTTATTTTTATATATATTTTTATGACCTGCTGAGCGTTGACGTCCGCCGTAAGCTCTAACGGCGATTCTTAAAATTTAATTCGTCCCGGAGCGCGTTCAGCGTAACGCGCTGTTTGTTTTCAATGCAATGCAGGGGGACTCCACCGTTAATTACTCAGTAGCGTTTCACGCACACCGAAGATTTTTGTTGCGGAAGCAGCACTACACTAGTCGTCGAGATATTTCGCGTGGCACAGCGTGAGCCATGTCGCGCATGCGCGAGGAACCGCGTGACGCCAGAGGCAGCAGATGGTGTATCGGAGCTGCCGTCGCAGCCGAGCTCGGCTGCGCGCGAACTTTTGCCAGCACCCAAGGCATACTCGGCCATACTAGAAAACTATAGAGGAAGAAGAATGCGATATCCCCCACCGCACAGTTCTCTCACCAGAGAGGAAACTGTCATATGGAGACAATTACAGACGGGTTCATACCGAAACCTACACATACTAAACAAAATGCACCCTACCTTATACGCTGACAGATGTCCGTGGTGCTATGAAAAACCAACACTGTATCACATCACATGGGCATGTCAAAACATAGATGTGGTCCCCAAAATTCGAAACCCGAGTGCGGAGCAATGGGAGACTCTGCTGTCCAGCGACCGCTGCGAAGACCAGAAAGGTCTGGTACAGCGAGCCCAACGGGCGGCAGCAGCCAGCGGAGCCCTGGACTGAGGGCAACCGACCATTGTAAAAAGTGGACGAAGTCGACGGAGAAGACTCTTGTGGATACAACAAGCAGACATCTCTGAAGACGTCCAAAAACCGCCAAATAATATAGGACTAAATAAAGTTTTTCCTCCTCCTCCTCCTCCGCCGGTGCCGGAGAAGTGACGCCCTAATCACAGCAGGCGCCAGCTGCGCATCATTCTCTCCGTTGGTTGTGCAAAGAGTGTTGTTGTTGTTGTGGCAACTGTAGGAAGAAGGAAAAGAAAATGTACGGGCCTGCTACTGGCACTGTAGCTGAGCCACCTCCGCTGCCTCGTGCGGACAGAAGAGAAAATAGAGAAGAAAGAAAAGGAAGAGGGACATAAAGACGCGCATCGCAACAGCCGTCGTCCACCACAGAAACTGTGGTGGGTGGAATGACGGCCTGCAACAGATAAAAATTCGGTAGAAGTCTAGCCCCCACCGCAAGCGGCATTGACTTACCAGTCCCAGCCCCGTAGGACCAGTATCAGCCACCCTCCTGTGCGGAGAAGAGGTGTGTGTGGTGTATATATAGCTAGGAGCGCGCGGCCAGAATCGACCAACTATGGAGAAGGAGAGCCCGGCCGCTGCTCAGCGCGTAGCCTAGGCTATCCTAAGCGTCGCCATGCAGCTGTTGCTTTCGCAACTCAACTAGATTTAACCGAAGCTAAACCACTGCCATTTTTGCCACTTTCTTCTTTCATTCTTTGAAGATTTTCGCGTTACAACGAACAACAATGCCGACGCCGGCTTTTCTGCGCCCCGGGGTCCCTAGCTCTCACGCAAAATGCTTCCTGAGATACTAATTCTGATCCTCAAGTCCGTTTCTGCTATTGATTGCTTACTGCTAAGAGCTAGTAAACACTTTTCATCTATAACTCTGCACAAGACGTCTTGGGGGCAGGCCTGGTGCATCGTATACGAGAAGGCACATGTACGGAATTTCATAAAAAAAACAAAAAAACATCCAATTTATGGTTTGGACGTCGGTTAGATTATGACTTAATCATCTCGCAATGCCCACTCACTCCCGCAATGAACCCGCCAATATATGTGAAACATTGACATATTACACAAATGTGGCCATTACTTTTGTTTTTTCTAATAACAAGATATAGCAAGTCCCCATAGTAAGCTGCGTGGCTGCTCCTGGCCCTACGGGGATGGAACTGGTAGGTCAACGCCGTTTGCGGCTGGGGCTTGCCTGCCACCGAATTTTTATCTCTTGTAGGCCGTCATTGCACCCGCTACCGCTTCGGTGGTGGACGACGGCTGTTGCGACGCGCGTCTTTTTCTCCCTGTTCTTTTGCATTCTTCTCTACTTTCTCTTCTGTCCACACGAGGGACCGGGGGTGGCTCAGCTACAGAGCCAGTAGCAGGCCCGCGCATTTTCGCTTCCTTCTGCCGCCATCACTAATAAATCCCGTTTGATAATGTCATGTCTGGAAGAGCCCGAAGGAAATGTCTTTGCTGCGGTGTCAAAAATTACGCATGTTGCTCAGCGACAGCACGCACACATTAATAAAAAAAAAAGATGAAAACATTAATGCGAAAATTGCGTCGGATCTGAGGCATCTTCAATGGCCTAATGGCTGCTGCGGCACATAAATAGGGCCGTTTATCCGGGAGGGGTCATTAGAGGGCTGCACCGCAATATTGCCGGTGCGGCCCGAATGAGGCGCGAGGCTGCCGTTGATCGCAGAGCCGTTTCTACAAAGCTCGAGCGACGGTAACTCGCCCTGAGCTTTAGCGAGCGCTGTCAGAGCAGTGCGCTTCTCAAATCCTAAATTTAACGACCTACCCAACACGTTTGTCGAAACTTCCGCTTTAATGGCTTCAGGGACGCACACGAAGCCACGAAACGGAACGTCGTTGTTGGTCCCAGCACTGGGAGCGAGTTTTCAGAGACAGCGCTGCCGAGAGGAAGGAACTTTCACAACTGTTCCACTTTAAAATTACTTTTTTGATGCGTATGGTGGCCAACAGCCCATGTATTTCGGTAAGACTTCACTCCGCCATTACTTTTTTCTCCGCTGCTGCAAAACTTCCACTAGCTTTATTGTTCACCAGGCAATGGAAGTAAAATGAGAGACTCGTAAGGACATCCATTGCTGGTAAACAAGAGCCAGTGAAAGGTATTCACCTTCTTTGTATTTATTTAGTCGTGGTAGCTACGTAACATGTGAATTACGTAATATTCTTGAGAGGGATGCCAACGCGCGGAACGATGCGCATTGTGACATAGCGGAACAAAAGATGCGGTGCGTAGGTAAGGACGCAAGACATTAGAGTACTAGTAGGTCATTAGCAGGGATTGCAATGGTAATCCCAGTTACGACGCCTGTGGTTGTTGTCATGTGCTCTATGCGCCCTTTTTGTAGCGTCTTGTGTTTAATTTCTAGTGTGTTACGTTTTTTCAAGCGCGATGATAAGACCACTGTAGATATCACAATACAAGCCTTCCTTATGATGAAGTGCACGAAGGTGTGCGTAAGGGTTTCTTTCGTGCCTGTGAGTCATCATAAGGACAACGTCTTCAAGTGTACCAGTTGTAAATTGTGGTAAAGTATACAAGTTATAACGTCTCAATGTGACGTTAGCTACGAGACACGCCGAAAAGTAGGAAGCTTCCACTTCCTACTTTGATCCACCTTTAAACTCTTTTCATCAGATAATGGGCGTGGCAGGTTTGGTTCAATTAATTTGTTATTCTGTTTCTTTGTCCTCCCCTCCTTGCGGAAGACTTCTAAAACCTGTTACCCGCACCTGTATGCTTTATCAAAATCCTTTGGAATGCCTGTCCCCTTTCAAGAAAGGCCTGTCAGCATTGAGGCTGCTTCAGGTGCTGGCTCATCATCCACCCCGCATTGTAGTTATTCCTGCTGCTCCCGTTTTTCATCCCCAGTAGCCAGTAGCCAGTAATAGCAGTGTCGGGCGGGTTTACTGAGATCGCAGTAAATACCTTCGTACTTGTTTTAGCATTCCACAATCTTCTTAGTTGGAATACTTATTGTGTGGAAATGCGCTTACATTAAGAAATAATTAGCTTGTGATAGACGAGGAGCATCAAAATATTGTTCGAGCTGTGAAATGTTTATGTTGGTGCAGACGATAGCAATCAATATGAACAATTAGGGAAATAACAAACAATACGAAGTATAGGCCTTTCCTCTGCAATATTAAATTCTCGATTTGAACAATCGACATGTCATTGTTTTATACACATACTAAATACACTATATTCGATGAAGCAACGATGCAGCGTGGCCGTTTCATGTCGAGGAGAAAGAGCTGACAAATGTTGTGATTCCGTACGCAAGCCTTTAATTTACTATTCATGTACTTTATTTATTTACACAGTCACCTCAGTTTTCACGAGATAAACAGAGTTATTACAGGGAGGCTTAGTGTCATTTTATAAAGCTACTGTCGCAGTCCTTCGTGGTTGACATTTATTTTGATGGAAGGATCTGAACAGGAAGCACGATCCTCCGAAAGTGGGAGCTGCAACCTACATTACATTTTGTTGCATCCCATAAACAAAAATTTTATCCACATGTAAGCTACACATCAATTTCCTGTTTGGAATGATCCCTTGTAAACATCCGATGGAGGCGGAAGAAGAACTCCCGGCACGACGCGAGTGCCGTGTTTGGGAAGCAAGGAAATGGTTTTTATCTTTGCAAATTGGCAGCGCATCCCCGAAAATCCTACAGCTACCTTGCTGTGACAAATACTACTGCTACTACCGCAACATGGGATATAAGTAAGGGGTAAGTGTGTACACCAGGAAGACATACATCTCGGAGTAAAATGATCTGTAGCTATTATTTCTGAACGTTGCTGCAAGAAACATGACCGCGACAGAATTGCAATGAAGATATCTGACGTCGCCAGCATTTTCGCGTGATGGCAATGTGAGCGAAGGATGATGGAAACGCTTCCTCCTATCAAGAATGCGTGTCCAGAAATAGATTTGCTCAAAGTGTCTTAGGTGCGTGCGAAATAAACTGCTGTTTTCAATGCTATGTTTCTTGCAAGTGCGCGCATCATATGAAGGAGGTAGAGTCGCTGGCTGGTCTTTACAAACATGTTGCTGCTCCCTGCACAGATCGGTTCCAATCAGGGACGGGCTCACTTCCTTGCCCTCGAGGCAGCAGGATAAGTGAGTATATGAGGGGATGGTGGCTTGTAAGAGGTGGAACTTGTTATTGCCCAAAATATACGCACTGAGAACACTCAATCCCATAGGGGTTAATAGAGGATTTGTAACTAGCAGTGTTTTGCTTAAAGCTAAAGACAAGAAGGAGCGCAGAGTTTTAAGGATGAAAATGCATTTCTTAATCACCGTCGTTCGTTTACACTCACTGCCCAAAATTTCGGCTTCTGACAGATGCACAAGTAAACGCCACAAAAAAAAAAAAGAAATCAAAAATTTATTGGTAGGGTCTTTTAAATATTAACTTCTCAAGTGTGCGTAAAGAACCAGTTTGTTTATTTAGGTTACCCGTCAACTCACGGTTCCTTTCTTTATGGCTTTTTTATGTTGAATAGAGATTTAGAAGGAAATGGGCTCTCTGTAGGTGAATTTTGCATTGAGTAGTTTTTAAACGGCACCTTGTGACACTCTGTCTGTCAGAGTTTGCATCCCTATGTTGTGTTCGTGTACTCACATATGTCTGTAGAAAGTACAGGCTAGTGATAATGTTTACGGCTTAGAGCTACACAATGAGCGGGCCTACGAATCAGGGCTTCGTGCCAATTCAGACCCAGTGAGCTGCTCTATTCGCCACAATCAAAAGACGCGGGAGTTATATGACGTGACGTCATGAAAACTTGTTCGCCATGCCGGCAGAATAGAAACATGCTTCCTTTGCTTACCAGAAGAATGAAGCTAATAAAGCACTACGCCAGTTATAGAATTGTATTGAAAAAATACATTGCGACAGTCAACCTTGAAATGCTTCACAAGGTGCTGAGTGTTTGGGCTACTTGTGCAGACGAAATGGCTACAGAATTGATATCTGGGGTTATTATTCGGGGAATTACAACATGCGGATACATATTTCGTGCCTTATAGTGCCACCCATAACATTTTAAAGCGTGATTTAGTAACGCATATTGAGTACATGTTTTGTGCAATGGGTTGATTCTCTTCGTTTCCAAACGTCATTTAAATTCTGCGTACGTTCACCTATTGGTCGTAGAATTGTTCACACGGCATTTTTAGCGCTAACCAAACAAGTACACAGGAGACAAAGGAGGGCATTAAGCCAGTCTTGCGTCTGTCTTTGTCTCCTGGGTATGTGTTTGTTTAGAGCAAAAAATACGCCCAAAGCTGAAAACCATTTAGCCCACAAATTCATTTAAATCAGATGTAAAATATATGTCGCAAGACCTGAGCATCCCAGATATATCGGACAAATAAAGCTGAGAGCTCAACCGGCTGAACAAGGCCACAAAGTATATTTTTAATGAAACATCGTCCCCAGAAATATTGTAATGTCACTAATTTAAGAAAATATGTGACTAAGGAACCGGGGCAAATGAGAGGTGTTACTCATGCCGTGGACAGAATTAGCTCTACATTATATTAATGAAAATCTCTATCTATTTCTTTAAAGCATTATCATTAGTCGGACTAACTACTGCATAGTAAAGGTTTCTCTCATATACCTTTAATGAACCCTGTTATTCGCTAGCTGTATAGACTTGACCCCCGCAAACTTGTTATTCCCATCGGCCCAGCCACCTTTCTGCCGCCCTCAGCTATGCTTGGTGACTCGCTTGGGAATCCAACTTGTTGCCCTTAGCGACCATCGGCTACGCACTCTTCGTATTATATGTTCTGTCTAAGCCTATTTCTCCTTGTTGATTTCGACTAGAATGTCACCAACTTTATTTTTTCCCTGACAAACTCTGCACGCTTCCTGTTTCCTATTGGCATGCCTACCATTTTCCAAAGCATATACTAGCATAAAATGATTTGAACTACGGACGTACGACCGTTCAGGTTAGCTTACAAATATCATGATATCTAGATTATTTAAATGGAAGCGTCCATGCTTCACTACACTAATCCGTATTTTTTCGCCGACCTCGTGTGTGTGTGTGTGTGTGTGTGTGTGTGTGTGTGTGTGTGTGTGTGCGTGTGTGTGTGCGTGTGTGTGCGTGTGTGTGCGTGCGTGCGTGCGTGCGTGCGTGCGTGTGTGTGTGTGTGTGTGTGTGTGTGTGTGTGTGTGTGTGTGTGTGTGTGTGTGTGTGTGTGTGTGTGTGTGTGTGTGTGTGTGTGTGTGTGTGTGTGTGTGTGTGTGTGTGTGTGTGTGTGTGTGTGTGTGTGTGTGTGTGTAGTACGACAGTAATTGAAGAAATGAAATCTCTATAGTGTGCTAATATTATGTAACTGCTCACACAATATTATGGCTCGAAAAAGGAACGCAGTGATTTAAAGGCGTCTACACTTGAGACTGCTCAGTATATGTGGGCTATAAAGCACCTCTGCGAAGAAGGGCTTTACTGGTGTTGCTTTCACAGGGCACGGTGAAGTATCTTCTGATTTTCTCCGCTCTCGTTTGGTCCACCGAAAGCCTGTTAAAGCCACGCGCGTAAAAGCTAGAAAGCGAGCACCGCAAAGAAAAAAAGCTTTGAGAAAGAGCAAGCCTAAAGAGAAAGAAAAGCAACGTGATTTCCAACATTGAGCTCGAGGGACGACGTACAAAGGCTCTAAACAAAGTAGGTAGTTGAAGATGAGGATGCTCGGTTGTGGAAAAGGCTGCACCCATTACCGCTACCTTATGCGCACCAAGAAAAGGGCTGTAGTAAGATAGTAAGGTCTCGGATAGTGAATAAAGCAGCGGAGAACTGAAAGCCGCCAATGAATGGGAGGAAATGCAGCAATAGTGAAAACAGATAGAGTGACGGTTGCCACATTGACCTTCTATGGGGCGGGTCATGCTATGGAGTATTTCGTCGGGTAGAAGTAATATATTGATCCTTCTCTTCTGCGTGGTGTAAATTGTGTGAGTGGGGGGAGTGGAAGGGGTAGGGAGAAGCTCAGGCCTCGGATTAATCGGGGAAGGGGGCATGACCCCAACCACTTGATGGTTTGTATGCCCTCCTTAACTCCTACTCTTCTCTTTCTCTCTCCCATCCTTCCTCGCTCTCTTCTTTCGGTCATTTCGCTTTTCGCACAGGCCTATGCGGCTTATCTGCGAGTCTTACTTTGATGTTGAGTGCGTTCCAGTCGCTTTCTTTTTGTACCCTGTTCCTCCACCAATAGTGCCAGTCATTCCTGGCCTTATACTTGCATTGTATGCTTCATTTTTGTTGTATTATTCTTTAGTCTCGACCTATCCCCTTTATTATGTGAAGACTTCAGCCCCCGCGGCTATTCCCATGAGGACAACAGTACTAAGAGTTGAAACATCTTACAATACTCCACCGACAGGGCGATAACGTGCCGGTTTCGTGCCGCCATTGAACATATTCGTCATAAATGCCCCAGCATTAGTCTATCTTCACCTGATGAGAAGTAGCGCTTCACGGCGTAACAAATTATTTTCCTCGCAGCTGCCACGTTTGCGTGCGGAAATCCATAAAATATATTATGCCACAGTGAACAAAAGGCACGACATGTTCTTCCAACGAATACCTGCAGACAGCGCCATCAGGGGCAACCGATATTCGAACGAGGCCGTGGGAACTGCCCACTAAGACGGCAATTGTGTGCACATACCCTACTCAAGAGCAGACGCAGTATGATCTTAGAAAACTGATACTATTGATCGCGGTCACCTCCTGGAATTCCGGCCAGTTTTCCAACCAACGCTGGCAACAACTGTGCCCTGATTAAAGCTCCGAACTTCCACCCAGCGTATCACGACGTGGATATTTCTGTGCCGCTTGTGACTAGGTCTTGCCCTCAGAAACCATTAGTCCTTTGTTGTCGGCAATGCTGGTAACCCCGCGTGCGATATCTGCGCCAGTGAGGAAATTATTTCTCATATATTGTTTGTCCCAAATACAGTGCCAAATGACGATGCCTACATGGTGCACTGGAGTATCTTGACACCCCCCCATCACTGACGCAGATTATATTTCTCGGATAATGGCCGCGGTGGTCATTTGCGGGGAAGGCCTGCCAGTATACTCCTCAATTTTCGCAGAGTGTAGGACCTGCACGACAGGCCCGACATTGTTTCACTTTCCAGTGCGCTTTTCACCAGCGGAGCTCTTTTCCCCTCTTACACAAATTTCTCCTTGGCCTTCATATTCCTTCATCCCACTTCCCCAGTGCAGCACACAGAACCAGCTCCTTTTCTTAGTTAATTTCTCCGTCTTTCCATTACGTCTGCTCTTCTGCCTCCAGGTTTTGGTGCACGTTTTTTTTTTTTTTTCTGTGGCTGCCTGGCCAGGTCTCCGAGTTAATCAAAGGAGGCACGAGATGATATTGGATGTTGGTGTAAGAAGGGCAAGCTCTTAATTCAGAGAATTTTAAGCGATTTCTCTAATAAATATATTTTTTTCTCGTTTAACCACACTGTTAGTTTATTTGTAGCAACATTTGTTCGTTGCTGGTACTGAAATTCTCATAGAAAACGATCGTCTTATATTACCCATTGTTTACTCCATACAATTGTTGAACTGTACTTTTTTGCCGAAATTCCAAGTAATGCCAAATTAGTGTAACATATCACGTACTCGTGACGGCGCTGCATGCACTAACATTTTCACATCGGTTCCTCTGCAGATGCTTCTCTGTGCGCCCGTCCTCCATCCAAACTAAAGGTTACTCTCTCAAAATGAGCCATTAATACGGCCTCGTTCCGACAGAAGCGAATTGAAAAAAAAAATTGGTGTGAAATAAAAGATGGAAAGAATAAACCCGACGTCGCACCTACGTCTAACGCAGCGAACGCCGCTCCAAAAGCGCCTCCGCCTTTAAAAGGACATCCAACTAGGCTGATTCCTCTGCACGTGTACAAAGGAAGTGGTTGATGGAAGAAAGTAGCTACGCCCAATAAACACTCCAGAAGATACGCTTAGTGAAATAAATTCTTTGGATTCTAGGGGTGGTTCATCGTTTCCGCCTGCATGACCCCTTCACATGGAAGGGCTGCTGAAAAAACAAAATAAAGCAAAACCGAATTGAGCAGTTTGAGTCTTTCGGACATGTATACGAGCGTTAGCTATAAAGGTACTCTACTTCCAGAGGTACGGCCTGTTGGTTTGCATGTTGCCGTTGATGATTTACCAGGTGCTGTCACAACTTGATGGTTCACCCAGTGGCGTTAACCTATTATGGCAATGCGGTCCAGGCGCGTTCGTTCAAATGAGCGGATGGCGTAAATGTATGGCGCATTTACCTATGTTAGATGAAGCAGCTGCGCAGATGGAACTATATGTAGAGGGCTATGTTCACTGCAGTGCGCGAGAGTGTTTTTGCAATTGGATCTTTATGAAAACGATGAATACAATTATTAAGCACAGCACGAGAAGGCATTGTATTGCGGTCTAGGTAGTGCGAAGCGTGTTTCGTTTCGCAGTGCCTACCATCAATAGTTACCGTGTCTGCCTAACAAGGCTATTAGCATAAAGGGTAACATAGTTGTTTCACGTATACGTAGGACTCAGAGCACATGCTACTGACATTTTTAATTCTACGACTTGAAGTATGCGTAGGTATAATTAGCTAAAAAATCATGAGCGAAATGCGTAGTAGTCACATTACAGTACAAAGTGTTTAATACGGTCAAAGATTCCAACTGTTTACAATAAATATGTTAACGGATCCGAAACTCCAGTATGGAGATAATTTAAGAAACTTCCACAGACACGAGGTTTTCAGACACAATTTGGACAGGAAACGAAACGCGAAGATATTGAACACTGCAGAAAGTACATCATAGCATTTACAGCAGTAAAAATTATGATGTTCTTGAATCTACGCCACGCAGTACTCTGGGTTCGAGTCATTCTCCTCTAAAAGGAGATGACCAGCATAAGCAATATGGAAATGTTTTCTTCATTGCGAACTTTTAAGAAAACATTTCGGACAAAAAGAAATGGCGAAAGGTTTTCAAGAAAAGTTAACAAACAAAAATCGGTCCTTTCTTTCATGTCCTACGGTTTTCCAAGGAATCGTAGGAAACGAGGGACATACATTATAAGTTCAAGTCCAATTAAAGGGACCATTGGGTACATTTTGGAAGATCAGCGAACACCAGGCGAACAAAAACCCCCCGCAAATATGCGCTCCAAGAAGCTTCTACAAGGCAGCCTGGAAGAGTATGACATCGTTAACGTCACAGTGTTGATCGTACTTGTATCTTTCGCGCTCACAAAAGATTTCACACAGAAACATAGGATCAACTTGTGTCTGCTTTCTCTCTTTCCAACCCCCCGAAATGCACCGGAGAGAATGCCTACTCGAATGAGCGTAGTGTCGTTTGCTATATTGAGGAACAACTGAACTATCACTTTATTTGCACCAAAAGAAAACACCGGAATGAACGTAAATTCTATTAGCTGAAAAACATTCCAGTCTACGGATGTTTCCATTCACACAAGCTATTCCAGGTGAACGGAAACGGACAAACGAGCTCTCATCATTGAAAAGGTGTGAGCCGCCGCTTGCAAGTGTCACTTGGATGGCTCGGCTACGTGTGGCAAAAGCGCAATAAGAGAGGAAAGGGCAATAGAAAACGGGCGCACCGAACACTTCTTAGGCTGCCCAATATCTCCCATACGGAAAGGTTTCGAAGCTGCTGCTTGCGTTCTCATCTCATGCATTTGTCCTGCGATGACTATAAATGTTTCGCAGCCCAAAGTGTCTGTATATGCACATTCTCGGCCGGAGCTGGTGCAATATTAATTTCATTGCCTGCGATAGACAAAGTTAAGTGGCCGTATATTGTGTCTCAATCTGTAGGGTACCAGTCGTCGAAGAAAAAATAAGGGCGGGGATAATTGAGGCCCACTTGTAAAGGTGTGACACGATAGCGCTGATTCCCGTCCACGGCTTTTCTTGCTTTGCTTGTTCACATATATGCACTTTCACCCTCTTATTCATAATAAAGATCGTACCGCTGTTGTGTCACACATACTCTTCAGTATACAGTTATAATGTTAAAGACCGCCGGATATAGATACAAAGCACCTTTTAACGAATCCTTACGAATGTGCCTGCATGACCTAAAGATATTCTACGGAACTGATGAGCTCAAACACTAGACAATCCACGGAGAAGACACAAGGACAGGCGCTAACTAACAAGTACTTTGCTCTTCGTGGCAAAAACGCATATATAGACCTGAGGCCTCCCTTTGAGCAAGCAGACAAAAAACCGACATATCATCTGGTCCAAGTTAACAACGTCGCGAGCACTGGAAGTTTGCAGTTTCTGCCAAATTAGCCGTCTCAAGTTGTGGCATGACGTCGCACAACCATACAGCCAATCAGCGCCCGCTACCGCTACCACGTGCGCGCAATGTTCCACTCAAAACGCTGACGCTTACAAGGTCGACGCATGCTGAATTTTCTGGATAATAGGGCCTTTGGTGTTACCGCGTTAAAAGCGGCCAAGTACATGGTATTTCGCCCTACATAAGCAAGGTCTGCATCTGCTTGCGCATTCGTCTAAACATCTGATTTGTGTTTGAAAACGAATAGTGAAAAGTGGCTTCTACAGCAACCCGACAGAGTTGATGCATCAGAGAGAGAGAGAGAGAGACAGGGCTCGTTGAAGGCCTAGGTGTGCTTGCACTACATAACGCTCTGTTGAACTTCGTTAGAAGAGCTATATATTTACTTCTCCTTCAGCTTAGTATAGCACGCAGAGTGACTGCAGTTGTCTCCAGCACCACGAAAGCAAGAAATAAAAGCCGTATTAAGTTACTCTGCTCTGCTGTCAACCCAGATTTCTGCACCGAAGCGCTGTGTACTTCAACCAATATTCTATTTTACCTCGAAAACTAATTTGAGTAAACGAACGAAAGATGCAAGCATAACAATAAAGACTGCAATTTTATATATTGGCATCACTACTTCTTCTTTTGAAAGCAGATCAGCCGAGGTATAATCGAAAGGAAGGGCTCGACAATAATATCGCATGTTTGTTCCCGGTACCAAGAAGAGCACGGATCGATTCGTCGAAAAAAACTTTGGCGAGCTGAGGCAAAAAGATAGAAACGAATAACCACAGAGAGATTTCTCAGCATTATAAGAATAAAACAGAGGAGATTGGAATGTAAGAACCCAACACTGCCCCCATCCGCCTGATGGGGGATATTTATCCCAACTTATTAGTCCGCGCTATATATGATGCTCTTATCTTTGGTGTTGTAATTATAGTAACGCAATTTTTTTCCCCTAATAAGAAACCGTAGACCCATGCGAAGACATAATCGGCAGGCGAGAAAATAGCGGGCTTCATCGTAGTAACTGGAGAAAGGCTACGCCAAGAGGAAATAACTCAGTGGACTAAAGGGAGATAAAGGACCGATGATCAAAAAAGGGCGATTGGAGGGATAGAAGGACGCTGAAACAAAAGGATATGGCCAATTGGAAAATAATAGGAGGAAAACGAGATTGCATCTCCACGTAGGGCGTCTGAAGAAGGCTCGTAGATAAGCTGGACACCGCTGTGCTGTCCTGAAATATAACGGAACAATTGCAGAGAGTAGCACCCAGAGAAAGCGAGAGAAAGGCTTCACTGATGCTTCGAAATGAGAAGCCGGAGCTTGCGATTTGGGGGTGCCCTAACCCCAGAAAAAATCCCCTTCTGGCGGATATTATGAACGACCATAGAATCGTTCACGACCGGTAGGACATATGAGGATACATTGCCGCGGCAGTATTGAATTTTTAAAATCTTTTTGTTCCCGTGTAAGCTCTTTCGGGCTTTTTCCTTCTTTCCTAGAGTTAGCTGGGGAAATTTTTCTCTTCTGCAAGGTAAGCCGAGGGATATGATATGGATGCTGGCTCATACACGTCTCTTCAACAATACAACTCACTGGGTCTTGCCTGCTTCCTTTTGAAACATATGATTTCCAGTTTTGGCATCCTGTCAGGACGCTGTCTAGCTTCAATTCCTTCCTGATTGATCCTTCCTTCCTGAGAAGCAAAAGAAATAGCTTTCTTGTATTACAAAAAAAAAAAAAAATAAAATAAATAAAAAAATATCACTCCGTTTAATGATATCCAAATTCAGTGGAGGCGCAATAATTCAAAGAAATTGGTAGGATTCATACAGATTTCTACTTTATTATTTAATTCAGCTCAGCGAAGATGGTGCAACACGTAACACTTGCCAAAAGCTTTAATGAATGGCTGACCACTCTGCCTGCCAAATCATCGCTTGGCCAGTGTCACCTGAATATCAACGTAAGGAGCAAAAGCCAAAGTTACTCTGTGAAAAAAAGCATAACGTAATATACAACTGTACTGAATAGAACACACAGTTTTCAGACAGAACAAGTTTGTCACTGATACGCCCAAACTGTACGAAAGCCATGCACGCATGTTAGTGCGGCTGGGTTAAAAGCGGGGCTTTATAAATACCTGTGTGTGATACGTATTGTTATAATGCGTGAGATTACATTATGTGAGGTATTATACACAGAAATTGACTGATTATAAATGAACAATATGCCACATGCACGCGAACGAAAAACCTCAAGGGTAGCCGCAGTCGGAGGCCATTCGCTTTATCGCCTCATTTCTTTAAAAGGGAACCATAAAATTTGCATGACAGGTAACATTTGAGCATAAACTTATTATTGCATTTCACTTCACACACGTGAAATTAAATTTCCTCTAAACTGGAGCTCATTTGGTGGCGTAGATATTTTTAAAATGTTATTATTATTATTTTTTTTTTCAAAAGCAGCTTGCTGGCCTGCCAACCATGGGCCGCTGACGCCACAAGAGCATATCATGCCCATGTCGTCGGCTGTTCGCGGTGTCGGCTACGCTCTTGCATGCACGCTGTGGGCTACGGTCGCTGTGAGCGTTTTTTTTTCTTCAGCAAAAAGATTTTCTTTGCATATTCTCTTTTTTCTTTAGAAGCTTTCACTATAATATATGCCCCCCGGAGAACTGGATTTGTTCTGGGCTTCCATCTAGGAGACTGCCGAGGATGCCGAAGCTGGTGGGCTTAAGCTGAATTATTTAAGCATACACTCAGAACCGTATGATTCGTGGGTTATGAGATTCAGCTTCATTTAGCAACAAGCGCTCCTTCCCATAAACAGCGATGTGTTCAAAATTGCCTTCCGCCGTATGCACCGCGAAATGGGGGAGGGGTTAGCATTGTGTTGCTGATCGCTGAGCTATTGTCCGTCGCTCTTTAGGTTCAAAAACAAAGAGAAAAAGCCAAAGATGCATACGTTGACGCGAGAGCACACCTTGCGACATTAGAGGAGCAGATAACACTTCTGAATAAAAGGGTACCTCTGAGATGCTGTTATACGTGTGTGTTAGTCAAACTTAATTATTTTCGGCTGGTAAAGCCTTCTTTGCAAACTATGTTCAGTCTGGCTACGGCCAGCGCCCGAAAGCATGCATCGCCGACGCCGCTTCAGTCCCATCATCGCAAAACCCAACGCGATTCGAATGCGCTTCAGTGCCTGCAGCGAACAAGAACCTCTCAGGCCGCCGTCTCCCTCTAGCAACCCCTGCAGCAGTGGTCGCGCGACTGCGACCGACTCCCTTAGCTAAACCTTGCGTTTTTTTGTTTTCGTTATTGTCGAGTCAGTGACTCATGAGTGCTCAATGTAAACATAAACCATTTAGTATGTAGTGTGTAAGGCCTAAAATTGTGCAGAAATCTTCTCTAAACTCTTCGCCAGACAGGGTCACATCGACACTTACCGCTCAATGTGCACGCGCTTCGTGATGCAAACACTCGTCGATTTAGAGTCACTATTGCCAGAACTACACTCCATAACCACATGAAACCGCTAAAGCCTGAGAACATGCGCTACGTAATTGCCGAAATTGAGAACCAGAACCCCACGTGCTCCCGCTACTCGTCGCGGAACAGGCCAGCTGTCCGGCGCCGACTAAAATTCCTGGCCAAGATCATTGCTGATAAGAAGAGGGAACGTATAAAGTTTAGCTGCTTGTTTTTTTTCTATAACACGGTAAAACTACAGACAAGCGCACCTATTCAGGTTGTTAACTCATCGGGTGTCAAGTTTTCGCTCGGCCTACGATCTGACCGGAACATTCGGGCGACCGTCCGCGAATCGCTTCCGTCAGCGTCTCGGGGCCGAAACCTTCACGCTGTGCTGGCGTCGTCGCCGGTGTAATGCGACAATTCTGTGCATCGATAAGCTAAGCTAGGAAGCTAACCGCGTAGCACACCGACTGTGACCATGCCTTAACTATGCCAAAGAATACATGGCTCACTCTATATCGTTTTTGTGCAGTAAGGTGTTCAGCAAGCATTTCTGGTGACGGACGACCACTGTGTTAATCGTCCACGCAAGAAAAAGAGACGTGTCTTTTGATATTGCAGTCTCCATTGTTGATGATGCTCTACCGTCTATTTTCTTATGATGTCACACGAGCATTTAACAACGGCGGTCGCTCTTGGTGAGAGGAGTTTTCTGATCCCGATGTATATCGTATTTTTCGCAATATGCGCCGCGCGCCAGGCGCTAAAACTTTGCGAGTAGAATCACAGACCTGTATATTATTCACAGAAGTGTAAAACGGCAATACATCGAACGACCCTGTTATCACCCCTTTAAGACCTACCTATCAAACCGCACGCAGTACGTTTCGTACTATCTCCGAACATTTTTGCCGTAAGATATGATAGGTGACTCCATACTAATGAGTCTCAGGTACAATCCTTGGCCTTAGTGGACACCCATTCAGTACCGGCCTTATCAGCACTGGCGCGGGAGGTGCGGTACTTATTGGATTTATACCATCAGCTTGTATAAAAATGCCGTGTACTACTGTATCTGAGTAATTTAAGACGGCTGATATCGTGGGTGACAAGGCAATCGTTAACCAGTAGAAAGTAAAGTAAAATAAAAATAACATCCGTCATCCAAGATAGCATGCGCAGTCCATGATAAATCGATGTGAGAACGTTTTGCGCACACTGCGTGAACACTGTCTTAAAACTATCGTAAACACTATATTTCCTCTGCTCGAGCACTACGAGCAGTAGAAAAACATTGCCAGCAAGTATATGGAGGGGGGCTGAGTTCAAAATAAGAACTGGCCAGACAGTATGTGTTATACGATGCAAGCTCTTAATCATTAGGATGAGAGTCTCGACAACCTTGTCCTCGCAGCAGTAATACATCAAGTTCGAAACTCAGTGCTTTCCAGCGCCGCTGTCCTTAGCTAACACCCTCCACTTGTCATTGGGTAAGCGGATGCGAAAATACAGATGACATGTTTATTCAATTGTGTTGTGGCTTCATTAGCGCAGGGTATAACCGCGTACTGACAGAACCCCTATTGCCACGTACAGGTGTGGACATAAGAAAGCGGAGCACGCTTTTCCGTTCAAATTAGAGTCAAGCCTTCTGTAGCAGAGATAAGAAAACGATGTTTGCCCAAGTGAAAGGGCACTGCCGTCTGCTACCGGTTCGCACATACCACGACTGTCAGAGTTTCAGTTATGTAAGGCGTGAAAACGTTTAAAATGAAATAGCGTCCTCTGTTTACTTTGCCCACAGCGGTACGTCGCTGGAGCCCTCTCTGTTGTTGCGACGCCGCAGCAGAGCACTTCACATCTCAAAATGTCTTTTGGATAAACTGTACACTGCAGCCCTACATTTAACAAGAAATGAGCACTTCCGATGCCGTACACGTGCTTTAATACCTCCGTGTAAGGTAGGCTTCCCCCGCGGTCTAACCCGTGCAGAGGAGGCGGCGCTTCGGAGGATTAGAGTTGAGGTGACCCTAACACCGGCAGTGGTTGAAAGTGGCTTCAATTTCGATATTTGTATCCCCATCCTGGGTGCCCCGTCTGCAAGTCCCGAGATACAGAAGCCGATATCCACCACCTGCTGTGGGGATGTCCAGCGCTCAAGCCGACGCGGATCCAGCACCTGGTGGCAGCTGGCCTCTACCATATCGTCACATGCCTCTTGGACATAGGGACCGCATCATGGTTCACTCCTCGACTTAATTACGTCAGCGAACCTTTTTTCATTTATGTGATCATACCCTTCATCCTTCATAACAATTTTTTTATGACCCGAGGCAATAAACGTCGCAAAAAAAAAAAAAGAGAGAAAGAAATATCCTTGCGACCACTGCGCGTTTAAACAACTCTGACTGCGCGGAATATTATTCGGCGATCTGAAGTTTAGAAATCAGCCGAGAGTACGCAGCAAATTTTCAGTAATTTCTATAGACCAGCATGCAGAGCCAGTCTGGCGCGCTGCCGTGTGCGCGCGTGCGTGCTTGCGTGTGTGTGTGCTTTTCTCTGTGTGTGCGTGCGTGCGTGTGTGTGTCGGATAGCTGTTTCTATAGTGTGCCCCTTGTACTGCAGTGGGCTACTTAACTATAATAAATAAGACTAAACAAAGAAGATTAACTTTCCCCTAACGTTAGGCTGCCTCGCAGACGATAATGGTACGCGGAAAATCGACCTTTGAATGTTGATAAGCTGGTCGCGGCACTCGATCATTTAATCAAACAAGTCTTAGGCAGCCTGGCAAAAAAGGGAAAAAACATTTTCTTTTTAACACCCAAATTTAGAGAAAGAAATACACTATGCCGCTTGCTACTACTGGCCAAGTCATGAAATGAAATTCAGGAAAGAAAGACCTCGCTCTACTTCTATCACCTATGTTAGACCACCAGCCTCGGCATCGGAAGGTGAAGTTGAGGAAAAAAGTAAGAGCCGCCAGGCGCGGCCTTTATCCCTTCGACCGCCCGTTGCCGAAAATTGGCCCCTGGATGCAATAGGTTTAGGTAAAGCCGGAGCATTGGCACTAAAAAAGAAAGGATGGCTGGATCGAAGTCGACTTCGAAATCGCGCGAGCAGTAAGTTGCAATGCAGGGCTGTTTGAGAAATTACGATGCTGGCCGAGGTTCTTATGTAGAGTGTTTTGTTATCAGGTCTTTTTATCAGTTTTTTTGTTATCAGAAAAAGAGCGGCGTTCTTCTGGTGAACGCTTTGCTCAACGACCATATTTTGGTTGAATGATGAAGCTGGGACATGGAAAGTGTAAAATAAAATCGACAAGAGCGGTTCTGTCTACTGCTGCCATATTTATATTGCATAGATGTGGAACGTATAGAAACCGGCTATAAATCAGCGTTCGCCTTAACAAGAATTTGCGATATTCCTAACTTAGGAAGTAAAATGTGCCACTTTAGTAGTTCATAACTTAAACAAACGGTTTAAATGCACTGCGCCTTCAACTGCGTGCCTCAGGCAAATTGCATATTATTTTATGTCTAAAAAGCTCTTGACGGGTGGTCAAACGTTCCCAGGCCATGTGGTCGGCTTTGAGCAGTGCTGTGGGGCACTTAAAACACACCAAAAACTCAAAATCTCTGTGAGGGTAAACAAAGCATCATTTTCACCTCTCGAAGCGCACCTTGTGAGCTTCGTTTTTTCTAAACTGGGTTGCGGTAACAAAACTTTTACTTTGCTTAAAGCTACACTCTCTTTGAAACCAAACACAGCTCGTAACAGATAACAATAAATCAGATTACGGAGCAATTTGTTCTCGAATACCTCAACTATTCGTTCTGAGAGAATTTTCTGTTCTACTATTATTTATTTCGTTATTAATATCTGCTTAATTAATAAATATTTATTTATTTAATATTAGCGTTAGCCCGTTTTTCGGCAGGTACCAAGTGCAGTTAAATGACGTTCATAACAGCACGAATATATTGTATCAAAGACAATATAAGTTCGCAGTAACACCACCCTTAGATAAGCAAAACTTCCTTCATGAATAGTAATTTCCTACCCACTTTCATATAGGGGTTAAAAAAGAATGCAAGAATACGCCAAGAATTCAAAGAACAAGAATAAAAAAAAAAACGCACGGCCAAATAAAAAATAACGGCTCAGTGCGTTAATGAACGACTTGTCAGATAATATACTATTTCAAAATAATTTTTTCCTGTTCAATGGGTCTTGCAAATAAAAATTATAACAATGAGGGTTTACTTCAGTTGCATAGTCCCAATATTTTGAACTGTTGTAACTTGTGAACACGAAGGTTAATAATGCTACTTGCAAACGTTTGCCCCTTTCTCATCTGTCAATTTCATTATCCGGGTCCCCACATTAACCCTAACTGTCTTGAAACTATACTGTGATATAAGTATCTTGGTGTTTGTGGCTGTTATATTATGTGTTTGTAAACCCATATGGTTTATGCAATGAAATTTCCCAGTCCTATGTTCGGGTACCCGCGCAGAAATGTGTGCTCTTAACCAATTCATCGATGCTTTTTTTTTTTTTTTTTTTTTTTTTATGAAACCCTGGCTCTTTCAGCAGTTAAATATTCTGGGTCTGTCTGGAACCCTGTCACCGAAAATGTTATTCATGACTTCAAAAATGTTAAAACTATGGCTCCTATTTCACACTCTATCACTGCATACTACATGTCACGAAAACAAGTCTCTCTTAACCAATTTTTTTCTCGGTGCACACCATCAGCTGCATTATATATTTTCTGCAATATATATCACAATCTCAGTTTTAAAGCAAAGTTACTATCATAACTACTAAAAAGATATAAAAAATGAGGACAATATGTTATTTCAGCCGGCATCCAGACTATTAGGTCTGGAAGCCGGCTGTCTTCCCGATTCATACGTGCACAGAACTTACGCCAGTTAGAATTACTACCCTCATGAAATTGTGGAAAGCACGAATAATGATGCTCTTGGTAATCACGCTGTTAATTTTTTATTTGTGTAATCCTGCAGCTGCATATATTTTATATATTTACACGTGGAAACGTCTTGCTCTGAACATTTCGCTGCTCTTCAGCGGCGCCAGCTTCTCGCATATAAGCCGCATTCAAACAACGCTCCCGCTGAGCTGCGTTTTCAGGCACCTGACAACAACCAAGATATGAGGTTGTTGTAAGATGCATCTTACCGCTAATCGCATAAAGCTTTATTCTTTCCCCCGTAACTCTGTCTCGCGGTCAGGTTACCGCCCCTGCTCGCACCTGGTGCCTCGGTGCTGCTGCCTGCTACCTTACCATCGAGTAGTACCATTTTTCTTATGCCCCGCGAAACAGTCCAAAAGCTGCATTATTTTCAAGCAGTCTTTTTGTTTCTTAATATCTTTTTCGGGGTGGGGGGGGGGGGGGGGGAGGGGTGCGTCATTTATAATATTTGGGGTTTTTCGTGGCGCTATTTTTGCGCATACATTTTGCATTTTGCTAACCGTTATGTTGATATTGTCGCACTAAGTGCAAGATGATAATGGCATCAGCGATCGTCCTATGCGTAAACACCTGCAAGGTTGTCGTGGTTGCTGCGACGCGCGCAATCTCCATCCTTTTCTCTTGGGTTGATCGGAAGTGTGTATCGCCGCAGTGTCATTTTGGCGGGTACGATTGCTTGAACGCTTCTTTATTATTAATCCTCCCCTTCGCATCTTCTTCAGAGAACTCTCTTCTACCTTAACGTGTAGGAACAGTGGCCAAGTTGAGACAGCGACTTTCTCGCGGTGTGGACAGAGAAGGGAAAATGACAATATAGACATTGCCTACACTCCTGCAATAAATGTTAGGCACTCCGTGCATCATTTCACATTATTAAATCACTTTCTTCCAAAGATTGCAGCTAAAACATCTACTTTAGTGATATCCACAGCTCTTCAACTTTTCTCCGGTTCCTGTTGTTTTTGTTTTTGTACCAGACAGCACCAAAATACTGCGCGCATCGAACATACGCTCTGCTTGCAAAATACTCACCACAGAGGGGAATTATCCTACAGTTGGTGAGGGATGTGGCACTGTCTCATTTCTCAAAGTGCTTTCGAAAACTAGAGATCCTTGTCTATAAAATAGGTGACTAATAAATCACGGTTGCAAAGTTTTTGAAATCGACGACAAGAAAACAGGATAGATAAGTAGGACAGAAGCTTCTGCTTCGGTAAAACAAAATGAAGGCAATTTGACTGTGCTTTTGCAAACTGTATTTCGTATAACTGCCATCTTCTGTCAAACTGGGACTGTAGGCGGGAAACAACAATTTTCATGCAAGGTCTTTAATCATCGCTTTGAGGGTGTATAGGCGGACTACTGCTCGATGGAGTTTAAGCAAGATAATAATTTATATGCTGATCATACGACATCGTTTGGAGGAAGAAGACTCCGAGTGCTCTGAATTTTCGAGCTGAGTGTCTTCTGCAAAGAATAGCAAGTTTTTCATCCCCGGCAGAAGCTTGTTATTCAGTAGGAAGGTAAAATTGGTTTTGTTTTGTTTGTGAGGTTCAACATACCATGAAAGGCGTCGTAGTGGAAGCCTTCGTAAATTCCGACTACCTGGCTTTCTGTAACGTGCACATGGCATCGCGGGCAATTCAGTACGACACCCTTTGGCACAAATGCCATGCGCCCTAACCACTGCACCACACCGATGGGTCTAGTAGGAATGTAAGAAGCTTTCTGTTTGTGTTAATTTAAAGGGAAGCTGAAGCGGTTTTCAAATTGCATGAAATGCTGTGGTTGGGAAGAAAAGACCTCGAAAATCATATGCGTAAATTTTTTCTCGCTTCTGTCCGTTAGAACAGCCGCAATCGCCTTTTAAAAACCCGCCGCGGACACGCCCCCGTCGCCTCCGGAAGCGCCGGGTTGGGGGAGGTAAAATTGGAGAGCTGGCGGAAGTGACGCCATTCACTGGGAGCCGGCCAGCCGTCCTGCCCGTCCCGCATTGCTTGCTCCGCTGCGTCTCGCGCTTTGGCGTGGCGAACGACGATTCAACGTAATCCTTTGCTAGTGCCGTTTGGTTTTTCTAGTTCGAGCGTTCTGTGTGGAGTGGGTGTAGTGACAAGTGGCCATCATGCCATCGTTCTGCGCAGCATTCGGCTGCGCGAACACTGGCGGCCGGGACGATGTGGTGTTTCACACGTTTCCAAAGGTCAAGAAACTTTCAGCGCGCTGGGTCTCTGCCGTGAAGAGGAAAAATTTCGTACCTACGAAATCAACTGTGTTGTGCTCGAACCATTTCCGTGACAGTGACTATTATCGGAGCTTGGGAACGATGCGGGCACTCGGATTCCAATTAAATCAGTGCAACTGAAGCCCGGAGTCGTTCCGTCAGTGTTCCCGCACAACAATAACGCCTCGCCACCTCCAAGAGCGGCCTCCTGGCAGCACAAGCAGTCCACTTCATTATTCATCAGCGCGCAGCACATGCAGCTGCACCTAATTGAACAAAATCCGATTATTTGAACATATAAATATTTGAGCAATGCAAACAATTTGCATTCGTGAACGTTTGACAAGGCTGATGATCGACAATAGTATAGCGTTCGTGCAAATTTTTCCTCGAGTAAAAATGGCAAACTCGTCAAGCCGCTGTATGCATATATCTGTTGTAAGTCATTCTGCTGGCTATCTCGCTGCGCAACACCACCAACTACATCCTGCCGAAACAAGACCAACGGAAAGCCGCAGACAAAAAGAGGTGCACAGGACGACGCGGCAAAGATCTGCCTCGTTTTCTAGCTGGCTTTACTTGTTTAAAATGTGCCAATTCACCTAGCTCTCCACTCTACTACATCTCGTAGGACGACAGAAGAAAAAAAAAATACAGGGGCGCACTTAATAGCACACACGAATAGCTTCTTCTCTCATCTCGTTACACTGCAGTCCAGCAGTGAACTCACTAAACAGGTTTGGCGCTCTTTCGTAGTAATAAAAGGCCTTCGGTTGTAAGTAGGCACCGTGCTCTAAATAAATGAAAAACAAATGCTTTACCTCGCGTGACTCGTGTAAGCATGCCGGCGTTTTGAATTCGATATTACAGGTGTCTGGTGTTTCGGCTGTTATGCAGCAGCCAGTAAGCAACAGCGTTTCGACGTGATTTACTTTATTACCACTTGCACATCTACATCGAAAAGATATGTAAAAACAAGCACCTACGCAAAACATGCGTACCAGTGGAGATTTCAAACCCGTGAAAATGTCGCGGCGTCACTTTCTCCATCGGCGCACTCCGCGGCGTCGTTGGTTCCGCCGTTTTCTGCAGCCGCTGATGGCTCGAACATATATGGCGAGAGTCCAAACTGTTCACTACTGCCCGCATTATCCATAATTTTCAAGACTGGGCCTTCCAGCCAACTGAAGCAATGCGCTAGCAACGCACTACGCAGCAACGCCGTCGGTGCAGGCCGGAGACCCGCGGGACGCCCGTAGATGACGTCACGAAGGTCCCGACCACTCACAGGCGACAGTGGCGTTCGCTCGGCGCCCTGAGGCGCTGGCGCGCGCTTTCTTCTAAAAAACAGCGGTTTGCGTTTATTTAAGCCCTTTTTTCATGCGATATTGTTGTTCAGTGGACCAAAAACAACTAAATGCTGCCGAAAACTCAATTTTTTCGAAAAGTGCTTCAGCTTCCCTTTAAGTCCAATATGGTCTGTATACAGGGACAAAAAAAATAAGGTAAAGTAGTGACAAAGTACATTGCGATGTCTATCAAGGTATTGTAGCCGTTGTATATACCCTAAAACCTTGCAGAAAAGTAGAAATGAAATAAAAATAACTGATCAACTTGGCAAACCAACCGTCAGGTGACTTTCTTGACGATGATTTGGCAGAAGAAGCGAAGAATAAGAGAAAGAGTTTGACGCATATGCGAACGACGTGTAACGACGAGCAAACGACACTATGAAACGGTAGATCGAAACCAGCCCAAACTCAATATGATCAAGGGAACCCGACGACAAGTGGACGAATATGCAAAGCCCATTCGATGGTCGACTCGATAGACACCCAGACAGTATATATAGTGGGCACAAAAGAACTGTCTCCGCAAATGCAGGGGGAGCTGCACATTCATACCCTCTCCAAAGAAAAAGAAAATAATGCTGGTGTAGCAAACTCAGATATGCTCCGTAAGAGCGAAACTGGCGACAAGACACAAATCCAAGACAGAGGGGAAGAAGTAGGGAAGGGGGAAAATACACGTGGCGCACTCGAGACGACGGTTCGATGGCGCCGGCCGGCACGCTACATTTGTCTTCCCTTATCTGGAAACGTAAGCGGACTGCAAAGACGCAAGGGACCAGACAAGAACACGAGGACAAAAGAAGATACGTCGAACGCCAACGGCTCTGGGTTCCTGCACGACAGGCGTAGCAGCATGACAAGATGGCGTACCTGCCGACGAAGTCAGAGAAAAAGACTTAGTTATGCCAATTAAAGTGAAGCAATAAAACAAAACCTTGATTCACTGTACAATGCAAGAGCGATTAGGGGTCTCTTTATCCTTGTTAGCATACATACTTCTGTAAGGTAATGAGTATAACGGGTCGAATAGGTTTAGCGCCAGAAAGCAACACAAGGTAAGAGAGACGCCTAAAGAAAGCTCCCCAGAAATCTTTCGAACACCTGGGGTACTTTGCCGTGCTATCCATTGCGCAGTACATGGAAGCCTTTTGTTTCTAATATAAACGTGTCCGCTGCGGCTGAGGTTGAACCTTGTCTCTACACTTTGGTGTGGACTGCGCTAACAGCTGATCCAGAGCAGCAGGACGGAACTTAAGAAGGGGAGATATAAGCGGTAATAGATTGAAAATCGCGCTTCACTTACAAGCGGGCGCATATACATAGCCGGAATTTCTCCGGCTATGGAGACGTGTGAAGCCGAATTCTACGGCGTGGCTTGAAATAAGCAATATTCAGCGTCTGAGACTGCACGGATTCTGAGGCTGCTGAAAACGTCACGCTAGAGAGTTCAATAGAGAAATAAAAGTAAAAAAAAAAATATTTTAAACATCTGGTCTTTGGTGAGAATATGCATGCCATGTAATGGGCGTATTGAAAGAACGCACTTTATACCAGTGGCCTCTAAAGATCTACGTTCAGTATTCACAAACGGGTTCATTAATTCTGCATTTCGTGCGGCCTCCTCCCCTTATTTCAATGATCTGTGCGACTTCTGTTCGCGGCTTTTAAAGAACAATCTGAATTAACAACTTCTAACGATCGCTACTGGTAAACAACGCTAAAACCATAGTTTTACGTATTATATAGGTTTGCCATGAGCAAGTAAAATGTGGTCTGGAGTCGGCCGGGCTGTAGCGCAATTAGTAGCGAAATTCTGATATTCTTTTCTAAACTACTCTGTTCAAGAAAAAGATGATCTGGAGTGGATCGGGCTGTAACACAATCAGTAGCAAAATTGTAATATTTATTTTTAGACTGCACTCGAGTGGGCTCCTTCTGTTGAGGTGTGCAAGGTAGCCTGGTCCATAGGTGGTAAAGGAAAAAAGCTGGCCTCATTAACGTGTGGGCAAAGAAGGCACAAGCGCAGATTACCAAGCTTACTCAATGCAAGGAACATGGGATGTGCAGTAACCTTTGCAACATACTGGCACTTCATTGGCGTCATTCTGCATGAATATCTCATAAAGTTGGATTAATCTTAAGCCGAACTCAAAGAATACCATTTCCCGACTTAATTTTATGCAGGATTTCTTTGCCTTTTGCCTAGTACGGTTAACCACCCGCTGGATTTCTTTATCGAGTTGAAAACCTAAACTGGACTACTCTCCTGCATACCTAATTCGTATTTCATATTGAGCAAAAACCAATATATTAGGGCGAAAGCCTTTAATGGCTCATGCCGCCGTGGACAAAATGTGTCCCGCTTTTGCGGCTGCTCTGATTGGCCGAGGCGGGATTACATCATAGAGGTATCGCCCAATCACAGAGCACCATCATAGTATGCGCGAATGCGTGCCGTATATGGGCATATGCCAATCAATTATCAATTACAAATGAATTAATGATTATTTATTGACGAATTAAGCTATTCAATAATTGACTAAATAATAACCAATTGGTTAATCACTTTTTTAATGGCTAAATAACTAAATAACTAACTAAATACTGATCAATAAGTAGTTGCTAATTAGGGCCAGTGGCGTAGCAGAATGCGACACTCAGGCTTTCGCCTTTCACTACTTTAGTTGCTAAAGTCCCTAGTATTTTTTTTATTTCTACGTGGGTAAGCCCTTGAAGAACTATCGCTTGCGCTATATAAATAAGATAGCGAGAACGATGACATAGAATACTTTTCTCACGAAGTGAAGGAAACATTAACTATAAAAAGCTTATAAAGGAAACGAATTTGCATCCAATGCGAGCGTAACTTTCCAAGGTGGACTTTGTGGCAATATGGAAGAGTAGCGTCGACTTCTATGATACGGATACACGGGTCTTGCAATTCCGTTGACTTTTATAATAATGGCATGTGCCTTATTTCCATCCTCGGCTTGCAGTACCGTAACAATGGCCCAAGACGCACGTTTGATCCGCAGCACTTGTCAACGCTGCCTATGACTCAGCTAACAAAACTTACTTCAGAGCAGTCAACACTAAGCTGAAGAGTAGTTATTGTCTCCTTTATCGTTCAGCCATTACTCAGTCCCTTCCAAGCGAACCAGCAAGCAAATGCGAAACTACACATAGTGGGACACGCTACTCGAACAACCCCCATGCTGTCGCTTCTGTGCCAATTGTGCCCTTTTGTGTAAGACCTATTTCCGCAGCCAGGAGGCGCCAGAATTATTCGACAGCTCAGTCGATTTGCCTCAGTGGGGCACTGGCTAGTCGGAAATCGAGCGGGCAGTGCCGTGCCAACCGGTATTGACAAGGCCTGGATCGACAAGAGTCGCTTGCCAAATCTGTGGGCCGCCTGCGTATTTATTTTTTTAAGCAGTCGCGCCGGCGCAAGCCTTTCGATCTGTTTACAATGT
Organism: Amblyomma maculatum; assembly: GCF_055883805.1. Classification (NCBI taxonomy): domain Eukaryota; kingdom Metazoa; phylum Arthropoda; class Arachnida; order Ixodida; family Ixodidae; genus Amblyomma; species Amblyomma maculatum. The sequence goes on along the minus strand of NC_139347.1, from coordinate 67,052,056 downwards.
CACGAGTAGAGGCTAGCTTTGTTCTCCTTACAGTCAGCAAGAGTTCGCAGGAAGTAGGAGAGACGTTGTGGGGAATCATTCAATGAGATCTAGAGGTAATAAACTAACTGGAATTGCTCTTAGAATAAACAAGGGAAGAAGAAATGCTGTCTCAAATCTTGTTGATATGAAAAAGTAAGTTTGGATCAGTTAGTCGCGATTAAGAAGTGAAACATGCTCTTGGGGAGCATTATTGCCACACATTCCCCCCCCCCCCCCCCCCTCTTTACATACACTTCCAACTCCTGCACCTTGATAAAAAAAAATAGCAACAGAACATCTTTCAGCACTTCTACGGTTGGGTGTTTGATTGAACGGGTAGTAAAAGTTGTAAACCAAGCTGCGTCAATAATGTGTACTTAGCTTGTTGGTTTGTTTACTCAAAAATGTATAACACGAGGATGTTAAGGCAATATCTTGCTTTAGGAACAACTATTAGAGTTTTGGCACAAAATATTAGGCGTTAAGCTTAACCAGTTTCAGTTTGTTTTACTGATTCTTTAATGTGAAATCGAAGATGATAGAGTAAAATGTCGGTATCAGTTGGCATGGAATGACACCTTAGACTTTTCAGACCCACATGGTGTTCTGGGCCTTGCGCAAGGGTCTCATTGGATGGGCGTTGATTAATATTGCCAAAAAATGATAGAACATTTTCATAATGACTACGAAATCAGATGTAGAGGACAATATGCAAAAAAACAATAAAGGGATTTCAAAATACTTTTTAGCACCATTTGAATTTACCATTTTAGGCATTTCTTAAAGGTTGCCCGATCATATCATTTTACTGAAAGCCTACAAAAATATCAACTTTGCTAGTTTGATGGGCCCGTTTGCATAGAATACAATACGCTGTTGCTGCTGCTCAGGTGGATGTCAGTGGGGTCGAGCCGCTTCACGATCACACCGCTGCCGCCAGTGTTAGATGTCGGGGGCCAGTGCCGCTTAGACCACCTTCTGCCAAAATGACATCGGACCAAACTGCAGCGAGAAAACAACGGTCACAATTCTAATTCGTGTATCTCATGGCTCTGAGTCTACGAGACGAGCTGAACAATAGGTCACTTTAAACATTATTTTAAAGAGTAGTACACGAAATAACAACATGGGCCGAAAGGTTTTTGCTACCCGCGACTGTTTTCGCGCAGCACCGGCCTGGGAGATTACGCCACGTCCCCTCCGGGCTTGCAGCACAGCACTCGATGGACGCTCACGGTGGTCACAGTCGAGAACCGGCAGTGCGCCTTCTTTTAAAGCCGTTGGCATTTGAACTGTCCAATCCGGAGGCAGCAGCTGACGGCGGCCCCGGAGCCCCATAGCTAGCGCGCGTATCTGTCACGGCGCGAGGGGGAGAAGAGGGCGCGCCTCTGCGTCGTCGATGAGGAGGTGAAGGCGCTATGAGGTCTGGCCAGCCGAACCTGTCTAGATGTGTTTGACGCCGACGCTTCTTCTCTAAAAGGACCCCCCGAAAAAGATCAGTGTGATCTGGATTCCGGGACACCAGTTTATGCCCGGCTATGAAGCTGCCCATCGATACGCTCGCGTGCTCCTTCCCCGAGCCTCCCCTCTCCCGGATTACACGCATGCCTCCCCGATCCTTACATACACAGAAATGCTTGAACACTACAGGCTGTCTCGGCGTACATTACCACCCCCTTCTCCCACCCTGTCTACTCAAGAAGCAGTAACTTACCGCCGCCTGCAAACTGCAAGCTAGCATTACTAATATGAAGATTGCACTTAACCTTCTCCTTCTTTCCTCCCGTAGAAAACTATCACGTCTTTCCCTTTTTCACAAAATCTACTATCATAACCAGATACTTAAGTCACGGTTCATTGCACCAGCGTCTTATATCTCCCCACGTGTGGATCATCGTTTCAAAGTTCATGTACCTTCGCAGCGCACAGTCACCTACTCATATTCATTCCTGCCAAGGACCTGTCACGAGTGGAACCAGATGCCTGCGTCTTTAGTTGCTATCACCGACACCGATCATTTTCGCAAAGCACTAACAAATAGTCCAGAAAGTGAGTTTATTCCTACATAAAACAGTTTTTTGTTAGGTTTTCTTCCTTACTTCCTTTTCTTTCGCGTACCGTGAGGTATCTGTTTTTGTTTATCTATTTTGTTCAGTTGCCATATTACTCATTTGTCTCTGTTTCGCAGATGCAATTATGTTCTTCACCTTGTTTGTATTTCATATATATTATGATATGCAAAAGCCCCTCCCCTCTACAACGCTTATTGTAAGCTCTGAGGGTACAAATAAATAAATAAATACCTTTGTTACACCATTTCTCCTAAACCTAGCTGGTACCCCTCCCTTTATTCCCCTGACTGCCCACATTGCGGTAATGTTCTACCACATGGTTTGGGCGTACAAAGTTACCCCTTCTCTGAGTCAACTCCCCCACCCCTGCATGGAAGATTGGGAGGCTGCCCTGTAGGACCCTTGCCCGAAGCGCTAGCAATGGCTGGCTGGTCGCGCAGTCACTGCAGCCACGGCCAACGGGACCCTGGACTGAGGGTTCCCCCCCTGACTAAATAAATAAAGATGTTTTGTCCCCCTCCTCCTTCAATTTAGGCCACCTGAGGATCTTTAAGGTTGGTTCACACTAGCGACTTGCGGAGGTCGCGCGGCTCGATTCGTCACGGAGGGGAAGACCCGCGACAAGCGCCGATCGACAAGGAGTGTTCACACCGGCGTGCGACTTGCTTCACAACAACCCCCTTTCCCAACGAGATTTGAAGAAAGAACCGACTTTGGCGCCTTTACGGCCTCTGCTACCGCGCTCGGGGTAGATCAGTTCGGACTCATTTCGGGTATGAATATGTGCAATTATCAGCAAGGAAGAATATCTTGTGGTTATCCCCATGTTTAGGGCTGTTTCGACAGCCAAAAAAAGCGCTATAGTTCTACGGGGCGGTGGTGTGTGCGCTGTTTACTGTCTTGCGAAATAGCAGATCATGAAATCGCCTCATGCCCGAGCGTCGAGCACGTGATTAAGAATACGAGTACAGTTAAGCGCGAATTACTACGCTTCACTCTCGCAGTACTCCTTAACATAATGTGCCCAACAGGTGCGGGCGCAGTAAGTCGATCGTGCACACGCGCGCATGCATTCTTGAATTTTTCAGTCTGAAAGGAGGCAGAAGCGCTGCGGATTGGCTCAGTAGTTTTGCGACTTGAAGTTGCATCGCAAAAAATCGGTCACCGAGCGACTCCTTCAAACTACCTCAAACAGGTCGCTGGCGAATCGTTCGGGTCTCTCCCTCCGTGACTAATCACCCCCTCCGTGACGAATCGTGTCACGCGACCTCCGCGAGTCGCCAGTGTGAACCAACCTGTAATGTGCCCTGACAACTGTTGTTGCGATTGAAGGAAGAAGGAAAAAAAAAATTCACGGGCCTGCTACTGGCTTTGTAGCTGAGACAGCTCCGCTGCCTCGTGCGGACAAAAGAGAAAATATAAATGCTGTGCGATATCAGTGCCCGTTAAAGATCCCTAGATGGTCTAAAGTACTCCGTAGACCTCCACTACGGCTCCTTTGTTTTCTCTCTTCACAATTTCATTCCAACCTTCCTTCTTTCCCTACACGACGTGGTTCACGTTTCTACGGAAATTGTGTGGCAGACACTGCGCCTTCCCATTCCTGCGAACTAATTATTATTATCACTGATGAAGTACGATGCAGAGCATATTTAAGATCTTGAGGTGACAGACAGAATTTACTCCGCAGCCCTCCACCATTGCACTTCTTTCTACGTTTCCGCTTTCACTCCCTTCTTCCTTTCCTCCCTTATGGCATGGTAAGGTGTCCACGGAAAAAGTATGAGAGCTAGTGCGCCTATCTTTTCCTGTAGCCCCGCCGGGGTAGCGCCGCGGTTAAGGCGCTCGACTACTGTGTCCAAGGAAGCGGGATCGAATCTAGGCCTCGGCGGTAGCGTTTCTATGGAGGCGAAACAGAGTGGCGTCCATGTGCCGTGCGATGTTAGTGCACGTTAAAGAACCCCAGGTGGCCGAAATTTCCGGAGTCCTCCACTACGGCGTTTCTCATAGCCTGAGTTGCTTTGGGACGGTAAACCCCACAAACCAAACCAAACCTTTCCTGTAAACCTAAGCCTCTTTGCGGCAAGACTCCTTTCGTTTCTAGGAAAAGCTGCGAAGGGGCGGGGGATGTACTGTGTGCAGCAGCGACGCCTCAAGTTTTCGAATTTCTGCAATCAGACTCTGCAGTGTACTTGACGTTTATCTACAGCACGCAAACAAGCTAAATGATCTAGCAGTTTGAATGAACATCAAGATCTTCCTATTATTTGGCCATGTTCTTATCTTCAAAACGAGGACATTTATTTCAAACAGCTAGTAGGTTAAAGTCTACTCAGCACTTGTATGCTTGTTTTGAGCCATGCCACTGAAAAATCTAAAATTAAAGTATTCGAACCCGTAAGCAGTGTTTCTTTGATTTCAGCTGCGTTTTGGTTATTTGTCATCACACATGTCAATGTATAATGCCTAATTACCTTTTTTGAACACTAAACGATTAGATGTGTTGAGCCCTTCTGCAGCATCGAAGCGTTACAAATCTTAATCGTGAGGTACGGAGTAGATAGGATTGCTGCGGCCGGCCTGCATCTGGTGGTGCCTGTTGTCAAATCAGGGTCCGAACCCTTGGTTTCATGCATTCAATGAGCGCAAAGCCTTCTTTACAACGTGAGTCGGCCCAACCTGGCGACAGTAGCGCCACAGCATCTTGCGTACATCCTAGACCGGTGTTAGCCATCGAGATATTTTAAAAAGACTCTTTGTTAAGCAGCGCCGTGGTGGCGCAGTGGTTAAGATGCCCGACCCCTGTATTGTACGGCGGTCGGTTTTGAACCCGACCACTGGCGAGTGCTTTCCGGTGCATGTGAAACAGAGAGGCTTCAATGTGCTGTGCGACGTCAGTGCACGTTGAAGATCCCCAGGTTGTTGTTGCGACTGTAGGAAATATTATGGCGGTTTAAGCATAGCCTGAACCTAGCGATAAAGCGAAATCTGAGTTGAGTTTAAAGTCATTTATTTATTAGGAGACTTTAAGACCATGGGTGGGGATAACGGGGAGTAAGCAGAATGAATGAATGAAAAAAACTATTTAGCGAAAGGGAACTCTGCCGGCGTGGGTGGGACCTTCAGTCCAGGGGCCCCAGTGGCCTTTTGCCGTCTTACGCGCTCTGTCGATCAGTTAGACCTGGTCGTCAGGCGTCGAGCAGGACAGCGCAGCGTCCCACTGCTCCGGTGTTCGTGTGGGGTTTATTGGTGCTACATGTGTTTTTTGACACGCCCATTTAACATGGTAGAGAGAGGTAGGAGGATCTATCCACCTCCACACGAAGATCTTAAGAGAGCAGTCGGTTCGCCTGCAGACAGTAAGCAGAATCTTCAGTGCTCGCACAGGTCGTCACTCAAATAACATTGCTCTGACCAGGCCACTAAGGGCCCGAGCCATACTTTGCAAATATCATTTGTGTGTTAGCGTCAGGTCCTAGAAGGGAACGGTAGTTCAGGCGGTAGCTTTCGATCTCGGAGCATCCAGTAGAAAAAGCAGGGCAATCCCAGAGTAGACGAGATATGCTGCCGCGCGTTAGAGTCGTGCAGTGGGAGTGTTGCAGTGATAGCCTGTTTTAGAACCGCTTTTTTCAATCCTAGGTTGTTTCATAATATTTATTTATATTAGGTTTTGGGGAAAAAAAAACGAGCCTTATGCTTTTGAGAGAACTCCACGGTCACCTATACTTAACCAGGTCAAAATTAATATCTTTTCTTGCTTATTGTACATTGGTTTATAAGAAAGGAAAGGTGTAGTATCTTTGACATTCAAGGTTGTTCAAGGTGAAAACCTCCGTGACGCTGACGGCTTGTAAATTAGGTTTGTTGTTGCGACTGAAAGAAGAAGGAAAAGAAAATACACGGGCCTGCTGCTGGCTCTGTAATAATAATAATGATTGGTTCACAGGAAGGCAAAGGCGCAGTATCTGTCACACTTGCTCTGTGGACACCTGAACCGCGCCGTAAGGGAAGGGAGGAAGGTGGGAGTGAAAGTGGAAAGAGAGAAAGGGGAGCCGTAGTGGAGGGCAGCGGAGTAATTTCGACCCCCTGGGCATCTTTAACGTGCGTTGACATTGCACAGCACATGGACGCCACTTCGTTCCGCCTCCATCGAAACGCAGCCGCCGCAGTCATATGTAAATAGCGTATGTAAAGAGCATTTGAGTGATTTTTGTTGGGTTTGTTCCCGTGAAATGCAATCTGTCATGACCAGGCAATAAAGAATAAAAATCCCGTGGTGTGGCACTGTAAGTGCTCGGCTGGGGATGCAAAGGATGGAGCTTCGATTCCCAGATGGATACTAATGTTTTTTAATGAGGAGGAGTCGCACACCTCTTAAACGTTGCTACGCAACGCCGGCAGAGCTTGGTGAGGGGGCTGCATATTTGACCTTGGCTGTGACGTCATGGCATACAGCACACGGCATACGCGAAGCTCGGCTCTGACCCTTGTAGTGACGCTTTTCGCTTGAAACTCTTGCTTGGTTGGTTGGTTGCACAACTTTTAATTCCATCGGAAATATGCGTCATCTTCATATCATAGACTCGCGATCGAGAGACGCCAAAGTGAAACACCTGTGCCTCTCCTAGTAACGTCACTCGGCGAGTTCGCGCATGCGCAGCTGTGGCTAAAAGTGATCACATGCACACCAGACCCGGTGTTGACTAGCCTGATTTATTTATTTATTTATTTATAGGAAGGGAAAGGCGCGGTAACTGTCTTACTTGTTTTCTGTGGACACCGCAACCACGCCGTAAGGGAAGGGAGGAAGGTGGGAATGAAAGTGGAAAGAGAGAAAGAGGAGCCGTAGTGGAGGGCTACGGAGCAATTTCGACCACCTGGGGATCTTTAACGTGCGCTGACATCGCACAGCACGCGGACGCCTCTTCGTTTCGCCTCCATCGAAACGCAGCCGCCGAGGTCGGGTTCGAACCCGGGTACTCAGGTACAGTAGTCGGGCGTCTTACCACTGCACCACCCCGGCGGGGCGCGTTGACTAGCCTAGTGAAGCTTTTTGCTTAGTGAAGCTTTTCGCTTCAAAAAAAGAGGGAGAGAAAGACGCGCGTCGCAACAGCTACCATCGAAATGGTAGCGGGTGCAATGACAGCCTGCAACAGATAAAAGTATGGTGGCAGGCTAGCCCCCACCGCAAGCGGCAGTGACCTGCCAGTCCAAGCCCCGTAAGGTCAGGAGGAGCCAGGAAGCCCCCCTCGGATAAGGAGCACCAGCATTTCCCTGGCTCCGCTGCCTATTGCGGACAGAGGAAAAATAGATAAGGAAAAAAAAGAGGGAGAGAGAAAGACGCGCGTCGCATGCTCAGGTGGTGGAAAAAACTACTGTAATTCGAGTCCGCTTTCTTACCCCAATATACTACGTTTTCTTTTGTCGAGGCATAGGTATTCACGGAGTTTCGTAGCAGATGCTTCGCCTTTTCTTTCCTGTAAACCAGTTTCCATTTTAGGTGTAAACTATACTCCGTTTCATACATCAAGTATTCGCGCGTTGCAAAGTTAACGGCTCAGACGAAGGCCTTAGGACGTGGCACGCATAACAAGGTCTAAAGACTGGTGCGTCGAAGCCGCATCAGCCAGCTCGTGTATGATGAACATGCTGGGAAGGGGTCCATTGCGTGTCCGTTTCAGCAAAAATAGTGCGCTCTCAGGGGCGAAGGTTACTGGTGATGCAGATTTTGGGAGAACCGACAGGCCAAGACGACGGCCACTTATCGCAGTGCGTGGCGCCAAAGGACGACGGAAAGGATGCGTCTAAGCGACACCACCAATTTAGCATTGACTATTGCGGCGTTTAAGTGACAAGATGCGATGTCGGGGCGTAGGCCTCTGACCTACAGGCCGAGATGGGCTTGGCTGAGCGCGCCCGGGCTGCGGCCGACGGCACTATCGTCCCGTACAAGTGAATCCACCTAGTGCATGCGAAAGTCAGTCGCTTAAGTGTTAGTCCAATCATACCTCCGTATGCATACTCTTTTCTTACCACTGCACCCGCCGGCGGGGCTTTTGAGAGATTAAATGTCTTTTATTTTTTTTTTCGAGAGATTAAATGTCTTTTACCTCCACCACAGAGGGCGAAAGGTAACGTTGCGTCCTAGGGTTTGTCTTTCTTTCCTCTCTCTGTAAGAGAGGTACCCGCATAAAGGTTAAGGTTGTGGGGCAGGATCCAGAATTTGGCAGGACAGTTGTGGTCACTCGGATTACTGCCGATAGTACATTTTAAAATTTTCATCCTCTTTTTGCTTGCATGTGTTAGCGGCTGATTTATTGCACCGGGAAGGTCCGCCTGGGCAGCGGTTGTGTGAAGCTTGAATCACGCGTGAGCGGCCCGTGAGTGCGCCTTGGAACATGTAAACTGACAAACCCAACCTTCTGCGTGCCTCCGACGAGTCGGCACCGCGGTGGCTGGCTGTCACGAAATTGGCGTACCTTTTACAAGCCGGCGCAGCGCGAGGCCCGCGCGTCGCCGCATGGCACCTTCCACAAGATTCGAGAAAAACCTCCTTCCCCGCGCGAGAGAGCGCGTAGCTTTGTACGTGTCGCCAACGCCCTCTTTCTCACCATCCGGCGATGAAGGTGATTCATCAGTCCGGAAAACGCCAGACGTCTCTAGAACATTCTACGGGACCTAGCCAATGACGACGCGCGGCTCGACGGGAGGAAGAGAGAACGCTCTAACCAGCGAAGCTAAGTGTGTGTGCGCGCTAGCTTTGGCGCGTGTTAACAGACAGACGCGGCGCGCCCTATTTAAAGAGACCGCGCCGCTTGTGTAGTCAGTCAGTCAGTCAGTCAGTCAGTCAGTCAGTCAGTCAGTCAGTCAGTCAGTGTTTGCGACGTGTTCGCAAGTACGACAACCGGACTCCCGGGGATCACCCGCTGCTGGCAAGCCCACGGAGCTGCGAGGGAGCGGCGCTCGTCTTGTATGGCGGCCACGTCGTGACTCGAGGCGTCGGACTGCAACAGTGCCCGGTGAACAATTTGGTGTTTGTTTATGGTGTCTCTCTCGTGTTTGAGCTATGTTGTAAAACGTCTGTGCTATTGAATATCTCTGTAGTTGCATGCTTATCGTTTGTTTTTCTGCGAACCTCTCGTCTGTGCAATTTTAGTGTTTGTGTATATCTTTGTATCGTCTCTTGCTGTGTATAAAGTTTGTTTTGTTTGTTACTTCTGACTCCAACCCCTACTCTGGCTTGAACCGGCGACAGCTGGGCACCAAACGGCCACCCCCTTCTGTCACTACAAGGTAGTTGCATTCCGGCTGAGCTTACCACGTAGGTCGAGGGCATCTCCTTTTCGACCGGAACAGCTACCCCCCCTCACTCTAAGGGTGCCTGGGAGTGTGCGTACCGTTAAGGGCGCATCGTTAATAATCCTCCTAATTATTAACGGGTGACACTGGCGCCGTGCCGTCCGTGTTGACCTTGTTTTGGTTGTGGTGTATTTTTGGAATGGGCCTAGTGGGCAGCGAATACAGCGTTCATGTTTTGGTGCGAGGGAATGCAATCACGGGGCACCGAGCAGCAGTGCGCGGTGCGTCGACAACGAGAGGGGGCACGTGAAGAAATGTGCGAAGGAGTGAACGGTGCGTCAGCATGGAGGTGGTGGTGGTGGTGAAAACATTTATTGTACATTTTGAAGGTTTGTTTCGCGCGGAGGCATAAATGCCTCGGCCATACAATACTGGGTGGAGTCCTTAGTCACGGACCCCATTGGCGGCTGCCGCCGCCCACGCACGCCGCGTTAAGACCTTTTGGGCCAGTATAGGTCGCAGCAGCCGAGCAGGGTCGCCTTCCAGTCTTCCCGGGAAGGGTTAGGATTGGGGGGAAAAAATGGGTTTTGTTGTCAGGCCCATACCATGTGGCAGGTGTCAGCCACTTCCCCACAGTACTGGCACTGGCCAATGAATTGGGAGTCAAAATGTTGAAGTACTGCTGGGCACAGCATCGTGTTGGTAAAGAGGCACAGGAGCAGCGTCTCGTTCGCTTTTTCCAGCCCTTTGCAGGGGTTAAGGTAATTGCGATGCGAGGTTTGATAAAACATTACGGTGTCTTTTCTTGTGTAGGCCGGAGGGAATCGATGTCCTCAGCCGATTCGAGTACCGAGGAAACTGCCCGGAGAGAAAGTGAGTGGGCGGCTGCGTCAGCTGCCTCGTTCCCTGCTAGATCCTGGTGGCTAAGAGCCCACACGAGACATCGGCATGCGGAGTCCGTGTCCCGACTGCAATTTTGTTATATTCTATAGGCTAAGGGGGTGGTCCACCCTTTCGCGGAGCTCCGACAAGCCCCTCGTGAGAACGAACGCTCAAGCGAAAACTGTGCGAATGTGCGTGTGCGAAAGGAAAAAGTGTATTTGTAATCCAGTTGTTAATTGTTTATATACCCATTGTACTTTTTTATATTTTATTTGTATGTCCAGTCGTTTCTTTCACATCTCTCTTTTTTTTTCTAGTTTTAATGCTAACACATGTATGCATCAGGAGAAAGTGGTAACCTTCAGAACAGTTGAAGGGGTGTGCGTTAGGCAGCAAGTAACCAATCAATCACGTTGATATTTGCTGCAGTTGGCCATGATTCAAATGCGAGGTGGACAGCGAGGCATTAAAAGTGGAACCTAGGGTCCAGTCGAGTGTTCTGAGCTATGGCTTAGCGCCACATTTTCGTCTAGGCCGAAGTAGCCAGATACAGCTTTGTCCATTTAACCTTGCTGTAGGTGCGGTAAATACTGAAACGTTTTTTTACATAAACTTCAGTTAATCCCTTTCCTATCTCGTCAAGTGTCGTCCCTTTACATACATCATCTCCTCCACACTTGCCGATAAGAACTACTCAAAACAAAATTCACTGTTATAGTTTTTTCCCTTTTCTTTTTGCTCCCCGAACCCTACGCGGAGTCAACGAAGCCGCTTGACGTATACGCAGCTCTAGTGACAGCCCAGCATGGAGGTATACTTGGTAAACCACGAAAGTTTGTTTAGCGTTTACTTCGGTGTCGGCTCGCTTCCGTGTTCTCCTGTCCAGCGGCGGAGCATTCATAGGCGCTGAAGTAATTTCAGCTTTAAAGTCAGGCAACGCCGTTTTCAAGCCGATGTTGATGCCACTAAAACTGTTCGAGCAAATGCTATATCTGAGCAACGAGCCGCGTGTTTGGAGTCAAAAGCTTCGCAAGCGTGGCATGCGCTAGCGTACCTCTTTCGCTGTTCGCCAACAAGAAAATATTCACTATAATTCGCTTAATATTTTTGCAGATCGTCACAGCTAAAAACTCAAACTTTCACTGACAATTGAGAACAACGAAACAATGAGAGCGGTATCGATGTTAAAATAATAATAATTGATTCACAGGAAAGCAAAAGCGCAGTATCTGTCACACTTGTTCTGGGGACCCCTGGTGGGAGTGAAATTGGAAAGAGAGAAAGGGGAGGCGTAATGGAGGGCTTCGGAGCAATTTGGCCACCCGGGGGCTTTAACAATGTTGTTTTTGAAGAAACACTCAAACGGCTGACATGTCTGTACAGCACCTTGTTTGCGAGTATTTCTAAAAGAATTACCGACGCCTGGATCGAACGCCCAGCAAGAAGACGTTGGCATGACATAGGTATACAGATTTATTCGTTCCCTATAAATAGTTTCCAAAGTCACCTTCGGCTCTAACTATGTATAACTTCAACCAAAATATGGAAAACGCACTGGTGTAAAGTTGGACGAGACATGTCTGGAGAAAATATTATTTGTACACAAAACGACTTAGTGAATTTGAACAAGCGCCTGAAAAGTTGGCTTTTGTTGCAGAGTTCAGTTTATGACTGGAGATAAATTTCGAGAGTCTTTCCAAAGTTAATTGGGTGAACTGGTACGCAGTCACAATTTAGAATAAGAGGTTTAGCTTTGCAGTTTTTCGGTCTTAAGTCAATCATACTGCAAATGCTGCTAATGTTCCGGAAATTTCTACAGCCTCAAGTTCTGTACGTGCACTAACATCGCACACTAGACGGGCGATTTGCTTTTCGTGTCCATCGTATAGCAGCTGGGATTGACGCCGCGTGTTTTGAGATAACTGATCGGGCGCCCTAACCAAAGCATCTCTACGGTGGCGTTAAAAAATTACGAGCGGAATGGAAGCATACAGCGCGAAGAACGCAGGTTGACAAGCCATCCGTTTCGGATCGGATAATTTCTGCCTATTTAAGCAAAGCGAGGAGTTCACCCCTCCGGTTTTGAATTCAGAGGTTGGTCAAGATATGCGGCAGCTCTTCGCTGTTTTTGCTGCCTCGAGGCGGAGGCGACGAATCTACGTCATTAAGGCAAAAGCCTTATATGGCTCATGCTGTCGTGGACAAAATGTGTCCCGCTTTTGCGGCGTTCTGATTGGCGGAGGCGTATGACGTCATAGACCTGTCTCAACCAATCAGAGCACCACCACAGTATGCGCCAATGCGTGCCTTATATGGTTATATGTCAGTCAATGAAAAATTACTAATCAATGGCTAATTATTAATTATTTAGTTAGCTATAATGGGTTTTATGGCGCAAAAGCGAGAGCACCGGCTTCTCGAGAAAGCACGGCAGAGAAGAACAGCCCTGCGCCACCGTCAAGGATTACTAACGGATTTTCATAGCTATAATGGCATACCCCTAGAATCTGAAAAGAGCTCACCTCTGCGGTGTTGAAGAGGAGCCAACATACCGCCGAGTGTTGTGCCGAGAGATCCCGGAATTAGGCCCGTCACTCAAGAAATTATTTAATTATTATTCGATGACTAATTAGGTAATTCATTAATTACCTCATTAATGTTTAATCGACAAATTAAGGACCTACTTGAAGATTGATCAATTATTTAACTAATGCCTGATACTAATTACTAATTAGTATCAGTTGCGTAGCAAAATGCGGCACTCAGGCTTTCGACTTTTACTCCTTTGGTAGCTAAAGACCCTCGTAACTGTTAATTTTGTAGTTTCAACATATTTATTTTTCATACATTTACAAGAAAGAAGTGGGACGCCCTAAAACTTTAAAATTAATTTAAGCCTTTTAGAAATCTAGAAGGTAGCTAGTTCGTCATATATATCGACATTGTAAAAGGCTCTCTGGGCGCAGAAGTGTAAAGCCCAAGTCTTCGTATGTAAATAAATCTATTTGTGTAGCATGGCCTCAGAACCTTGCCCACTGCCTTTTTCTACGTATTCATTCTGCTGAAACTTTGCGTGTTGTATACTGCCGCCAAACATTTATCCGGTGGTTGTTTACGCCCAAGAGTTATACGCTCTGCTTTGTCCAGCTGAAAGACGGGCTGGTTGTTATGCTAATGGCATTTCTAGCGCGTATTCTAAATGCCGGAGCAGTAAAGAAAACTTCAATGCACGGGAGAAGACCGTCACCGTCAAGTGTTATTCGCAGCTTTTCGGAGTCTTGGGAAGCACATTTAAGAAACAAAGCCTTTGATGTAAATGAGGGCAGCAGTTTTGAATCTGCCAAGCAGAACGCGAAGGCTGGTGCGAAGGGCACATCCTAAAAGAGGAGCTTAAGTGGCCGTGCTGCAAGAGGGAACAGATGTGCATATACTGAAGCCCTGATGTTGAATATTTACAAACACGAAATTCTGCTTGCATTAGACATTGCTATGCGCTCTTCTATTATGCTGGTGCCTTCGGTAGTCTATTTTATTTTGCCTCAGAGTTAACCTGTAAGGTTGGTCAAGCAACGGCAACATATATTACTGCCAGCAGTTGATTCGTTTTGCTCACTCTATTTCAATACTTTGAGGCAATATATCGACAACTTCCTTCTCCAGGTAGATTGTGAGCATTCCCGAATAAACTGATTAGACTAAACAGACGACTTCAGTGTTTTCATTGTCACTATGCCATGATGTTTTTAAAACATCTTAAAATTATTAGCTGGACCACTTTGCTCGTTTCCTAGGTAATAGCGAGCTAATAAAAGCAAATAATCTGACATATAGGCACCACCACCTTGTATTTGCTCAGCTTTTGAGTGCAGCTGGCTTTTGAACGGAGCCTGCATCTTTAAATCCCGTCAGTGAGCGCTTTGAAAAAAAAAAAAAAAAGAACAAAGCACTTCATGTTTATTCAGTTCTTTTCCAACTGAACTGAACGCAGAAGCAACGATGATTGTTCTACCGTGACTACATGTAACTACAGCATATGGGCGAGATCATTAGTAATCGCCGTTTACTAAACCTCCTTCCATTAACTACGGTTTTTAGAAGCAGCTGAGCGTCATTTCTTGCTTCCAACTGACAGTTGAATAAAAGTTTTTCTTGTTGGCTCTTAAAATAGGGAGGATGGTGATTGACACCATTCTATTTTTGAATATTTTGAACCGTTCATTGTCGGAAACAAGAAATTAATGTCAACATCGTCAAAATGTGTAGGTCGCATACTGTGCAAACCTTCGGCGATTTAAATATTTTCAAACAGCTTGATGTCCGCAAAGTTCATAATACAATACATATTTAATTTGGCGTCAATATTAGCGCTAATATATGCATAAAAGAGGAATTTCTCACATAATAACTTCAAGCCTTTATGGGGCTTCAGGTAAAATAAATGCGGATATTGGCAATCATGACATCCTATTCTCCAATTGTAATATGCACCTTGAATGTTTTCACAATAAAATATATGAACGCGGAATTAGAAAACCGCAGTCTTGCGTTTCGAAGTCGAAATATCGTTCGGCAGGAAACGAGATAGCTGCTTTTGGGCATCGAAAATTTGAGCACGACGCATTATGTCATGATATGTCCAATCGATGTCAATTCCTTAGTTGCAAACCATTCATGGAGTCATCCTTGAGCTTTCTTCGACTGATCTTGTGTATTTAAGGACGTAAGCAACTTTTTATGCACTGCAACTAGAAAATTTGCGACGACGAACAAAAAATTGCCTAAATCCACGTAAACGTCCATAAATACTGCCACACACACACACACACACACACACCCACACACACACACACACACACACACACACACACACACACACACACACACACACACACACACACACACACACACACACACACACACACACACACACACACACACACACACACACACACACACACACACACACACACACACACACACACACACACACACACACACGCACACGCACACGCACGCGCACGCACACGCACGCACGCACACGCACACGCACGCACGCACACACGCACACACATATATTAACCTTCGTGCTCTATGAAACCTAATCCTCGCTAGATAGCTGTGCACGAACTGTAAGGGAGAGGAAAGAAATTTCCTTTGCATAATGACTCAATTATATATTGACGTGCGGGAGAAGAAGACGTCGGACGACTTCAAAACCCACAGCTCGCTCATATGCCCAAAACCTACATGCGATTGTCAGTTCACTTCCTTCCGCAGGCGCCAAATACGTGGCCGCAGCAACTGGCAATACGGAACGAAGGAGAAAGGAGGGACAGAGTTGTTCAGAGCCTTGGCAGAACCGGGAGCGAGGGGCGTCGAGCCTGCGACCCGGCGAGCTGGAAGATTCCGCTCCAACGCCCTGCTGGAGCGGATGAAGGCCCAGCAGAGGCCACGGAACGCACTGCGGCTGGAGCAAGAGCCTTCCGTGCTCGGTGGCCATGGAAAATAGGAATGGGCTGGGGAAACCAAGGGAGGGTCAAGGGAGGCAAGCACGATTATTCACGCATCACTTGGACGAACACTGGCAGCGAGACGGAACTTTACGGGGAAAAGGAACAGGGTCTTGGAAAGGAAGAGGAATAAGAGAGAAGAGAAAGAGGGCCAGAGAAAGAAAGACGCATAGCTGCTACCTTTGCAGGGATTACGGGAGATAAAAAAAAAAAAAAAAAGATGGCAATATCATTGAAGGAGCAAAAATTTTAAAATCAGTTTCGTGCTGGTTCGACATTGATGCCATCAATGGAAGCGCGGATAGCTGAGAAATCTATGACGGCAATAGAAATTCTCAAACTTTAAAGCCAATATTTAAAAAAAATATCTATATTGCTTCTTGTTTGAATAACCTAGAAAACGACTTCATGTTTAAAAGCGTGCCCTCACTTCAATTGTTTAATTTCTACAAACATTTGTGAAATTTTGTTTCTTTGTAATACAGTTTTAATTATCCGGAAGTATGCCAAATTTCGCGAACAGACCATCACTACTTGCCTAGAGAACGTGGGATATACGAACCTGATAAAACGTATCAAGCTCTTGTGTAATATGAATTCCGTAACCATCCCTATACGCCCTGATACCACAACGATCCAGTTACGAACTGAAATAATCATTTCGAATTCGCCTTCTGTTTATCTAGTACTTGAAGAATTTTCGGCAATTGATACCAGTGTAAACAAAATGATACATGGGTACAGGCTTTGCTAAACGACTGTTCGGTGAAAGCATGAAGCCCATCGATTCGAATTGGTCGAATTTAAACGCCCGAATGACTCCTAGGAATTGAAACACGTGACTTTATAAACTTCCGAAGACAAGGAATTCCTTGAGACATGTTTGTACACTGCACAACGTTGAAATATAAAATCTAGTTACAGCTTTTGGTTTCAAACCGAACAATGATTCGCAAGCTACCATTTTCTTAGTTTTTTTCGTTTTTGAAAGCGAAGTCAGAATATTAAAAACATAAATAGTTAATCTGGAGACAGATGTGCTGGTTGTTTTGTAGGTTAATGGTAAATATGTCCATTTATCTACGCTTTTCGTTTGGTGCTAGCTACCTGTCCGTTCCTTTTAACTTTTTGCGCGAAGCATATACACAGCTCGTTAGATAGAAAAGCTGTCGGCGCGCAGTAGTCACCACAACGTAACGGAAATGTTCGAGAGAAAAAATCTTGATTGGCCTACTGTGTTATGAAGTTACAACTACATGTCTTTATGAGGGAATTTCAAACACCCCGTGTTCAAAATAAAGCGATATTACGAATTGATGAAGGGTCTAAATAAATCTCCAACAGGCGAGAAGATTTCTCTAATTGAGATATTTCAAAAATTGGATGCGATTCAATGAAATAATGAGATACATTTGTCGCCACTCGGGTTCGAACCCAGGTCCTCTGCACGCCATACGGCTAGGAAATGCAGAAACCATGAAAGGTCGTTGGTACCAAAGTGTGTTAGAGAGGCACTTAGAAACGTGTTGTGATGCGTATAACTTACTAACTTGTGTTTGGGATTGTAGTGACGTTGCAGTAATAGTAATTTTAAAATTTAAATGCCAAATGTATAAAGAAAATTTAAAAAAAGTAGCACAAAGAAAAGGTAGTGTTAAAGCCTCTTCCACTCTACTCTTAAGGCGAAGCTTGTCCCGAAAATTGTTGTGCATATGTTATCATATTTTAGAATTGAAAATAAATTTTCGATCTGAGCGCTTGCTTTGATATACAGCAAGGCTTAGCGCAGGACAAACGAGGTCAAAGGGACACATGCTCAGCTATAGACTTAATTTGGATCTAGCAGGCCAGATTTGAATTATTCCGGCCAACCTCTCTGCCTTTTCCTTTCAATAAATACATCTATCTATCTTGGATAAGGGTATAAATAAGCTAAACTGAACACACATAACCTGGGGCTACACGGAGACAGATAAAACAAGAAAAACAAAAATACTGGAAGCATGGGGAAGGTGACCGTAGCTTCTCTTGGCCCGACGGGGCTGGTACAGGTAGGTCACCACCGTTTGCGGCGGGGGCTAGTCTGCCACCGCAGGTTATACCTGTTCTAGGCCGTCATTCCACGCGCCACCGCTTCGGTGGTGGACGACGGCCATTGCGACGCGCGTCTTTCTCCCTCGCTCTTCTTTTTCTTTCTTTCTTCTCTATTTTTCTCTTCTGTCCGCACCAGGCAGCGGAGGTGGCTTTCTTTGTGCGAGAGGGGTTGTCTTTGTGCGGGGCATATAGGCCCAATAAGTGTTGCTTGTCATGTTCAAACACTGTCTTAGATCTAAAACTGAAGCGAGTTATTTTGTGTCAGTGTGGCGGCAAAAAAAACCCCTCCCGGACTCAGTCAGCAATAAAATCAACGTGATCATCTTTTAGCGTTAAAAAGACCAGGATCAACAAATCTAAAAACATGAGCCTCAAGATCATTGCTCAGATTGTGGCTTAACTCATTGTCAAAGTTTTGCAAAACAAATTTTTCACAAAACCGGAGCTACACAAGAGCTGATACAAATTTCTCGTTTTTGGACATAAATTGTTTTCTCAAAGCTAATAAGAGTAGAATTGAGGTAAAACATAAGTAACTCTAAAAAAGCCTCCACTTGTGAGACCGCACCCGTTATGAAAAGCGATACTACCAGACAGGTCAATGCTCTCACGAACAGCAGCGAGGAGTTCACCGTGCAGCACCGAGTAGAAAAGTTCCTCAATGTCTACTAAGAAGCCCCCGTTCGCTCCACGCTGGTTTTCACGCAGCCCTTCAGCTACTTGCTCCGCACTGCTCACTTTGTAAGGATCATGACATGGCGAATCACGACATGGCGTACGTGAAATCCGAGCTCTAGTTGGACGGCATTGCAAACGGCGTCTCAAGTGTCCGACAAATAAAAGGCGCGCAGCAGGGTGGACGCCGGTAGACCGGCGCCGAAACGCGTCGGGAACATTTGTTCTGTGCTTTTAGTTTCGAACCGCCCAACGTTCTGGCGTCTTCGCAGTACAGAGTTGCCATAACTGCCGCCTGTTAAGCCTGATAGTGAATAGGGTCTATAGGGCTTACCTTTTTGTTTAACTACGTATGAAATTTTATGGAACGCCGAATTTGTGTGTATTACAGAGAGAACCTCCTTTTGGGGCATACCGTTACCTCATACGATATGCCCCCTTGGAACAATCTGTGTAGCGCCCCAGGTTGCAGTTCAAAATAATTGGTATTAAAAAAAGATATTTCTGCTGTTCTTTGCCCATGAATGCTAGTAATTGGTTAGGGCGAAGAGACAACGACGGTGAATGTGGGTGGCGAGAATATTAATTTGAATGATACCTCTTGTAATGTTGGTTATGGGCGTATATATGCACCGGAAATGCAAGAAACAATTGCACAATGCTACCAAGTAAAATTAATGCTTTCAGCAGTCATAAATGCAGATGCGCAAACAATGTTGTGCTGCAAACAAAAGGGACTCGTGGCATTTCTTCAGTCGCTAAACTGGCTGGCGCAAGACACCTGCGGCGTAGCGTCGCTCTATGGCGCTCGTCGCGACTTAGGATTGATTGCTGGCATTCGAAAGCCCGAGGGGAAACGACGACGCGGAGCGCGTATTTGGGCGCCAGGAGTAAAAAAATCCAATGTCATTCGATACAGCCGCTTGAGCGGTGGAGGAGCGGCGGCAGTGCGCACGGCCGTCGAGCGAAAGGGTGTGAAGCTCCCGACTCCCGCGCCCTCGTCGGCGGCCCCGCGAGTCCTGCTCCGACCAAGCTCAGACTTCGAGCGGTGCTCGGACCGAGCGTCTGTGTCTGGGACTTCGCGAGTGCCGCGCATTTCGATCACAGCATGCGGGTTGCTGCTCCGCGCTCAGTTTGGCACCTTGGCAGAAAATACGTTGCATTTTGGTGACTAGATTTCGTTTTTTTGCTTCTACGGGAGCGAAAGCCTCTTCTGAGGCGTAAATTTAGGGCTTTCTCTTGTTCGCTCTAAGGAAAGTTGTAAACATGGAAGGAGTTTGATAAGCTTAGCTTGGAGCCAATTTTCAGAGTGGTAGTTCCAGAACGAAGGATCCTAGCTGGAAGCTACCAGTGATGAATATCTTCGGAGCGCGAAGAAAAAGTCATTCACTTCGTTAATTAGTCTGTGTTTAGAAATTAAAAGCCTGAATGAACGTAGGCATTTTCATAGCTGCATGGGACGCCTAGAAGGAATGTAAACAAGGCATCATTACAATGTGCGAAATCTTTCGCAAAATCTGTTCCTAACCTTCACTTTTGCTGGAGATAGCACACCTAAGAAAGGACGAGCAATTGAAGCGAATACATTCGGCATGAATAATAGCTGGTCGTTAATAAAAAGTTGTAATGTGACGTATGTTTAAAACGGAACATTTCAAGGGGTGTTTTTCGTCTTCTCCCAGTGTTTACTCTCATCAAACTATGGATATATCTTCAAAGGTGCAAGGATATCTGTGAAGTGTAAGTAGTGACCCTGGAAGTGACGACCGGAATTGTTCAATTTCGTGCTGACCATCACCTCAACAAACAATGGTAAGATATACGTTTCTCTTTGTGTTCTATTAATGCGCTGAGATTCTCTCATGCTTTCTTCGTAGTTATTAATGTTAAGAGCGTATACATTACAGGCTGTCGCTAACTGCAGGAAACAAGTACACTCATCGCTTTAGGTAAATCGCCAGCCTACCATTCCTGCCCACGAAGAAGGAGCAACAAATATCAAAATTGTTTGCAAGGCATCACATCATTTTCAGTTCCTTGAAAAGATGAATTTTTAAAGCGGCTGGCGCAATGTTCACGTTCCTCAACGAGATACTTCCGTAGCGAGCCGTGTACGCAGTTCTCCGATATACGTGGTTTCTTAAAGCAGTCCGCATCACAGTGGTTTCATTTCGCCAATAACAAAATTTTTGAGATGGATAAAGCTAAGCTCGATTGGAGGCAAAACTCCAGCCTCTTCATGTGCCATGCTGCCATGACCAAAAGTATAAGTTCCGCTTAAGCTTTCTCGACAATGGATGACAACCTGCTGTACAGATCTGACCTTGCAAATAAAAAAAATTCCCTGATAGAATCAATTTTAAATAACGCAGTACGAGTAGAAGCAACAAAGAGAGACAACATTAATGCAGGAGAACTTGTGCTTCCTTTCTTGCAGATAACGTAGTTAGTACCACCATTATTTCCTGTTCCTAATTAGAAGAAAATCATGTGATATAACTTCGATTCCTTGCAATTGCACGTACAGACGCGTTGCCAAAGGATCTGAAATTTTAATGTTGGAGGTTTGTGTATTGTTTAAGGTTTAAGTGTTGCCATTTTTATCAGCGAGCAATAGAGAAGTCTTTCGTTTCTCACATATTTTGCTTTGAATAAAACTGGAATTTCTTCAGCTTAGCTTATAGAAAGCTACAAATTTTTGAGAAGAAGCACTGCCAAGGATATCATTCATTTCAGAAGCGATAAACCATACTTTCTGAGTTCTTTGATGTTTTTAGAGTCTGTAAAAACGATATATGCTTGACAGAGGTGGAGAATGCCAGCATAAGGTCAAACCTTACTGTCTGTAGAAGCTGTCAAGCAAGCCAGAAGTGTTTAGTTAGGGAGGAATATTTGCAAAAGAAGTACGTAAAACGAATAGTGCCACAGAAATTCTAAATATGTGCTATGCGTATTACAAACATCCGCATAACTGCGGAAAAAAATTGTATAAGTCGCCCTGTTCAAACGGAGCTTGGAATATTTGAGAGAACCTGAGATTAGATTAGGACATCTGCTTCTCTTATATATTCTTAAACCTCTTATCTCGTCGGTTTACCGCATATACTGAATAAAGTAAGAAAGAATTGCTCTATATGCATTTATTGCTCTAAATGCATATAACGCATTTAGACCAAAACGAACCTGTCATGAACAGGGTGTTTAAAATTAGGTTTTACGGATTGAAAAACTGCCGAGAGGAGGACATAAATTTCAGGTTTGTAAACTAATCAGGACACCGAGTAGATACGATCCCTTAAATAAATTGTCAGGATTAACAAAGTAACACATACAAAATTAATATTTACGTTTTTAATTTGCACGTGCAGTTAGATTGCCTCTTTTCTAATAAACAACTGGAGCAATCACATTCGCAGGCTATTTTATTCCCTACTCAGTAAAGAGCATTTGGTTTTACATATGCGTATATAAAACTTCATCCAGCCCAGTGAGTTTAATTCTTCATATGAGACCGCAGCACCGGCCATGGAATTCCTATCTGATGAAACACACCAGTTGCGCAAAGCACATCGCCTGACAAAATGTGGAGACGGAGGCGACGGTTATAAATCTTCGCTCTCGTCGACCAGTATGGCACCGCTGTTATTGGCCGCACGCCAAGTCTAAAGTGGCACCACTTCTTACCGTACACTGCAAACGCAGTCGCCCGAAAAAACGGCACTTGCCACACTCCACTCATGCTGTGATTCTTCAGTTTAACTGGCCAAGAAAGAAAGAAAGAAAAGAACAAATAGAAGTTTATTTGCGGTATACGCAGGAAAGTAAGTAACAAAGCTGTTGAAGTACTCACTAAAAGAAATAATAGTAATAAGCTTCTTTGCGCCAAAAGAAAAAGGAAATAGCAAAGATATTAACGAACTCACAGGGAGGTAGCAGCTCTAACACTAACTATACTCCGTTTCATACATCAGGTGCAACGCAGCGAAAGCTACGCACGAAGTCCGCAAGAAAAAAAAGGGAGGCGTATCACTACGCGCTCGTTTTGTAGCCGAGTGGTTCCTGCGGAAACGGGCTCTATTCCGAGCATACACGTTTGCAATAACTTGCTTCGCATACCTAGACATCTTCGCAGTGCGGATCTTATAGAAATATGCGCACCGAAGAACCATTTTCTTAAAAAGAGATGCGCAGCGCGGAGGGCACAGCCAGCGCCATCTAGTGGCACAGCTGGCAAGGTTGTGGGGCAGCGAAAACGCGACACGAACGAAAACGACATAAAAAGCATACAAATTCACTGAATCCGATCCTTTCTCCCTAAAAAAGGTGCTCTTTATGAAGTTGATGGCAAATGTAAGGTGTAATAAGCTTGCAGACAAAATAACTATTATTTCCTCTCGTCAAGAGCAGGCACTATTTTTCATCGCGGATGCGGAGAGCGCAAACAAGAGCTGTAGCTTTGGCAGTGTTGCACTTGATGTATGAAACGGAGTATAGATCTACTAAAATAGCAGATCCTAAGGATGACTGTGTCTTCAAGGAATGATATAAACGCCCCCGGTACTCGCTTCCGCAGTTTAGACGTCTGCCTTTTGCCAAGAGTGTTCAAGTTTCTCATCAATCGCGACCTGATGTTGTTATGCACTCAGCAATCCCATAATAGATGAGCCAACATCTTCATTTACATCGGGACACACACACGGTGCTCTTCCTGTGCTGTCGATTATATGAAGAAACTGCTTCATGTAAGCCGCTCCCAAACGCAATCGGTGACGAAGCGTTTATAAAGTGCTGCCGCTATTTATTCTCGCTACGTACCATAATATGCTCATAATACGCTCATTTAAGTCACACCAAACATTTCCGCCAGCCAGTAAAAATTAATTGAATTTACCGAATTATTGAGTGGTGGTTTTGCATGCCTGTGCACTGATATACAAGCAGAAGCATCAAGTAGCGCAAGTGTAGCTAAGATATTCTTTATGGAGCTCTGTTTCGTCGCTGCCTGCAGTTATGTGTTTAACGGGCTCATTATGCTTACGCTGGGGCGAAAGAGCCCTAGTAAGGTCTCTGGTGTAAGTTCGTCACAGGAGATCAGGACGAAGTCATCTGGAGCATAGTGTAAAATTTTGGCACGCAAAGAAACCGCCCAGTATGATGGCGCAGTGTAACGTAGAGGCCAGCGAAACTGACCTATTTGCCTCCGTACAGACCCGAAACCCACTGTCGATTAGCCACCGCTTGAAGGAGGCTTCAGTCACCCCGCTGAGATGAAAGAGTGCCGGTGGCAATGCGTCTGCTTAATCCTTAAAATTCAACTATACCCTGCATTTTAGTTTCCATCTCCTCGCAGACCGTGTTTGCGGCCTTGTAACATAGGATTGTTTTCTGGTATTTACTGGGTTGGCTTGCAATTCTGGGTCCTTTTTTGAGATCTTTTCGACAAACACGCCATTAAAGAGTTAAATGTCCAATAACTGCAGTGTCTTAAGGTGCTCAAAAATGACGATTTTAACTGTCCCCAAAAAGATAGCTCCAAATGACCTTCATTTGCGTAGA
Source organism: Amblyomma maculatum (assembly GCF_055883805.1). Lineage (NCBI taxonomy): Eukaryota > Metazoa > Arthropoda > Arachnida > Ixodida > Ixodidae > Amblyomma > Amblyomma maculatum. The sequence continues at coordinate 67,027,947 of NC_139347.1, read as the reverse complement.
TATTCATTCACTAAATGCCAAATGAGCTTTTTTTTTTCGACAAATCTTTGCTAGACATCATGGCACGCTGCTGCTGACATTGCGGGATTTTCAGGCAACTAAATCAAGTTAGAGATTCTTAGGCTGTTCATTCCGACGTCAAACATACAAAAATAGCATCTTTTTTTGAAGAACCGAAGAGTTGAAAGCTGGTTGTGCTAGCTAGGAGCCGGCCTGAAATACAACTACCATGGCAATCGTCAGCAGGGGCTTTCATGCTTACCAAAGATACCTTGCAAAGAATACACACATGAGATTTCATGCTGGTGTTCATCGCAAACATTCATTCCGAGTGAGGACGTGTATAAGCAAAGAAGTTGAAGGAGGCATTTCCCAGAGCTGCAGAGACGAATATCGCGCCAATCGAAGCGCGGGTATTGCAAGCAAGCGATTGTTGTTTCCGGTTAAAAAGGGGCGTTTCAGGCCGGGTGATTTCGTTTTCGTATGGACGCCGCAGTACCGTGCACTCCCCGCCTGCTTACAGGTGAGCGAACATGCCGCCCTATTACTCAGTAAACACCAATACGTAATTTTCATAGAACTGCACAGTCTGCATAATTTCGTGATGCTGCGCTGCTTTTTGCGTTTTACTAAGTAAACAAGCGAAAAAACTTCTTTCTACACTATGGACTGCCTTGGTACATTGAAACAGCTTGATATTTAAACCTTGAAATCAGATGTGCAAAATTCTAAATTGTGTTCTTCCACTGATTGGTCGTTGTTTTGGAAAGTTATTGTTTCGCAGGAAATAACCCGTTTGAGCCAGACAGAGAAACAACACCTTGAAATCCAGATAAGGAAACAAATTTAAGGCAATGCAGAATGAGCTTACTATATATTCCTCTTTTAATTTCTTTCTTCCACACATTTTTTACCAGCTTTTTGCTGCACAGAGGGTTAATACATTTTGACGGACAAAAACAAAATGTTGTTAAACCCACAAATGCCGATTTCATTGGCATCCAATAAGGTAAGTGATTAGTTAATGATTAGTAAGTGATTAGTTACGCGCACGCACATGCAAAAATATGACACGACACAAGCTGATTAGCGGACCGACTTTTACATCGTACAATATAAATATAAACTTACACACGTGGCGTGATGCGCTCGGAATAAGAAAGCCTATTTTTACTTACCCTCTGCCGAAATTAAAGTCGACTGACGTTATCGCATTTTCCGCCATCATTATGTGGCTGGCACCCGCAGAACTTTCTCCGGCGAATACAGTAGCCAATGAACCACTGAGGCAGTTTAGTCGAGAGCATATAAATGCCTGTATTTCCTAAAAATTCATGAAAAGTCTATATTTGTTAGGATAAAGGACATCAAAGATGTTTAACGCGGAAAGCTTAAATTACCCACCTTTCGAGAAATTAAAATTTAAATAATAAATTTTCATCATTGCGCAATTCGCTGGAAATGTACTCGGATTCAAATAATAATAATAATGTCTAAATATTGTTGCCGTTTCTGAAATATGAGAAATTAGTACGTCGTGTACTCTCGACAATACGCACTCGGTCTATTTTTCTGCAGCTATCCTAGTTCTGCTGAAGACAAATCAAAGGCGCCGAACAAAGCTATAGGCGCATGGAGAATATATGATTTTTATCCTAGAAATCGTTTCCATTTTTGAGCGTGATATCAATCGAAATAGAAGAGACGAGAAGAAGCTGTAAAGCACTGCCTGGTGATCACGAATTTCTGCCCTATTTTTCCTCAGGCTGGTTTGTTCAAAGGAAATTGGGCATTTCGCGTTATAATTCTGGCTAGTGAAAACGCGTTGACAACAACTCTGCATGCATGTTCCGCGTAATAATCAGTTCACGGAGTGCAATCTGTATGCCTAGAATTCACAGCAGGGACCTTACACAGTCAACAAAACATTATCACTGCTTTCGAGAGAGAAAGTTGGACAATACCCTTAGTGCTCATCGAGTACGAAATATAATACGATTCTTACATACATACCTTGTAAAAGGCGGGGTTAGAGTTTGAACGTTTAGTCATTTTAGAAAATTGTATGTGATTAATGGCATTCGAACGGCATTTAAAAAATCTTGGAAGAAGCAACCTCGAGAGTGACGACTGTTTCACGCTCTTAAGGCTTCAGCGTAAACGGTAACTGTAACAACCAATGTAGTTGAGTATCCTCGGGTTCTTCAATAATGCCACTAATTCGAAAGCGCTATGCAACCATTCATTCCAGTTGAGTAAATTTCAATGCTAGGTGCCGCTTCTTACCATTTTGACGAATATGACTTTCGGAGGGGGCACTTTTGCTCTGCAGCATTTTTAGCATAAAATTTTCGCTGCTATTTGTTCAAGTGTCGGTGTTTAGATTGCAACTAATCAGCTTATTAGAATAGATCATTAGCGTACAACTCGGGATGCGCTCGTTTTGCGTACTGCAATAGGCAATAGTGTGAGTTTATTATTGTTACTTTTGTTTTGGCAGATACGCACTCCACAACCTCGTGCTCCGCTTTTCCGCGTCTCCGTGATTGAGATGACAAAACCGATCCCGCGCGGGAACAACTTTCAACCAAACTCTATGTTCCCTCAGTCACACCTAAATTTAACTGAGGCTTGGTAAATAGGAACACGGGGGGCACTTAAGCTCTGGCTTTAAGGGTATGTCGCGATAGTGTAGACTACCACCCTAAATATAAGCGCCGCTTTAACTAAGCTGTGATAACTTGCCTGCGTAGCCTAGGACAACGTGAATGCAAGGGTCCTGTCAGACTAATTCTCACAGTACCCTCCCATGTGAAAGGAAAGCGAGTTGGCAGCTCCTGCCAAGCGTATCGTCGGGCAGCCCTACGTCCAATGAATGCGCGGACATGTCAGCTGCCTTCTACCACCTTCTACACCGCAACACCGACTGTGACAACGCCTACGCCGAATTCTCTGGTAAACAGGGCCTCTAACGCTTTAATGCCCTCGCGTTAAAAAACCTTATTTCCCGCAATAAATTAAAAAAAATCAAATACTGCGACATGTTGGACACCGGCGTAAACTTAGCATTATACGTGTAAATGAGTAGTAAGTGCGTGGAGTGCGCAAAATACTCGCGGAGTAGGATATATATGTGTACCTCTTTCGTCTGCCCTATTATTCTGCTGCTTGTTTTTATTTTAGTGGTTCTCTACTCGGTAAAATGGAGAATGTTTTACAGCTCATTAAGACTGGTCCATGGAGTCATGTTCGTGTCTCATAATCATCATCATCGTCATCATCAGCCTGATTATACCCACTGCAGGGCGAAGGCCTCTCTCATATTTCTGCAATTAACCCGGTTCTGTGATAGCTGCAGCCACTTGACCCCTGTGAACTTTTTAACCTCATCCGCCCACCTAACTTCCTGCCGCCCCCTGCTACGCTTTCCTTTCCTTGGAATCCAGTTTGTTACCCTAAGCGACCATCGGTTATTCTCTCTTCGCACTACATGTCCTGCCCATGCCCATTTATTCCCTTGATTTCCACTAGAATGTCAGTAACTTGAGTTATTTCTCTCACCCACTCTGCACGCTTCCTATCTCCTAATGTTACTTCTACCATTTTTCGTTCCATAGCCCTCTGAGTGGTCCTCAACTTAAGTAAAACCCTTTTGGGAGGTTCTGCCCGGTCTACCCAGTCTACCCAGTCTACCCAGTAGCTTATTCAGAGAAATGTAATTGCACTCACCCGATTTTCTGCACAAAAATGTGCCCTGAACGCTTTCACATGTGATCCAACTGGATATCAGAGTTCCTACTGCAAATGCGGTTGCATGTCGTAGTCAACTTTTAGTAAATGAAGATTACCGTAGTAAAAATATCGGCAAGAGCGAGCGAGTACGTCTGAAATTATCATAACTGTCATCACCAGCTTGACTACGACCACTGCCGGATAAGGGCATCTGCCACATACCTTTAACTTATAGTGTCATCTGACAACAGTGACCACGTTATTTCCGCAGAGGTCTTGATTTCAACTGCTTCCTGCTGCTGTGCTTGCCTTCTCTCGGGATCCTGTTCGCTGACCTTAACGGCCATCGATTAACCTTCCTTCGCATTACGCGTTCTACCCCAATCTGATTCATTTGCTTGCTTTTGGCGGGAATGTCATAAAATCGCACCAGAGTCGCTATTGCTAGCCTGCGTCGCTTTCAGCAGTGCCGTTTCCTTTTTGTCAGCCTTGATCAGAAACGCCGTAACCAGAAGTCTCTCTCTAGAAGTAACCAGAAGTCTCTGGCATCTGGTTCCGGTATTTTTGCCAATCAGATTGCTCGAGGCCATGAGAAAACGACGCAAACTAGCAATATGGACCTTGTTCCCTGACCCGCTTCGCTCTCTTCCTACTTATTAATTTCACACCTACCATTGCATTTTCTCAGCTTGTACGTGGTCCTGAATTTAAGCTAAAACGTTTTCGTCATCCCAATCATTTCTGCTCTATGCGAATGCCGTACGAATGTTAAATATATATCTTTAGCTTGGTAGATACTTGCTATAAGATACCATTTTCGATTTAACAGTAACTTCCAAAGAGCCCAACCCTATTTTTATTCTTCGGGTAGTTTATACTCTTGTGGTATAAATATGTGATCACTTGGAATATGTAAATGCATTCATTTGCCACTTTCACTACGTCCACAAAAATTAACTGCGTTGAACTGCACTGAGCAGTAGCGCCTCACCTGTGTGCTTCTTTTCCTACCTCCATGCCTTGTGCAGACGTAGTTGTCAACTTTCGAAAAATTTCTTGCATTTAAAAAAAAGAATTCACTCTAAGCTGCACGTCACTATTGATTCATGTTGCTGTACTGTTCGAAAACATTCAAGGCAACAAACTAAAGAAATAGACGCCAAATGACCTCCAAAAAGGCCGCCACAAAGAGGATGGCCAAAGGAACGCGAAAAGGAATAAGTAAGGGCGGAGTATATGTAGGTGGTCATACAATAAACACAGATTCATTGCTAAAACAGTTTGCTGTCATACTCAAACTATGCCAGAACTCCTGTATTGTCCGGCCAGCTTTCATTCCCTAGATGCATGACGACGTGCAGAGAATGGATTTCGAAATGAAAGTGCGTGGTTTAGGAGGTAGCGCACATCCACTGCTAGCTGGATGCATTTCATGGTGGTGTTAAATTTGTCCGAAATGCGCTCCGTGTCCTCCAGCGTAGCTTACCACTTCACTGATTGAACTCTTGCGACAGACCTAACACAAATGTGGACCCCAAGGGTAACGTTGTCCTGGTGAGACAGGGAGCAAAAACGAGAGAACTTTACGACGTTCGTGGCGGAAGTAGAAAGAAAAGCCGGATCTTTGCATTGTAATGAATACGAGTTTTTATAGTTGATATGTCGTCTATTGGTGTCGTGCATTCTAGCCCAGCAAAAACTTATCCCGTTGGTGGAATTTATTCACACTCTAGGAATGGGTTAATGGGCCTGTCCTTTCGTCGCGCGAAAACCAACTAATCATGGTGACTCACGGCATTCATTTGAGACAAGTCTGTTTGTGGCCCGATCGCTCACGAGGGAAGACTTCCGGCTTGGAAGATCTGTCCTTCATGTTGTAGGAGTCTGACAATTCCCGCACTAAGTTATCTGTACCACAATTCAACACCTGTCTGCGGCAGAGAGCGGATGTTGGGCGATTTGATGCTTTATGCTCGCGAATGGTGGCTTAACGCACACAGCATAAAAGAGACGACAAGACATGCGTATTCGTGGTCGTATTTTTTGTGCTACCCACGTTTCGCTGCCGTTCTCGAGCTCTTTCTTTTTTCAGACACTTTAGCGGTCCACGGCAGCGCTTGAAGCGTTAGGTTGTCTTCTTCCGGGTTTAAATGGGACGCAAGAATGTGCCGCGGCGACATCAACTACTACAACATGAAAGAAACGTGCTTCTGAAAACGAGGCGCATTTCTTTCTGGGGATGAAAAAGGGGTGTTGACATGCTGTCGTGCACCGCCTTATAGAAAGGCAGGTGTCCGCAAATTTTGAATTTCTATTGACTATCAGAAAATGTATTTTATGCACCAAAGAACACTTGAATAGGACAAGCTGTCGGGCTAGTTGGTGTTGGTCCATGGTTGACAGCGCTTAACCAGTCTGCATCCTCCGATCTGCCCTTGTTAATGCCCTGAACAAGTTATGCGAGCATAAAGTGCAAGAAAGTTTCCGTAACCAGGTATGCAGGCTCACGTAACCAGGGTGCCCATTACAAATTCTCTCCACTGTCGCAGAAAAAGTGCTGATATGCACCAAGCGCGAAAAAAGTGAATCACTGCCTGAAGCGTGCAGGCAATGCCAAAAAGTTTGAATTATTCCTTACATGCACCAAATTTCCCATAACCTTAGAAGATTGGAAAGAAATGAAGGAGTTGATGTTGTCTTTTCTGCCTCCGAGCGCCTACCGCAGCTTTGTCGGATCGTAAATGAAAAAGAATAAAGAAACAGAGGCTGCATCACGCGACTCAGAAAACCCTTAGGGGCAAGCGCGGAAGGCGTTGTGTATTTCATTCTTTTGTCTTGCCGTAAGGTATACATCGGCTAAGCAGGCCGATGCATCAATCAAAGCCTAATGGAGCATAAAAATGACTTATCAGATGCATTCCTCAGGAATCTGGCAGTCCACTGTAGGAACTTTGACTCAAAGAAGCCATGCCACCCAATCTTCGAAAAACCCACAGTGTTAAAAACGCCCCAGAATAAGCTGACACGTGAAAAAGTGGAAACCGCCAAGTTTATGAGGCTCAAGGATTATTGTGTAACCACACCCTCCGTTTCGCTCTAAGAAAAAGAGATTGCCTTGCTTTCTGAATTTATTTGACCTAACCCGGTTTTAGATTTCATACTTTTGTTGAATTCCTTTGTTGATATTTTCATTTTCCCGTTCGGTTTTATGCACCTCATCTTCATCCTTTAGCTGTGTTAAGTGTTGACCTTATCCTTGTTGCTCATGGGCGTTTCCTTCATTTTCTTTTGTTTTAGTTATTTAGTGCTCCTCACCTTCTGCGTTTAGCGATGTTAACTGTTGGCTTCATCGCTGTTGATCATGCGTCTTTTCTTTTGGTTTTTAGTGCGCTTCATCTCATGAGTTTAGCTGAGTTAATTGCTAGCTTTTCCTTGTTACCCATATTCTTTTCCCTTTGCGTATTTGTTTTTTTTTTTCTTGCCGCTACGTCTTTCTTTATACAACCGTGTTTGATTTCTGCATTTGTATGATTTTAGTTATATGTTCCCGGATCAATTTATGGAAATTCCTTTGCTCTTATTACTCTACTGGTCCACGTGTTGGCGGCTTAAAAAATGACTTGCCTATTTTGTTCCCACATTGTTCGGGTTTTTCCCTTCCAGCCTTACTTTTTGGTTTTTATCGGTTAGGTTACTTTTTGTTGCCACAAGGTCAAGAATCGCTACTAGTCGGTGCTTTTGTGGGTAATAAGCCGAGTATCAGTTATTCCAGAATAAAGTTGTAGTTCATTGCCTGTGTCGTCGTCTTTTATGTGTTGTTTTCTCTATCCGTGTGGGTAAGCGCTGTCAACTATGGGGCAAGTAACACATCATTTTAAAGAGTGGAAAAACTCTCCTGTCTTGTACATTCTTACAACCACTTTGAGAAAGGTAAGCTCAGTCAATGTACATTTTGTTTTCTGGTCAATGCCTGAGGATCAAAGGGGACAAAGCGGGGGTGCCAGACTGCATTAGCTGGGGTCCACTGCACGCTGACAGTCACATCAGTGATGTTAATGCATCATATAATCGAGAGAGCAACAAAAATATAAATTACAATTTATCCTGCGTGAGAACAATCAAAATGAGGCTGGCTATCAGAGCTCGCATATAGTCATTCACCTATAAAAAAGGAAGTTGTCAGGCCTGTAGGTTGACTCAGCGACTCTCATCTCTCATCAAAAGTAAATAAAATAATTGTAAGATAAATCAGAATTCCTACCTATGGGGACACAATCCAGAAATTGGTTGTGATAAAATGAGGTAGTACCCTCAAGCAGAATGTGTTATCTTCATCATCTTTATGCTCTGTCGTATTTTTTGGGCCTGCATTTATATGGTAAAATTAGTTTAATATTTTCAGCATATGAATCAGGAAAGTTGAAAGGGAAAGAAAGGAGAAAATATCATATGGGGAAGCATTGCAGCCGAATGTTTCAAATGTGCCTAATATCTCTTATATTTGCGAAAGGCGATGAAAGCACCTAACAGTGCTTTGCATAAATGACACAAATTTCACGCGAATCCAATAACTCACGCAGAAAGAACCTGCGTGTTATAACGCACCACATACAAGAGTCACGTGGCGTTACCTGTACAACCGCCCTCTGTTTTTCCTGAGGGTGAACATAGAAACGAACGAACCCGAACGTAGGAAGTGGAACAGCGCGAAAACCCACGGAGGGAAATGCTCCATAACGCATTTCCTCTTTTTTCTTCTCTACGGTAAAACTTCGATCTGGAATCGGGTTTGCTCTTCATCTTGACAAAGCGCGGGCCTCCGGAACTGGTTTTCTGGACAAAAGGAAACGCATACAAGGCAGTCAGAGAAAGCACAGTACGCAGGGAGCTTATGATACATTCCAGATGCCGGTGCTTCGACATTTTTCACCGCTGAAAAAAACACATGTACTATACAGAAACGGCGTCCGATCTTTCGTAGCAGCAATGAGTGGTGAAAACGAATAGACGCAAAGCAGAGGAAACGATATCTCCTAGAGAAGAAGCGGTCGAAAATCAATACAGTTGGAGGAACAAGAGAAGCAGAAGGCGCAAACGTTTTTCAGGATGTCTTCATGCCGTCGGTAAGTTTTTGTTCCAGCTCCGTGCGGTATGCACTGCGTGACGGAATTGTCGTCCCGCAGCTTAGGCCGTCGAAATAGGGAAGTCTATATATCTTGTAAATTGAACTGCGTTCCTATTTTTAAAACTAGACGTGTGCATTTTCAACGAGCTGCCTCCTCTGAAGCTTTCAACCAGATATGGAGGAACGTTTATCCTCAATGTCCGCTTCCAGTGCGGATGCCACAGCGGTATACGGGAGGATATTGCTTTTTGGAACTTCCAGGATCACACAGGACGGCGTTCGTATTGTCGAGACTTAGAGATCAGGCGTTTATTGAAATAAAATAATTATAAGAATGAACAAAGCGGAGATACAAAAAGGACGTTATTTCTTTGGCAGCAGTCAAAGTACAATACAATAAGAATTGAGAAAGAGTAAACAGAGAAAAGAAAGAAACATGGTAAGGGAGAAAGAAAGAAAGAAGGAAAAAATAGAAAAATCTCAGAAAGGAAGGCGAAGAAGAAGCAAAGGAGGGAGGAAGTCAGTAAGTGTGTAAGCAAGCAAGTGAAGAAGTATGTAAATCAGTAAGTAATAAGGAGGTGAGCGAGAAATAAAAAGATAGAAAAGAAACAAGAAAAAAGAAACACGAAAAGCGACTGCTAGGCGTCGATTTATTATTGTAGCTTGTTCTGACTGTGTTACGCTTTTTCGGGCAAGGTATGGGGCCGCAAAGAAAACTGCAAATCATACTTATTCGATGAAGACACTGAAAGCCTGTCTATAGCTTCTGTGGTACAGAACTTACTTGTAAAATTCTCATGATGTATACAATCCCACTGTTTCTATGATGTGTTCAATACCGGTACCTACAGCACGAAAGAAAATGCATTTCAGGGGACCAGAGTACGTGGAATATCTCGGTAAGAAACCGCGCGCGCGCCGCACAAGTTGGCGTCAGGGTTGAGAGGCCAGACGCACACAGAAGCGGCGAAATCCATGGCGGGGGAGACTGGCAGTGGATGACCCAAGCTCCGTGCGGCTTATATAACTATGCTGTGGTCCATGGTGTCAAATTGTGGAATGTAAGGTAGAAACCGCGAATTTCAAAGCCCGCGAAGTAACACAATACAGTCGATCATGTGTATACAAACCTAGAATATTGAATTATTGCTTGTATCTAACTCTCAGAACATCGCCTTGAAAACTCTATGCAGAAGTATAGGAGGGGTGTTCGCGTTTGTCGAACTCCAGTTCAGCGGAACATATCGGAATGCCCATACTGCCTCTTCAAGTGGCGTTTTTCCTTTACACCATCACTTATCGCGCGCGGAGCTGGATCGGATGCGCAATCTTGGGCATCTGCCGTCAGCTATAACGTTTGTAAAATCGCTTGATCATGTGAACGTCGAGTTCGATGGAACGTGCCTTTATGTCTAGTCGGTTGTTTTCGACGCGACACTGCTGTCATGCGGGGATGCCATGGTTTGTTGCATTGTTGTGCGATGAAGTCAGCCTAGGTACTCAAGGGCTTAGAGCAGCTTTCGCGTGTCCTACTTTTCTAATGCTAAATTATTATTGCGTTTATAGTGTACCAATTACAAAATCAGAGATCTTATGATCAGCGGCGACCTTTAGTAAAGCACCGTCTCCAGCGGCTTTAATAGAGAGATTTAGTATATCGTGATCCACAATCCACCACTGTGACCCTCTATCGCACGCGGGTGCCGCGCACGCGCTCAGGGCCTCATGTCTTTAGGCATAATGCCAATGTATACTGGGAACAGGGATATTAAAGGCTAAGCCCTCTGCAGCATGACATCACAGTGATTACTCCAACCATTTTGCTTCCACAAAAAAAAAAAAAAAACACCGGTATACCATCTCCACGTGCGACAGCACCGACTGTCGTTGGTAAGATTTAGAAAGCCTTTGTAGGTTCTCAGATTTCACTAGCGACCTGCGGCTTCGGACCGGTATTGGAACTTATCAATGGCAGTCACGGTGAGACGCACGAAATGTTTTTATAATTCTTGTTTTTAAACAGGCTTTGTAAACACCAGATATGGACACGTCATAAAGTATGATACATGTCAATGACGTTTAAAGCCGATTTGAGCCGCTTGGGCCATTTGCCATTCTACCGTTCTTATCTCTCTTACTACCACTTCAGAACAACCGTCCGTGCCGCTTCCCCATTTAAGCTGTCACGGCGGACTGCAGTCCAACGAGCAACAGCAGCGCATAGAGGACTCGTGTGGCATGACAGTGTACAATGCCGCTAAATACGCGCCGTGCATCGGCTTTTCGCTGCAGGCCAACTGTTCCCTCACTTGCCAACGAAGGCGAGGGCTGCGAGAATGCACTGAACCAAGCGAGCATCCATCGTCACCGTAACCTCACTTTTCTAAACTAGGGGAAGCATTTGATTGTTGCACATGAAAAAAAGAAAATGAAAAGCACTCAAAGCTTTCACTCAGCGCACTGGCAGCTGGCAGCCAGGCGTGGTTTTGCACTTGTCTCGATGCAATTGTAGCCTCTGGTTGTAGAGAACAGGCCTCTGCTGTCCTTTTTTTGTGCGAGTCAGATAATTACACAGCGAAGATTCCGAACTGGGCATGATCAAGCTGCGAGCGGACACAATCACCGATACAACACTAATAACACTGGCGAGCCGAGGCGCTGCGGCAGTGTAGGAGCGCTGGAATGATGTTGCCTGCTAGCTGGTTTGTGCGCGAAATCTGCCAGGACCCCGGTGACCGGAAAGGGAAAACCGAAATGACTGTGCGCATTGGTCGGGCAGTAACAGACGTATCAGCGCGGCTTAAGTCTCAACTTCAATTTTAAAAGCTTGGTTACGTTCAGTTGTGACACTTTGCATATATGGCAGCCTCAATGGCGACTTCCAGATTTGGATGGGTCGCGTCTGAAATTTGATTTCGCTAGAATTGTACCATTAAAAACTACAAGAAAGTAGCCGTGCTGATCAACAAAACCCATAAGCGGAACTCGCAGTTTTTTTCGTATATCGGCCCCTAAGCAGATTTGAATGCACTCCTGTAATTTTTTTTTAATTCATTTAAAACATCTATTCTTCGGGTAACCTACCCCGTCGTCTCTCATTCCCTAGTCTCTACAAAGCGAGCATCGCAATTGTAGCTTTACGTCAACTAATCACAATGAAGGAAAGCAGGCTTCACTATTGTGTCCCGGTCTCCGACAGTTCATGAGAAACGCGGGGAAGACATCTCTTCCGTTCGCCAAGTGCGGTTGCAATCAGCGCTTCGACGACACTAAGTGGAGGTGGCGTCGGAGTGAATACCCTTAATTAAGGGGCAAATGTTGGGCGCGCGCCTTCGCCACCAGCCGCACGCTACTGGTCACTGGAGACCAGGAGAATTTCCCTAGAGGTGCTGAAAGCGGACAGGTCAAACTCTAACATGCTCCACTGACCCCTTCCTATCTTTTTCCTCCACATTTTATTCATACCCTTATTCAAGGTTTTCTTTCTTTCTGCCTCATTTGTCTTTATTCCTTATTGCATAACACGATGACCTACGCAGGACATCCCGTCGTTGTCGTATGCAGGGTAGCCGGCAACAAATGGCTGCGTTGTCAGTTCCGAAGTATTTCAATCAACCTTTTAGTATCATACCACGCTTCTTCCCTCCTTTTGTCCTTCCACTTCAGATACGTATGTTCGAAGACATATTCTTTCCATGCCCTTCTGATCGAAGTCAGGTGCAGGTGGCTTGTCAGCACTCCACTGTGATACGTTACCTTTATTTCAACGGGTTCAATCCTCGTGTATTTGCCCTTTCGACCGTTTATTTACTCACCGTTGATCGGCTATGCTCATCACACATCCTGACTGAGGAGCACTGGATAGGAATTGGCCGGTCTATGCCTTCCAAGCTCTTCAAAACGAGTTACGGTGCGCCATTTTGTGACAACAGCTTCGCTGGCCACCGGTCTATTTCACTTTCCGATTTATCCACCACGACGTGAATTAAGCTTCCGTTGGCATCTATGAACCAATGCTGTTAATTCAAAAATCTACACTTATTGTCCACTGGCATGGCCAGAAACAGAACGTCTGGCACATATGACCGCGAAGACCCTACCAAATACCTTCTGTGTGAATTTTCTGTGTTTTGTGCGAAAGACAAATGCTACGCATCTTTTTTCATCATCCCGTTGGATGGATAGATAAAGCTCATTTTTAAGTTCCAAAAGACTGTTTTAGAGCCGTGATGGGTCGACCTCCTAGCCCGGCAGTCCGATAGCCTACAGCCTCTATGTTGGCGGTGGAGGAAAACGCTTATTCACGGCTATGCTATTCATAGGAGAGAATAGCTACTGGCTTTGAGGGCCCGTCCCTTACAAATTCTAGGAGGATCCCTAGTCCGGGACCCCTGCAGCTTCCGCGGCAGCTTGGGCCCTAGCCACAAAAGCTCTTCGAGAATCTCCCAGCTCTCTCGGGTAAGTGAGGAGAAAGGAGGTATAAGCGGGGTTAGTTTTATTTCCGTTGCGTTGCTGAAACAAGAGCGCAAGTAGCAATAAAATTTCCGCCTTACCCATCCACCGCAGTAAGGCCCTCCCTTCCCCTTACTGCGGGCTTTCGGAGTTTAGCTGATATCATATATGGAGCTTGCATGAGCGATGCATGCTGGGTAATCCGTCATATTGTCGTCACTGGCAGCAGACGACGCAGCACGGCACTGCCACACAACTTCGTCTGCATGGTCGCGTAATGCGCGCAGACGATGCTGGCCCAATCGGACAGGCCGACTGTGGGTTCTTCACGATTCTAAATTTACGTCTGCACGAGTGCGAGGAGGCCAACGATCCCTCACTTGCGCCGAAGCCAATTGCTCGCACGAGTCAACAGACGCGAGATCGACGGCAATCAGAGCGAGTATCAGACTAGTCACCAGAACTAGAAATCATCGAATGACGGCGATGTCGACGGGCGGCCACAGGCCTAGACGCATAGTGCATTCAGTCGTACGCGCGTAGCTCGACCGGATCCGCGCCGCACTGTATTGCATTTCTTCATAGGGTGCCAGATCTTTAGGGCACAGCTTCGATGCATACGTTCCTCAGGATTCCAACGACACCCTATACACACACGTAAGGGCAGCGTACGAACGGCTGCGTGTTTGCTCGCTGGACTGTCGAAAACGACAATGCACTCGTCAATTCAGCCTGGCTGCGTTATGATAGCTGTGCTGCCCGCCGTCCGCTGTCGACATCATCATGGCGGATTATCCATCATGCATAATGCAGGCTCCCTATAGGCGATCGTTTGGGTCCACTCCGCAGCGCTGCGCGCCAGAGTTTTCCAACTGTCTCAATCTAAGAACGTTGCTTATTGTAACGTCATTGTCATTCCTGCTATTACCTTTACCTGGAGAAGTAGAATTACGATCAGCTTCTCACGAGCTGTAGCGTCTATACATTTTTGTTTTAAACTGAAGTTAGCATTATACTTGTCTATATTAAATACACGTGTATACAAAACCATATTTATTGCATCTTCTTATCGGTGCTCTCTGACCTGCATGTGTTTTTGACGATATTTTCCTTTTCCATTGAGCACTCTATTCTACTATCGAGAACAGTTAAAAAATATACGGGTGGTTATTTCAACAGAACGACTTCACAAAACTAAAATGAATGGCTGAAATGCCTAGGACATCTCGCACACCCCTCGCTTCCATGCGAACACAATTTTTGCCCTATTTGTAAACCGACAATACATTTATGTGAAATTTTTCGTCACTTTCGCATCCAGATGTATTTTCCCGGGCTGATTCACAGCACTTTCTAGGCGCATAGTGAAAGTTCGCTATATCGTTCGCTATTTCCTGCTTGCTTTTTAAAGGAGTATTTCTTTTTCCAAGCACAAAAGTGGCTGAACCCTTATTTCTCACAGAGATTTAAGTGCGGCCCGCTATTACTGACTTAGTCAAAACTACCTTTGACTTTCCTAAACAATGTTGCAAAAGCACTTTTCCCAATCATAGACACAGTGCTACAAAGGAGTAAATTTGGCAGTGAGAGCGGCCTATGAAGTCAATCCTTGCTTTAAAAGAGTTTCCACAGCTTTATCCTTTCCGCCAAATATCGAGTGCCCATATCAACGCAAAAACAGCCAAAATGCTTTGTTCGGCACCAAAACTCTGCACTCCCATCATCTTTGTTTCTTGCAGTTATACCAGTGCAATTTCATATGTTCAGATTGATTCTTATCTACTAAGTACGGCTCACAACTCTGTCGCAAAGATCAAGCACTCTGGTTTGCCTCTTTCCCTGAAACACACTCACACTCTAACAAAGGCCCGGCCTGCAGCTTCCCTTAGTCGCAGGAGCACAGCTGCGCTGGAAGTCATTAGGCTCGGCTACACTTGAGATCAAAAGCGGGCCCCGCTCGCACAAACGCGATGTTCATAACGCGACTGCAAGCATATCTTGACGAGGGCCTCTGGAATTAGTGGAGGGCGCACCAACTTGTTAGCCGCAGCACAGTGACAACGGTGTTGCATGGGGCTCCCGCACGACGTTTAGCCCTGAAGATATATCCTGGGAAGGCCGTTCTCGGCTGCAAAGCACTGCGCTCTGATATGCATTTTATTTCTTTTTCACCGTTACCTTTTATGTCAGCTCTAGTTACTACCACGTCATCCTTGCATACCACCTTGAAGGTGATGTGCCCTTTGCTGCTAATACAAATTTGAAGTGAGGCCGTACTTAATTGGTACACACAATGGAGCGTGACCGCACTTCTAACGACGTCTGAATGTGATACCATTGTGCAAACCATTCAAGATGGTGGATTATGGACAGTAGTTCGGGAGCCGGTAAGTGCTTATCCCCTTGTCTGGACCAGCTAAAATCGCCACAACAGTTGGAGGCTAGAAACACAGCGATACATTCCCGCTGGCATTACACCTGTTAGTTGCGGATCCTTACCATTTCCCCTGTACTAAACTACTCGTGGTATCAGTTGCATATGAAATATGTGTAGATCTTTTTGCAGTAGGGAAAGGAGTCGAAAGCACCAACGACGAGGCATTGTATCCTGCACAAACCGCAAACATCACTTCATCTTACAGCGGCTATTGGAGCCTGGAAGACGCATGTCTTTATTGAGGTGAAAGCTGCGGACATGTTCGCACGAACTTACAACAAAGAAAAAAAAAAAAAATATTTCTCCACCGGGAATTAAACCCAGCCGAACATACAAACCACTACGCCACGCCGGGCCTTTTTCTATTCCTTCCTCAAAACTTGATTATCACGCTTGCTTCACATTCATTTGTCCTTCTTCAGAGAACTTAGATATAAATTTTCGTATGACAAACCTCTTAGACTGGCCAAACCAGTGCTGTTCGTAATCCTACTGCGATGATGTGAACAGTACATGCCTTCATAAGATGACACACAAGGGAGTGATAGAAAACATGCTTATTTCGCAATTTTAACTGAATCATTGAAATCCTATCTCGAAATCTAAATTTAGCAGTGGAACGCTTTTAGCTCCAGTCCTGAGCAAGTTATGGCAGCATTGTCCGAGCCTGAAGCTCAACATAATGCAGAACCTTACGCTGAAGTGGGGTGAACTTCGATGTATTCTAAAAGTTGCCGTTCCAATGTTATTCAGCAGTACAACGATCTTCAGCACCAAGCATAGCTTTAAACGAATGGTAACGGAACGAAAATGGCTTCGCTTCAGGCTTCGCGCCATGCCGTTCACTAGTGCCCCCTTCCCTTAGCACTACTAACTGCTATGCCATCCCCCTCCTATTTTTTACACACATATTGCAGCACGATATATAAGGACGCCGAAACTCGATCTGTGTTAGAGCTAACTATTTAGTTTTCCATCCCACCCTCATTGGAGAGCGCCCGCCTGGTCGCTCGAGCTCGTGCACAGCTTGCACTGGTCGATCGAAGTATGCTGGAGGGAAGCGCTTTAGGCTTGAAGACTATTTCAAAAAAAAAAAAAAAAAGCTTTTACAAGAATACGTCTAGCTTTGCTATTAAACAAAATTTCTATCTCTTGTCACACGCTGTAGTGTGGAACCCGTCGCTTTATGAGCTGTTCCAGCAGAAGAAATTAACATTCTACGTGGTGAATGTTTGCTACTGCAGCTTAGTGGAAATTGGCTACGGGTAAAAGGAAGGCGCTGTCTAGTACGACGGTAATCTGGAGCGCATGCTGAAGCCACCTCCTTTTCTTCTCATGCCGAATCTGAGTACGCCGGTCGTCACACACCAAAAGCGGCGAAGGAAGCCGAGCGCGATGTAGTTCGCTATGAAGTACTAATGACTTTGCCCATAGAGCCTACAAAGACTCCAACTGAAGCTTAGCGGATGCCGCGGCTCACCGCTGCTCGCGCGGCGCTAATTAGTCCCAACGCGGCAGACCTCCAGACAAATGGCCTGCATGTGCCCTCACGCCGAACTGCGAATACGCACTAAATTGTCGCGATAAGTAGTGAACGTAGCTGTATACGCCAAAGTAAATGTACCAGCAATAAGAGAGGGCGAATAATCCTATACAGTAAAATGCATTCAACGTCTATTAGTGATTCCAGAAAAGCTACACATTTTCTACCATTCATCGTGTGCTTATATGTGCTCTAGGCAACGACATGAATTGTGATAATGCTGTTGATGGGCGGACAGCAACAAAACTAAGAACTGCCGCGCTGTGGTGGTGAAGTGATTAGGGCGCTAAACTGTTGTGGCCAAGGATGCGGGAATGAATCCCGGCCGCCGAGACCGCTTTTCAATGGAGGCGAAAAACATGGCTGGAAATAAACCTGAGATTAGTAAGAAAAAGATATGAGCAAAATGGTAAAAATAGTTTCTGCATCAAATTTGGCTGTTCAGTTTCTATGCTCTTCAGTGTTTTTGACCCCGCCGTAGTGGTGCAGTGGTTATGGTGCTCGACTACTGTGCCCAAGGATGCGGGATCGAATCCCGGCCGCGGCGGCCGCTTTTCGATGGAGGCGAAAAGCAATGCACCCGTGGCTGTGCGATTTCAGTGCACGTTAAAGAACCCCAGGTGGTCAAAATTTCCGGATACTCCACTGCAGCGTCTCTCAAACCCCGAGTTCCTTTGGGAAGTTAAGCCCCACAAATCAAACCGAACCATGTAGTCTTTGTGAGCAATTTGTTTCTTAATTTTAAGGGAATAACAACATCGTGTGTTGAATTCTGGCCCCCCCCGTTCGGTAGCTGAACGAACGCGCATACAGCCAAATATAATTGCTACCTGGAACATTGACGAAGCAAGAATTGATAACGTGGGGGCGTGAATCTTTGTCGTAAGGATTCGATCATCACACAATATTAAAAAATATGTTTCTATGATATTTAATATCTTATTTTTTCTGTGCAACTAATGTTCTTAAGTAGAGGAAGACAAAAAGTTTTGTGAAAATAGTTTAGAGGTAAGGATAGAGCCCTCTGATAAGAGCCACACTCGTCATTGCTGTTTGGATAGCTTGGGCAATCAGATCAGGCTGGTCGTACAGGACGACGCTATAGGCAGGGTGGATTCCTTGTTTGGTAGTACTGAGGGAGGACTGGGGCATTCGCTTGTAGAATGGTGGAGGATATAATGTGCGTCACCAAAAATGCACTCTACCCTCGGAAAGCAATTTTGAGGATAAGGTGCGGGGTAAAATTAGAATTTAAGGGGATCATGCGGGAAAGTGCAAGTCTGAAGTTGTCGCCACAGCAGCCCCCTCTCAACATCAGGAACTTTGTGAGGTGCCGATTAATGTAATGGAAGCCCATTGGTAACGTAAGATTATGCGCGTATATTTGAGTTATATGGCTCCGTTCCTAGTATAGATTGGGATGCCCTTCTACTTCGGCCTCGGCGGCAGCTTTTCGGTGGAGGCGAAAAGCAAGGCGTCCGTGTGCTGTGCGATGTCAGTGCACGTTAAAGAACCCCAGGTGGTCGAAATTTCCGGAGTCCTCCACTACGGCGTCTCTCATAGCCTGAGTTGCTTTGGGACGTTAAACCCCACAAACCAACCAACCAACTAGTTCTCTGGCTGTCGTATGAGCACTCTTTCAGACCAGGCGGATTTGCCGGATATGATGAGTGCGATTAAGGATGCTATGCACAAGAGAGATACGTGCAGGTGAGTAGTTGCGAATGGCGGTTGCCAGTCCGTGGTTATAGCTACTCTAACTGAATGACGCGTTGCTCTAGTGGAGAGGCACAGAAGATTTTTTCGTGTCACCACAAGATCAAAACCTATTTGCGGCCGCATATATTTATTTGTTTCAACGTCACAGATACCGCACCAATAGACGTCGGTGGTTCGGTTGAGTGGAAACCTATAGGGATAACGCACTAAACATGCGTGCTGGGGAAGGATTTGCTAAGGAGACTGACATTCTGTCATTTGTGCCTTTCAGAACATTTCTTCGAAAAAGCTTGCTTGTCTTTTCAACAAAACAGGGATTCGTTATTTATTCAATAATATTAGTTAATTATTCCAAGATTATATGCACCAGAATGTGCAAGTTTCGAGCGAAAAGAACGACTGGCACCCGTTATCGGTTGCATCAACCTGTTAACCTCAGTTATTACCAGTTCGATATTTCTTATCAGTTATCTACAACCTGGGTTAACCCGAATTAATGTGAACCCGTGCAAACACGTCTACACCTTCGAAGGCGGTATAAGGTCAGTTGCCTAAGGTAGTCTTTGTCAAAAGTATACGGCCCGAGGATTTTTGTTCTAAGTCCTGTAACGAGGTTCGTAAAGCAACTCTAGCGTTCGAAATCACGTAGATGACAAATCTTGCCCTCATTCTCTTCTAGCTTAAATTCATATTCTAGTATTGCTGCCAGCAGCCGCGTTACAGTGCTTAGAAGCGAACTTCTTGGACTATATAATTTTAACGAAGACTAATTTTTTTACTACGTTAGAAGAAAAGAACACACGCGAAGAATATAAAAGCAGACTGAAATAAATGCATTGAGGTTTCAACGCTCTTATCAGTGTCACGTTTAAACGTAGATAAAAAAAACGTACTTGTTCGTTACTTATGAACAGCAAAAAATCATGGATAAGCGTTTGCTTAGTTAAGCACGTTACCAGAATCTGATTTATTACTGCGGTCAAGTGTAGTTCAACGGCAAATTTGATGAGAAGGTGCATACATATATTTCAACATGCATGCATATTTTCACTCTTTCTGTCGATATTCCTCTGCATGATTAGCAGAGGCCACAAAAATACAGAATGGTCTGTGCCGTACTTCACGTTTTGTCGAACTCCGTGCTGTTGTGATGTAATTATATTTTGCAACAGCCGGCTAAAAGTCGAAACACTTAAAGAAAAAACTATACAAACTCTTGTGTTCCCCAAATGGTTAATTTGTGCAGGGTCTTCTCTTCAACGAATAAATCGTTGTTATATTCCATCAGACATATTTCAGATTTCGCGAACGGACATGCGTTATTAGTATCTGCTAATTAAATATTCCAATCAGTCCTATCATTGAAGATACGGAAGGTTACTAAGCCTTCTTTCTTTTTATGCAGTTGGTAAATATGTATGCCGGGTGGGTCTTAACAGCCTGAGTCACTGCTGACTAAGCGAATTATTCTTTGTTAAAAATTACAGAGCGAAAGTAAGCGAAACTAACTTTCTACTGGGGTCAGAGCTTGTCCAAAGCCAACCTCAACTTGATTGATCCTTTAACGAACAGAGGAGGAGGAGGAGACACCGCCCTTCTTTACGATGCACCCGGCTGCAATCAACGTCGCGAAGGTGTTGAATAGGGAGGGTGAGAGGGGGCAGCCACCATTTAATCAGAGCGATTGGCTCGGCGCCCTCCAGACACTCTGAGCGACGCCTTGCAACCCGCGTCGCTGGTCTCTGTATAAACATGGAGATGAGCAGCGCCTTCCAAGTTCTGTTGCCAACAGGCGGGCGGCTGCCTGACGCGCGTCGTTAAAACAGTTGCCTCGCTTAACTCCTTCCTTCTATTTATACATTTTCTTCGATCGTTCCTCTCTCCTCCCCTCCTGATTGCCCCTTTGTCCTCATGGTCTACCCCAGCGTCAGTGCTAGGGCGTCAACCCTTCGTTATTGCCGGGGTGCCTCTAACGAATGACAGCGCTGTCAGCTCCGCAGTATTGCAATCAGTCTTCTGTTATCACACCGTACCTCCTTCGCACCACAACCCTCTCTGCCTTGCAGTGCGAGGAAATGCATTCTGAGCTAGCTGGTGCTCGTACTCAGGTTGCTATCTGCTAAAAATATGAAATACGTGGAACTTCAGGTCGATTCCGTTCTGCCTTTTTTTTTTTTTTTTTTTTTTTCAGCCGATATTGTGATAAGCTCTAAAGACTAGACCGGAAATACACAAATGCGGGTTTAACGCCGTAGTGGGAAGGGCTCCTTTCTTCAGGAACGCCACCGTAGAAGTTTTCGGCGTTGTGTGCGACAAAATTGCGTGCATTCATTTGGAAAGGAGGTAGTTGGCGGCTGCCTCGGACTGGCACTGCGCGATTTCGCTATACTAGGTGATATGACAGCGCTCGCAAGAGCTGCAATCTCGGCGTTATGCTTTGAGGCGGGAGAGTCAAAGGAATCGAACCCTCCATGACGAGGCGATGATAAGGACACGATACCCTTGCGCTACTAATTCATACCCGCATCACTTGGTTAGGCAGGGCTTTTTATCCATGTCGGCTGGTTTTTCATGTAGCGATGTTGCTTACAACTACGCGCGAAACAGTGTATATGAAACATTAGCGCTACAAATTACTTAATATTTCATTAAGTGTGCGTGCGCATACAAGAATAGCAAGGGAAACCACATAGGGGAGCATTAGCGCTGTGTAGTCATACCTATAATTCTGGAGATTATGTGTCCTCTATAATATCCAGAAATGTGGCGCAACATACACAAACACAAGCGAAGAGACACAAGACACGCGCTCTCTCTTCTCTTGTGTTTGTGTTTGTTGCGCCACATTTCTGGGTAGTATGCAGTACCAACTAGCCCCTCAAGCCGTTACTTTGTGTCCTCTATTGTTTCATACTATTCCAGTTATTTTGCAATACATCTTCGCTTTTTTTGGAAGTGGTGACAATCGGGAGTCACCATATTTTATTCAGGCCGTGGCCAAGATATATTTCTTGGGGCCCCGCGTGCTGCAGAAGACAGGCGGAGGAAACAAAAGAAAAAAACAAGGTTGACGACTGGGCACGTTGGTAAGGGTTCATACTTAACCAGCCAAAGGACGAGACACAGGAAAGAAGAGGACAGGACAAAGCTGGACTAGCAACTGAATGTTTATTGATCATTCATTGATTGATACATTGCTAAAGCCGAGGACAAGTGTGTGGCTAAGGCGTCGGTTAGCCTTCATTATAAGAAATTTGATCTAATAGAAAAATCATTAGTTAGGCCTTGACTTTGAATTGGCTTTGAATTTTCTTCTTCATCTTCTTCCCAATTTCCTGCCATTCCACCGGTTGGGTTGTGCGCGAGCTTTTCGGAAGGAGTCTTTGTTGTTTTCTTCTGATCAATAAACATTCAGTTGCTAGTCCAGCCTTGTCGTGTCTTCTTCTTTCCTGTGTCTCGTCCTTTGGCTGTTCAAGTATGAAAAGAAAAAAAATCTGATAGAAAAATTATCATTGATTTAATGGAAGACTTCGACGCTACGAACAATGGTAATGCTTCGTAGAACAACAGCCTTTTCTAGATGCAAAGGGAAAGAGCAAAATAAAGCCCGCTTTCGATATAAAGCATTACCATTATGTAATTTGTGCGTATTTATCAACATCTATACCACCGCCATGACACACACAAGATGGGCTCTGTTTATAGAGTGATAATTCGGGAAAGATTGATATCTAGGCTGCTCCTCCATGCTTCGAATGAGACAAGAAAGAGGGTCTCGATGAATATTAGTGCGATTAGAAAAAATATGAAAATATATGCAGAAATACCAGTTACCATCACGATTGCCAGTCGACACCCGTGTGTCCGTAATGCGAAAAAACGTCTGCATTTCCTGGAGAACTCTGAGACTCTCAGTACAGGCGCCTAGTGTTACGTTCTCCAGGAGGGCAAAATTACGCAGAGCCAATGACCATTCATGTTAAAGGGAATATTATTATCTAAGAAAAATATCTTGCATAGACATAGTTTTTCACATGAGACAGCAGCGGCGCGTGTACCAATTTCGCAGTGCAATATATATATATGTGTGTGTGTATATATTGTCGTGACGCTGGGGCTATGGCGACCCGGCCTTCACTTGGTAGCGTGCAGAGACTCCGGGTTGAAGAAGGACTGAATCTTCGAAGTTGGTAAAATATGTACAAGCAGGTTTACTGGCACTTTGAGAAAACGTATTTACAAGAATATTTACATGAAGAAGAAGGGTACATCAGCCAAATGACAAGCGTTAAGAGTTCATAGCGAGAAGCGACTGGATGAGCCGTTTACCCAGGGCCCAGAGCGACATTTCGTGCTCTGCAGCGTCCTTAAAAACCCCCTATGTCCAGCCCCTCTCTGAAGATGCTGACCAACCAAATCCAGGGCACGCCCCTCAGGTATCGGCATCCAATCGAACACATCACTGCACTGATGGTCTGAAGCACTGACTGGTCCGGCATTCATTCGTTGGGCGTGATCACTTGTTGGCGGGAAAAGCTTGGGAACGGCGAGGAGAGGAGGTACATTTCTATTCTTCAGCAAAGAAACCACAGGCTGGTTCTGGGGGTTTTACTTCTCAGAAACCCGAGTGCACGTGGCGCCGCATAGGGCTCCCAACATGGTCCCTTTTCGACAATTGCAAATCTTTCCTGCATTCCCGGGAAATCACTTAATGGCCGTATGAGTCATGCTCTTCTCTTGTCCTGCACGTCAGCGGACATGTCACTCTGTCGTCTCCTTTGGATAGGAGGCATTCATCACTGGAGGATAGCACTTCTCGACTGGAAGGGTGAACAAAAGAAAGCACTTCCTGCTATTTCCCGCAGGGGGACGTTTCTTTGTGTTTTTCCAGACGTTCTCTTGACAGGGCCAATTTGGCATTTGCAGGTTGTCCACAAAGCAAAACATGCTTACAAAACAGGATTCCTGGAAACAGGCTCACTTAGAGCCAATGGACCATCACCACATATTCACAAAACTTTTCCATGCCCACAGGCGAACAATAGAGCGCGCAAATGCGGATGCTTGGTCGTAACAGCCTCCTCCCCCGCCAGAAGAGACTCGGAGGGCAGCAGCCGCAGCTGCTGCATGAAGAGACGACTTAATGGCCTGCACGTGAACGCTTGAAGCTCGCTGTTGCATGTCGCGTTGTCTTGATTGTTGTAGGCCAAATTGCTTGAGCTATCTGAAACTCAACCACATGTCGAAGCAAGCACTCGGCTCCCGTCTGAAGAGACCAGGTCAAAAGAAAACTGCCATTGTTGTTCGAGAAAAGCCCACTCTCAAGACGTTCAGGACCCACGTATGCCTCGAAAACCAAACGTGCTGCTTTACATAGTCATCTATATTCAAGCGCACGAAAAAAAAAAAAACCTGATTATCAATTTGGATACATGGTGAGGAACATCTCGGACCGCTTAGAAAGAGCGGCTAAGCGCGTCCGCATTCCCATTTAACTTCCCCTTTTTGTATCTTATTTCAAAATTGTACTGCTGTAAAATCAAGCTCCACCTAAGAAGGCGACTGTTCTTCGATGTCGCAGTTTGCAGCCAAGCCAGGGGACAATGGTCCGTCTCTACGGTGAATTTGGCCCCTCCAAGATAGCACTGCAATTTTTGAATGGCCCATACAATGCAAGTGCATTCCTTCTCTGACGCGCAATAAGCCCTCTCTCTAGAACTCAGTTTTCTGCTCAAGTAGAGCACGGGGTGCTCATTACCGTCGTCATCTCTCTGGCAGAGAACAGCACCTAACCCTCGATCACTGGCATCACACTGGACCGTGAATTCTCGGCCATAGTCTGGAGCTCGCAATACCGGACGGCTAATCAGCACAGCCTTCAGGTTTACGAAGGAGGCTTCCTTTTGTTCGTCCCAGACTACATTTGTCGGTTCTGTCTTGCGGAGAGCGTCGGTCAGAGGGCTAGCCAAAGCTGAATAGTTAGGGATGTAGTGATTGTAGTACCCAGTCAGACCCAGGAATGCTCGAATTTCCGTCTTCGTGCTCGGCCGCGGGTAGTCTGCTACCGCAGAAATCTTAATCTCGCTGGGTTTCCTGAAACCTTGACCTACATTGTGACCCAAGTAGTCCACGGTCGCCCTTGCCAGGCAACATTTCTCGGCCTTTACGGTTAGTCCAGCTTGACGCAAAAGGCTCAGTACAGCTCTTAGATGTACCATATGGTCCGCCCATGAGTCGGAAAAAACCGCAATGTCGTCTAAATAAGGCACCGCGAATGTTTCACACCCCTTTAAAACCCTATCCATGAGTCGGGAAAAACAAAATGGAGCATTTTTGAGCCCGAAACTCATCATTGTTGGCTGGTAGCTGCCCGTCGGAGTGACGAAAGCCGCGTATCTGCTGGCGCGTTCAGTGAGCGGTACTTGCCAGTATCCTCGAGTAAGGTCCAGCGTAGTCACATATGCCGCTCTACTGACCTGTTCTACTCTCTCCTCAATATTCGGAATAGGATACACTTGATCCCTGGTGAGAGAATTTAGCTTTCGGTAGTCTACCACAGGCCTAGGGTCTTTACCTGGAGCTTCTACTAAGATCATAGGCGAAGCATAATCGCTTTCCGAGGGTTTTATTACTCCCAATTCCAGCATGCGAGTTACTTCCCTATCCAGAATTTCTCTTTGCCTTGGAGAAAATCGGTAGCACCTTGATCGCACTGGCACGTCTGAAGTCAGCTCAATATCGTGCTCAGTCAAATCAGTTCTGCCTGGCCTGTCCACGAAGCAGGCCTCAAACTCTGTTATTATCTCGCCCAGATCGGACAGCTGGGATTTCTTTAGTTCTCCTCTCTGCTCCGTCTTTTTGAGAAGCTCCTGAGCGTTGCTTCCTTTTCCGCTGAGGCAAATCAAGTTGTCCCCCATCTCCTCGGGAAGGTTTAACGTTAGATTTACCACGGCTTCCCTCTGCACATAAGGCTTCATAAGATTGCAATGATAAATGCGCACTTCTTTACGCCTACCGGGAATTTTCACTGCGTAGTTAGTGTTAGAAAGCTTTGCAACGACTTCAGCCGGTCCTTCCCACTGTACTTCGAGCTTATTCTGCCTTGAACTTCTCAGCAACATCACCTGGTCCCCGATACAAAACGTCCTTTGACGGGCTGACTTATCATAGTACACCTTGGAACGAGCCTGGGCTGACTTCATGCTGGCCTCAACGAGTTCCTTAGTGTTATGTAAGCGATTCAAGAGGTTCAGAATGAATTCTACTACTGTTGGGTCTTCTCCGCGCCCCTCCCAGGCTTCGCGCACCATTCGCAAAGGTGAGCGCAATGACCTTCCGTACACCAACTCGGCTGGGCTAAATCCAGTGGATTCGTGCGGCACTGACCGCAAAGCGAAAAGCGCTGCAGGCAGGCAGGTATCCCATTCGCGCTTGTTTTCATAGCACAGTCCCCTCAGGACTCGTTTGAGAACAGAGTGCCATCTTTCTACGCTGTTGCTCTGCGGATGATGGATCGAGCTATGCACTACCTTAATGCCGCATCGCTCGAGAAATGAGGTGGTGAGGACACTCGTGAAAACGCTACCCTGATCACTTTGTACCTCGGAAGGGAATCCAACTCGTGCAAACACTGACAGCAGCGAATCCACTACACTCTCGGACGTCACCTCGCGCAGCGGAACAGCCTCTGGAAACTTTGTGGCTGGGCATAACATAGTGAGGATATAACGGTACCCTGACTCGGTCACAGGAAGTGGCCCAACTATATCTATTACTAACCGGTGAAACGGCTCGGTAATGATTGGTACTAACACCATCGGAGCTTTCCACTTATCTTGCGCCTTTCCAACCCGCTGGCACGTGTCGCATGACCGTACAAAATTTTCCGTGTCCTTAAAACATCCAGGCCAATAGTATTCTTGCAACAGCCTCTGCTTTGTTTTCTTTATTCCAAGGTGACATGACCACGAGCTGCCATGGGAAAGTCGCAGTAAGTCTCCGCGGTACTTTTGGGGAACGACTAATTGGTCCCGCTCTACTCCGCGCTTATCCTTGAATAAGCGATACAGCACTCCCTTTCTCATCTCGAAAGAAATATTGTTTGCTGTCTTAGTGGCGCGGTGGCGCTCCCTTATCTCCTGTATATTGGGATCATTGGCTTGCTCTATAGCTAAGTCCTCTCGGGTTCCACTTAAAAGTCTCGTGAGATTACTAGACACTGGCGGCAAGAGGTTACTCTCAAGAACGTCCTCATTCCGCGTCTCATCAAGCTCACATTCAAGTTGACTTATCTGAGATGCCTCGCTCTCAAAGTTTTCTGACCTGCTATCTTCCGCATTTACCATTGTTTTAACTGCCGTTTCCTCCGCTGTGGATTTTTCTGGAATGAGCAGTGTAGCTAGTTCTCGCGCCTTTGAACGTGTTAAGGCTTGCACAACTCTGTCTCCGAAAAGGATGCCCCTCTTTCGCAGCAGCATGTCCGATTTGTTGGAGAACAAATACGGATAGCACTTAGGAAGCTTTCCTGAAACGGCAGCCTCGGTTGTTAATTCGCCGAAAGGGCCCTCGATGACCACGTTCGCGATCGGCAAGCACACACTCTGTTCCTCAACTACCTGTCGGATCCATGCACACTGTCCTGTATAGTCGGAAGGCGATACATACGCCGGATGGACAACATCCATCGTTGCGGCCGAATCGCGCAGTACCTTGCAAGGCTTCCCGTTGACTACTAGGTCATGCAGGTAGGGTTCTAAAAGCTGCATATTTTCATCGCAGTCCCTGACATACGAGAAAGCAATCTTTTCTTTCCGGCAGTTGACGGCAATGTGACCCTGCTCATTACACCTAAAGCATGTGAGCGGCTTCCTAGCCTCAAGCTTATTCTTTGTGTTCTGCACGTTGGTCACTTCCCCACTTTTCTCACTGCCGTCCTTTCTAGGGAATTTGCCTGAAGAAACCTTCATTTCTTCGTTTCCAACTCTAGCAAAGTGCCTTTCCTGACGGTTTTTCATACTGAACTTGGGATTGCGGGGCCTATCCACTGCTGGGTTGCTGAATTGTCGGCGCGAAGCATACTCCTCAATAAGTTCGGCAGCTTCAGTTGCCGACTTAATTTCGCCTCGGTCCTGTAACCAATTTCTTTCTTTTTCTGGGAGGCAGTTATAAAACTGCTCCAAAAGAATTTGCTCGACTACAGCGTCCCTATCACTGTAGGAATCTGTGCTCTTTAGCCACTCGCCCAAATTAACTCTTAAATTGTACAGGAATTCAGGGTAACTCTCGTCCCTGGACTTAGTAGCTTTCCGAAAACGTTGTCTGAACGCCTCGGCGCTAAGCCTATACTTTCTCAGAAGGCAAGCTTTGACCTTCTCGTAGTTGTCCGCGTCCTCCTTGCTTAGCCGCGCGACAACCTCCGCTGCCTCGCAGGGCAGAACCGTCAATAATCTCTGAGACCAAGTGTCTCGCTGGAAGGACAGTTTTTCGCAGGTTCGCTCAAAGTTAGCCAGATACAGACCGATATCCCCTGATATCACATATGGCTGCATGTACTTTGACATCTTGAAATCTGCCTCCTTGTTGAGAAGAGGTACCGCTAGCTGGGGACAATTGCCCGACCTCTTGCTCAACTCTAGTTCTAATTTCCGGAGCTCAATTTCTTGGTCCAGCTTTTTTGCTTCTCTTTCACGCTTCTTTTCCTCTTTTTCCCACTCACGTTCGCGCTCCCTTTCCTCTTTTTCCCTCTCAAGTTCACGCTCACGCCTCTTTTCCTCTTTTTCCCGCTCTTTCTGCTCTTTTTCCCGCTCCTTCTGCTGTCTGAGCTGTTCCTTTTTTTGACCGATGAGGTTCCATGCTTCACTGAGCTCCTCATCATCGGCTCCCAAATCTGTGATTGCCTTTATAATCAAAGGTTTTCGTGCCAAACCACTTGTATCAATTCCCAATTCTTCACACAATTGCAACAGTTCCGGTTTCTGCAGCTTTTGTAGGTCCATGATCGCTCCGAGTGTCGGCTACTTCCAAAACAACAGTGCAAACTACCAAACCTAAAGGCGTTTCCACACTCTCTTTACCAGTTCTAAAATCTAACCCTGTTCTAGAACCTGGTCCACATCAGAAGAAAAGCCAAGCACTCACCCACACATGCGATCGATGTTCCGAGCTGCTCTCTTGTTGGCCGATTGTTGCGCCTGCTTGTTGCTTGAGATGCCACCTCCGATCACAAGGTGTTGTGGCTTGTAGCTTCAGATCCACCTCCAATCACCAGATGTTGTGCTTGTAGATTCAGATCCCACCGCTGATCACCAGTCGTTGTGCTTGTAGATTCAGATCCCACCGCTGATCACCAGTGTTGGGGCTTTATGATTCAGATCCCACCGCTGCCACCAGTTGTCGTGACGCTGGGGCTATGGCGACCCGGCCTTCACTTGGTAGCGTGCAGAGACTCCGGGTTGAAGAAGGACTGAATCTTCGAAGTTGGTAAAATATGTACAAGCAGGTTTACTGGCACTTTGAGAAAACGTATTTACAAGAATATTTACATGAAGAAGAAGGGTACATCAGCCAAATGACAAGCGTTAAGAGTTCATAGCGAGAAGCGACTGGATGAGCCGTTTACCCAGGGCCCAGAGCGACATTTCGTGCTCTGCAG
This sequence comes from Amblyomma maculatum, assembly GCF_055883805.1. NCBI lineage: Eukaryota > Metazoa > Arthropoda > Arachnida > Ixodida > Ixodidae > Amblyomma > Amblyomma maculatum. The sequence goes on along the minus strand of NC_139347.1, from coordinate 66,998,288 downwards.
CGTCCTTAAAAACCCCCTATGTCCAGCCCCTCTCTGAAGATGCTGACCAACCAAATCCAGGGCACGCCCCTCAGGTATCGGCATCCAATCGAACACATCACTGCACTGATGGTCTGAAGCACTGACTGGTCCGGCATTCATTCGTTGGGCGTGATCACTTGTTGGCGGGAAAAGCTTGGGAACGGCGAGGAGAGGAGGTACATTTCTATTCTTCAGCAAAGAAACCACAGGCTGGTTCTGGGGGTTTTACTTCTCAGAAACCCGAGTGCACGTGGCGCCGCATAGGGCTCCCAACATGGTCCCTTTTCGACAATTGCAAATCTTTCCTGCATTCCCGGGAAATCACTTAATGGCCGTATGAGTCATGCTCTTCTCTTGTCCTGCACGTCAGCGGACATGTCACTCTGTCGTCTCCTTTGGATAGGAGGCATTCATCACTGGAGGATAGCACTTCTCGACTGGAAGGGTGAACAAAAGAAAGCACTTCCTGCTATTTCCCGCAGGGGGACGTTTCTTTGTGTTTTTCCAGACGTTCTCTTGACAGGGCCAATTTGGCATTTGCAGGTTGTCCACAAAGCAAAACATGCTTACAAAACAGGATTCCTGGAAACAGGCTCACTTAGAGCCAATGGACCATCACCACATATTCACAAAACTTTTCCATGCCCACAGGCGAACAATAGAGCGCGCAAATGCGGATGCTTGGTCGTAACAATATATTAAGGATCTCAAACGTTTTCAAGGCAACGGATTAATGTAGTATGTTCAAAGAGTCAAACTACAATACTTAAAATATATTTATTGCCACGTTTCGGTCGTGGCACGATCATTCTCAAGAATGGTTTTACAGTGCGCTGAAGCGCCTTCTTAAAGGTTTTACGACGACACCAACAGAAGGCAGAGAAAGAGGAAATGACGGGGAAATTTGACGAAGGGGGGCGGAAAAAGAAACAAGAAAACGTAGGGCCATTTCGCCGCTACCCGAACACAAAAAGGGGTCGAACACAACAAAGAAGCGGATGCGCGCGCAAAAAAGGGGGAAACAAGCAATCAATAACCGGGGTGGGTTGCCAACAACCCAAGAGGGAGACAGGGCATCGTGATGGGTCTACACATTTGCATTGGATGCATGGGTTTGCGGTGCCTTTGTGCTGGTTGGGTACAGCAAAATGACAGGGGTGTACCATAAGGCAGATAAAGCTGGGAAAAGGCACCCAGGAAGTAAAACGGAGGAGAACAAGGAGAGATAAAACAACTAAAGCGGTATATATATATACCGCTTTAGCTTTGTGGCATGTCACGCGTTTAAAAACTGCTTTGGTCGTAAAATTATGTTTGGTTGGGATAGTGCGGAGACATTGTGTGGTGTTGGTGGCGAACCGCTTAACCCACTTGGAGTCTGTTCCGTGAATCTTGTTATCGCCGGCCACACATTCCGAACTGAATTCGCAGTACTCACTCGATCAACGCATGACGTAATTCTTGGACTCGATTTTCTGGAACAATGTGGGGCCACTCTCGACTTTCGCAACGGAGACATTTCTGTGAGCAGTCGAATTGAATCTGCTTTGTGCGAAAATTCGCGAACCAATCATAGCACGCTTTCGGTTTTGGACGACATAGTTATTCCTGCAATGTCAGCAGAGTTTATACAAGTTGTTTGTTCAAGCTGTGCCAGTGATGAGTTCGACGCTGTGGTTGAACCACTCACCCTCAAATGCGCGAAGAAAAGTATTCTTATTCCCCGCTGCATCATCTCAGTCATGAATGGCCATTCTTCTTTGTGGACGACTGACTGCTCTAACGGATCTGTTGTATTGCCACGTCGTCTAAAACTTGCCAACTTTGACGAAGATGCTTTTAAATCAGTGGCAGTGCTCAGCACAGGCCATTCCCAGCCTACCGCATGCTCAGAAGTAGATAAGACAAAATTTCTTGCCATGAATAACAAGTCCCTGCCAACGAGTGACCGTTACAGTTTAGTAGAAGTTCTGTCGAAGCATACTGCGGCTTTCGATTTCTCTCGTGACTCACCACCACGGATTCCTATTTCCCGTATCCAGAACCTCCACCACACTTGTTACGATGTTTATTTGGACAGATCTTAGGATGCGCTCGAGATTAGCACACCAGAGCGGGTAGAACCAGCTTCCTCCTCTTCTTCCGCTTATCCCGCGAAGCCTCCTCTTCCTCCAATACAGGACCGCGGGAAGTGCGTGACAATACATTTATCTACACGCAATAAACCATTTTCAAAGTAAATAACATATACCCAAATCGATCTCAATATATATTGTGTGCAGCCCTGTCCAAATTGAATAATATTTTTTTACTCGAGAAAATAAACTTAGGCTTACGGTGTCCACATCATGTGTGATATAAGTTGTTTGGTTTAATGCCATATTCCCGACACAGTTTATTTTATACAAACATCATTACGCTGTGTAGTGACGGACGGCACACCCTCTGCTCCGTTCAAAGAGTGCTTTGACACCGCTGTCGTTTGACGCTAGAGTCACCTTTAAACATGCTAGAAAAACACCTCAGCGTCGGTACCTACTAACTTTGGAACTGTGGAGAGCTTATCATGATGAGGTCCCGCGTATGAACTTTAATATCAGCAGCCCGACTTGCTCGGCATTCTCAAGTGCATTTTCCGCACCGGTAAACATTCCCCATGGAGTTATAAAACATCCTAGAAGAAGTTCGAAGTCAGGGAGCTGTCAGGCTGCCTGCTCGTCTCTGCGAAATCTGTTTGATTTTCCATTTAATACTCGATATATATGTCCCAGATAGCCTATATTGAAAGATCCTGACATGTTATCAGCGGCGGGTGCGGCTCCACCGATGCCGCACCCTGAATCGTCACCTGAGTGTTCTTCTGGCATCGCGTCAGGCCTACCTCTGCAGACTGTGCCAGCTCTGCAATCATCACCCGTCATCCCAACCTGTGTATCATGCGGTCACCTGTCATCACCAGGTACTTCAGGACTCTCACCCTCTGATGTTCATCTACAACACGCATCTGGTCCTTCTACCGCAAGCTGGGATCGGCTGATGCCTACAGGTCAGGATGATTTTCCTGATAGCTCAGATACTTCGTCTGCCATTACCTGTATAGATGCTGCGGCGAAGTCTGCTCAAGAGCCAGACAAATTTATTCAAGTGCCATCGAAGCGTCGCCGCAGCTCGAGGCGGTCAAATTTCAGCGTCGACGCAACTAACGCTTCCAAAGCGCCCAAGTGCAACCTCACAGTAATCATAAAACCAGTAGATACCGGATATCGTATTACTCGCTTTAATCCGCTGGCAATGAGGCAAGCATTTGAATCTCTGGGTCCAGATGCCGTCCTTCAGGTTCGCCCCAACGAGCGGCTTAATCTTCTGGCAGTTGACACCCGAACCGCGGTCGCTACTGAACGCCTTTTACAAATACGATCAATAGCAGGAATTGCAGTGCAAGCATACGAGCCCCGACCAAACAACTGTGGCGTAGGAGTAATCAAGGGTGTACCCCTGGATCTTTCTCAAGAAGATATCTACTTGGCACTACTGCAGAGAGTTCCAATAAAATCGGTGCGCCGTCTGGGAAATTCCGAAAATATCCGCATTGTGTTTATGACAGAATCTGCGCCAGAATACGTTATTCTTGGATATACAAGATACCGTGTGCATGAATACATCCAAAAACCACGACAATGTGGTAGATGTCAGCGCTTCGGCCATGTGACTACTGCTTGCCGACTAGCCTTGCGCTGCCCACGCTGTGGGGGAAATCATGACCGTACCACGTGCCCAAGTGACATCCCCATTTGTCCCAACTGCGGAAAGCAGCATGAGGCAACGTTTTCCAGCTGCACTGCCTACCAAAAGGAGAAACTAATCTATAAGTACAAGATATCCAACAATACCGACTACAAGTCAGCAAAAGCTGCTTTAATTGACCAAAATCAAATCAGGAGTAGTCGCCACAGAAAAAAACCATTGACGGGAAAGAAATCACAAGGACAGTCACAGAAAGATGATGCTGGTCATCCAAGAATTGATGACGTGGTTGAATTTCCTCCCCTTCCACAACAATCAGAGGTTCCACAACCATCTGTACCAAGCCCACAAAAAATTACTGTACAGCAGCCTCATTCGAGGTGTGCATCCCGGAACCGCTCATGCGAAACCTCTATTCGCAGAAACTCTGAAATTTCTAGTTCCCAACTGTGCTCACTTGTTGAGGCTGTTCGTGCTTTTCTTATACCACTCTCCTCGCCGGTGGCGAAAGCCATCCTTACAATTCTTGATTTCATATCTCCTCTCCTCGCGCAATGGCGGTAGCAGACAATCAGTCGTCTGCTCCATCCAGCGTGCAAGCCATCCGAAATAAGGCCACCATCTTTCAATGGAATGCCTGCAGCCTCCGCCCCCGTCTCTCTGACTTTCGACACTTCGTCTTCAAGCATCGTTTCCCTATAATTGCTATATCAGAATCTCGGCTTAATACTACAATCCGTCTCTCAGGCTACACAGTACTGCAATCAACAACTGGTACAGACCTCAGTAAAGTTCTTCTGGCTATCCGGAAAGACATCAACTTCATCCAGCATCCCATACCAACTGATCCACATAATGAGTACGTTGCAGCCACTTTAAAGTGCATGAACATGCAGTTTACAGTAATTGCTGCCTACATACCACCTCGTGCTAATTTCAATATTGAACGCCTACAAGATATCATGCGAAGTACCCCTGTGCCACACATTATAACGGGAGATTTCAACGCACATCATCCTGCTTGGGGAGGCGTCAGATCGACAGCCAGAGGCCGGCAGCTATTCGACTTCGCACTTTCCAACAATTTATTATTTCTCAACGACGGCCAAGCAACTTACTATCAAGGAGCACGGTCCAGTGCTCTTGACATCTCCATGATCTCTGCTGATCTGTCAGCTTCAACAACCTGGTCTGTGGACATTGAGACTCATGGCAGCGATCACCTACCTACATATATTGAGGTTTGTGGCTTTTCTCTCGCCTCTCAGCGGCATAAAGTTTGCTACACGAACTGGGAAGCTTTCGCTGATGCCGTAGAAAAGCAGGATCTGTCAAACTTAAATTATGACTCCTTCATTGCTGCAGTAGCACATGCTCAAACATTGCACACGAGAGTCCTCCACCTGCCAAAGATGTACTCAGCTGTTGACGCCGAATATGAAAAACTTCGAGCAATACGTCGCAGAGCAGAAAGACGAGCGCGCAAGACACTTTCTAGAGACGATATCCGGACTTCTAGGCGAGCACAAAAACACGTTCAACGCCATTTGGACAAGCTAGAAAGAAGGAAATGGACATATTTTTGTGCAAAATTAGATCCTAGAAAGCCACTATCTAAAGTATGGAGTATTGTACGAAGCTTAAGAAGTCAGCCTTCACAACTACATCCTTTCGAGTGCGTGGCTCTAAATGCCAATACTACTTGTCTTCATGTAGCAAAGACTTTCTGTTCAAAGATGATTGCTCCATTAGCAGCTCCTTCACTGCAAAATGTGCTCCCCACCTTTGTCCCGTCGCCCAACACTTCTTTCCTAGACGAATTGTTCACTATGGAAGAACTTCAAGCTGCGCTAGCAGTTACCAACAAAAGATCTTGCCCAGGGCCTGACCATGTTAGCTACACTTCGTTGTCGCGTCTTGGAAGAAAAGCCAAAACTCAGCTGCTTACCATCTATAACAACTCTTGGATAGCTGGCAGCCTTGTAGAGAGCTGGAAGACTGCGCGCGTAATACCCGTTCTTAAACCTGGTAAGCCATCAATTGATCTAAACGCTTATCGTCCTATTGCATTGCTAAGCTGTGTTGGGAAATTGATGGAAAAAATGGTTCATTCACGCCTTACCTGGGACTTGACGAATAGGGGAATTTACCCTCCATCAATGTCTGGCTTCCGAAAAGGCCGAAGCAGTATTGATAATGTTATTGCTCTTGCCAACTGTGTCAGGCGCAGCAAAGCTGAGCGGTCTCTAATTATTGCCGTTTTTCTTGACGTTAAAGGAGCATTTGATAATGTCACGCACGAGGCGATTTATTCAGCCTTGCGTTCAATTGGCATTGCTGGACGAATGTATAACTGGCTTTCTGATTATCTACGTGATAGGACCATTTACATGTCAACGGATCAAGGTGACACGTCCTTACATCATGTGTCTCGTGGCGTTCCTCAGGGAGGGATTTTAGTCCAACCCTCTTCAATATATCTCTTCTTGGTTTGGACAGATCCTTGCCACCTACTGTTCAAATCTCCCTCTACGCAGATGACATCTGCATATGGTGCTCCGGAAGAAACAGGCGCATTGTGCATGCTCGGCTACAAAAAGCAATAGTTGGCATTGCATTATTTTTAAACAAGCGAGGTCTTGTTATATCTCCAGAAAAGTGCGCAGCAATTTCATTTTCACGACGTGATCTCTCCCGTTATGTACTGAAAGTTGCTGGCACTCCTATACCGTATGTCAACCATCAAAAATTTCTAGGCGTGACCTTTGATAGGTCTCTTTCATGGTCACCACACGTTCAACAACTTAAGACCAAACTCTCTTCATACGTATCTATATTCCGTATGCTGTCAACGACCAGAAGAGGCTGCTCTACCGATTCCTTATTGCGGCTTTATGGAGCACTTTGTGAAGGTCTTCTGCGTTATAGCCTCCCTGTTCTTCAAGGCCTCTCGCAGTCAAGCATTAAACTACTTGAAGCCATGCAGGCCAAAGCTTTGAGAGTGTGCCTTGGTCTTCCAAAAAACACTTCCACAGTGGGCACTCTGGCGGAGAGCAGACGTTTATCTGTAACCGTGCTGATACCGCAGGAGCTGCTTCGCGCCCAGCTGCGCTTTGCACTTGAACCTACCCACCCGTTTTCAGAGCAAAGCATGACCTCACTCTCCAATCTACTGCCTGCGCAATATCAACGCGCAGTACCGTCATCTTTCCCACCATGGAGGTTTGCTTCATGGCAAATTTCGACAACTATACCTGGCATCAAAAGAAAAGCCCACACCCCAGGACCCGCACTTAAATACTTCGCCCTTGAGCACATCTGTGCACGCTACAGTCATCATTGCCACATCTATACTGATGGCTCTGTCACAGCTATTTCTTCATCCATCGGCGTGTGGATACCATCAATGCACACCACAATCTCGGCAACACTCAGTCATCGCACTTCAGCTGTGGCTACTGAGTTAACAGCTCTGAGAGAAGCAATTATATATATTCTACAACAACGCCCTGCAGCATGGGTTATCTTCAGCGATTGTCGCGCTGCACTACAATTGCTTAAATCATCAAGAATTCAGGAAGAGCTCGTCATTGACATAAATAAGCTACACACAGAGGCCTATGACCTGAGTCACAGCATTGTGCTACAGTGGTTACCTGCTCACTGCGGCATCGCGGGTAACGACCTCGCAGACGCCGCTGCAAAAGAATTAAAAGATTCCACAAGGACAATTTCAATACCATTCTCACGAAGAGATGGAGCAAGACTTGTAGCAACTGAATCATGGCGATTGCAACGCTCTCTGTGGTGTGACCCGAACCATCAATATCGACCTCTACACCGAATAGACCCCACTTGCGTCTTTCGAATTCCTCACAATTTGAACAGGTGGCATCAAAACTGTCTCCACAGAATCCGCTTAAATGTGTCATACACAAACTACTTCCTACATAAAATAGGCATAGCGAGCAGGCCTCTGTGCTCTACATGTGATGTGTGTGAAAATTTTGAACATTTGGTAACCTCCTGTCAACGATTTACTGCACATCGCAGGACACTGCGCAATAATTTAAGCTTACCTAAAGAAACAACCTTGCGCCTTGAGCATGTCCTGGGTCCTTGGTGCGACGGATCGTCTGCTGCGCGAGCTACCAAGGCCTTACTAACTTTTCTGAAGGACACAGGGTTGATTATTACCCTTTAAAACTCATCTGTGTGTGATTATGTGCGTGTGAAAGTTAACTTTTCTTAAGGACACAGGGTTGATCAATACCCTTTAAAACTCATCTGTGTGTGCTTATGTGCGTGTGAAAGTGTGCGACAACGATTCTCTTTTTTTTTTTCTCATTTATTTCCCCTTCCCCTCCCACACTCTGTCACCCTCATCCCTCAACCCTCATCAGGAGTAGCATGCTAGGCTTACCACCAGGCAGACATCTCCTGTTGCCATTAAAATATCCCTCTCTCTCTCTAGAAGTAGTTCTTACTGATGTAAACGACTGATGTGTTTGTTGAGACTGGAAAGCGATAAAAATAATTAAAAAAGAGCTCCACTTTCTTTATCATCCAGACATTAAGCGGCACAAAGGCGGGACTTCTATAAACGAGCAGGCTGTCAACTTGTCTGGTTAGATTAAGGTATTTCCTTATATTACTTCACTAAGCTATACTGCAGAAGGTTAGGTTGCATGTAGCTTGTCCAAAATAATTACACTAAGTAAAATGGTGTAATAAGGCAGGGGGGAGAGAGTTACAAACTCGCTCAAGTCCTTAATTTCAGCTTGCCTCGGGGCGTTAAAAATCATCAGTGGCATTGGTTTTGTAGTAATATGAGAAATAAATCCTCACCTATATAATATTTTTTCGACTAATAACAAACTTTTGCGAAGCGACCGAATGAAAAACACACTAAATTTCTCGACCGCCATAATTAACAAGAAAGTAACATAGTACGATACAAAAACTGGTAAGCATTAGCAGAATATTGTTAACCTAAATGCACCAGTAACATGCAAGAAATACAGAAGTAAGAAATATTGGCCGATGATTACGAAAGACGGTAATGTGAAGTTAGAGCGCATCTCTTCAAAAATGCTAGTTCTCCGACATCCTATGGTAAAGAAGACGCGTGAACGTTTGGGCGGGTTGGTCAGACATATTTGACATGAAAGGCACGGCAGGGAGAGACGAGGACGTCCTTGTGTGCTCTCTGTCCTTGTCTCTCCCTGCCGCGCCGTTCATGTCAAGTAACGTAAACAATCAGTGAGAGACATTTATCTATCCATGCGCACTTGGAAAGAGCTTTATACTTTCCCACAAAACCAAGCTTCAACTGCCGCTAACAACTTTCCCCAGTTTTTATGTTTTTATAAAGGAGGCCGTATTTGCCTTTCTTGACTCTAACAAAACATCGGTGTCCTTAAGATGTTTTCATCCACGCAGACATATTTCTCTGTGAAATAATGCGCGAGATACCTAAGCTCAGCGTTTAACAGCTAGAACACGTTGATGGCACTCGTGAGCAGCTGCCGTTGAAGATGCATGTTCGCCTACATGCACGTCTGCTACACTTATTCAATATAAGGTCGCACGTTAACCAAACTTTCCTTAAATCCCAGCGCCACCAAGGGGTTAAAATGTCTGGTTCTAGATCCAATGATCTAACACTTGTTTCCCGTCTCACGTGTATACGCCTGCAATACTTGCGACCAACGAGCTCCCACGTGCCGGAGGCATAATAGTTGTTTTTTTTTTTTGCTAACAATAACGCATTTTCGCTGACTGAATATTAGTTACGATAACGAGCATCAGCCAGCGCAAACTGATCTAGACCACTCTCTTGGGTCACTGCTGTACCCTCCTCCTTTATTTTTCTCCTTACACTTTTTCTTTCCCTTCCGCCACTGCTCTCGTCACACTCCAGCAGCGGCCCCCTCCTCCGACTTTAATGTCATTTTTTATGCTAAGTATTTTCGGCTTGCTTGCGGTTGACTTTCACTTTCGCGTAAGTCACCCCTGAGTGCCATATTCGATGCGCATTTTTTCGCCCTCTCCATAAAGCCCAAACCATTAAACAACCGTTGCCTCTCTTTCTCTCTCTCTCTCTCTCCCAAGTGAAGGAATAACACTTCTATCTCGGTTACCTGCTACCGGTGGCAGGCTGCTCCTCCCTCTGATAACCTTTGAGAGTTGGCAGGTGGTAGAATACTCCGACGACGACGGGCAGTCCAAGAAGGTGAACCTAGAAGCTGTGTTTAGTTCCAAAATTAAATTCTGATATCAACCAAGCACGAAAAGAATAATACTCCGATAGTAAATCTGTTACCGTATATTACTGCCGCAAGGGAAAGCTTAGTTGTTTGTATGATTTTATGAGCAGCGCTTCTGACCAGGTTCCAGCGCAATAACCTGCCTTAGCTTGGAACGCTGGGGAGCTCATGCGTCCGACAAGTTACAAACATCTTTTATTCTTTCTTCTACAAGGATCCAGCATGATGAAAGACGTGAAATTAACCAGTATATTTTCTCTTCTGTCCCGGGTGACATATATAAATTGTATTGCAGTGAGCTTGCCGAGATAACATTTCTTACATAGATAAACCAATGCGGCGAATATAAAAAATACCAATGCCGGATCAATCATTGCTTCTGACGGTTTCATGTGATTGCCCTTGCCACACTTCAGTAAGAATGCTTCTTATGAATATTTTTCTTTCTTAGGTTGCACGAATATTGCGAAAGCAGTTGTTTTGCACAAACATAATCTCGTCAAGAACATGTATGCTTATCAGGTTTTCTTAGTTCTTCGTCTGTTTTCGTAGTGTATTGAATTATCGTAGAAAACATGTTCTTTTTTTTTTTTTTTTTCACGAAAGAGAAATGTTTTCAACTATGTTGTAGTTCGGCTGGGTTGTTTAACGAGATATTGGTGCGATTCGATACGTGGCTGCAGGTTTTCGTTATAGGCAACAACCCAAGGCACCACACACTGTACTATATTAGTGAGCATTAAAAAAGCGAAGGTAATCGATACTTACCAGCGCTTTCCTCTACGGAGGCGCATGTTCCATGTAGAGCTGTCAAACTTAAAGCCTATTGACAAGTTAGTCTAGAACACACAAGCTGGTTACGTTGTTTTGGCCGTCACTGAGAAAGCTCTGCTTACGAAAACACCGCTTGAATAACAGCCCTCGTGAAACAAAGATTGCAGCCTTCACGAGGCTCGTTGTACCATTATTTCATTACTCGAACACTGCGGAGAGCCCCTGCATTAAGAAAACAATAAGCCACATTGAAAGGATGCAAATAAAAGCACTTCGATTCATTTATAACCCTTACGGTGAAAATGTCTTTTTTTCATACCTTAGAATACAATTCAAGCTTGGTTCTTAACATAAGAAATGCGCCGTAGACTATATCGCCTATAAATCCGTAAACCATACCGCCTATAAATGTTGTATACCATTGTCATCATTGTCAAAATAGAATTTTATACTTAAATGGATTTCAATACATCACGGAAAAACAAGAGGCCAGCACAGCAAAACAATTGTAATGCCATATGATAAAAGTAATGACTACCAGCTTTTAATTCGTTCAGAGAATTATAGCTAAGGAAAGGCCTTCCGTTATAAAGTGGCTGATATGCCTTCTGCTGAATTTAATTAAGTGGCCGGGAGCTTTATCTGTGAATGAGCAAGTGTTTCTTTGTAATTAATTTGCTTTGACATTTTCCTTTTTAGGGTTTTTTTTCTTTGTTGATTGTTCGCATTCTGTTGTGGCTGCTCGTCAATCACGTGCTTTATTATTCGCTGCTGTTAAGTGCGATTCCCCAATGTTTCAGGAACAAATTACCCACTCATTCTCTGATTGCCAACAGGCCGTTGGTAGTATCTCAACAGTTATTAAAACAATAATTATTAATTATTAACAATAGTTATTAAACAATATATAATTAAATAAAGAAATAATCAACTAATTCTATCTTGTGCCACCTTCAGAGGGGTTCGAGTTTTTTGAGGTGAATTCAAAATAATGACACACCTCTTGTAAAATGAAAATAAATTTCAACACTAATAACAAAACAATCGCATGCGTGGTTTTTTTTTTTTTTTTTAGATTTCAAGAATCATATCACTCTATCAATCGTGATACTTTACTTCCCAAGCTAGCGTGTTTTGCAGTTTTCGGGGCGGAAATAAATTTGGCTTCCTGCTTTCTATCGGTCCGCGTACTGTATGCGCTTTTGACTGGCCATCAGATGCAATGACAAGAATTAATATATATATATATATATATATATATATATCTGTTTGAGGAAGATATTCATTCACCTGCATGATTTGTAATAACTGCAATACCTGTTTGTTGAACATCTGAATTTATTCGGTACGCAGACGAAATAAATATGCGCTTTTAAGGTCGCTTTTGAGTAATATTCAAATCTATTAGATTACTAGATAAATGAATAATATTTAGGACTTGATATAACTAAACGTCCACTGAATATTAGGAAATGAAGAATTATGGCATTCAAGACGCGAAACAATCTTGCATGTATCAGCGGTACCTTTGGAAGTCGTTAGCATTATTAAACATAAAACAGCTTTTCTGAGGTGTCCTGCTCTTGATTTTGTCATGTCAAGATTCATGGCAATAGTTTTAAATCGAACAGCATATTGTATAAGAGGATAAATGTAGTTCCCAACTAACCAACACAGCAGCAGTACAACGCACAATATAATTCGCACTCTTATTAGTTTGCTCACCTGGGATCTACAATCAACTATAGTATCGTGACGCTCATAGCTTTACAAAATAGAAAGGTCGCGGTACAATCAATATATTTGTTATTATGGTCACTGTGGTTTGTACTTTTTAGAAGAATTCAATCTTATATTCAGTTTTTTACATTTGCTGAAAAGGAAAAATTACAACTTTCCGGATTTTAAGCGTCATCTCCCCAAATATATCGGAGCTATACGCTGCTAGTATTGCACGTTATATATTGAGATATGATAAATATAGAAATATGTTTCTATGAACCAATTACTGGACAGAACAATACTGTCCTAAATTTCCGCTCTGTAAATCAAGGTGGAAAGGGCACAAAACCATGCTGAAGTGCCTATAAGAAAATGTACGTTAAAAGAAATTACCAGCTTGAATCCTGTCTGACACTAATATTTGTTAGGTTATGTATATAGATAATACAGCTCTGATGCTCTTTTATTCTTATAACTTGTCCCGTGTGGTTCATTCAGAGTGTCCATTCGAAATATGTTCCTGTACATTGTCTTTGATTATATGATAATTGCTTCCCTTTCGACTCCTATACGTACGTTAGGCTATTCAGTATGTAAAATTAATTTATGATATCACGTTTCCTTCACTCCGTGCCAAGATTCTTGGGTTGATAGCATAGACGTCGTTTGGCAGAGTTAAAGCCCCTTCATCCTTGAGTACAGGACCTTGCCTAAATAAATTGTTAAAAACAAATTTTTTTAGCATACATCTCATGAGAACGTTGTCAAAAACGTCATCGAAGTCGGCTTGCTATGGTAAATGGGGACACGAGCAAGGTTCAGCGTATCACGTAGTCGCCACATGCTTCGCTGTCGCGTTCAACAATGTGCGAAAGAAATCTGAGATAAAGTCTCAGTTCCATATAGCTCATGAATGGAAGCATGACAACAACAATAACACCAGTCTCGGAACGCCAAAACATCAACAATAAAAGCGCAGAGGACACTCAGGCGTGGCCTTGAGTGGGACCACTGTGTGAAGGTTTCTGTTCCACTGTAAGTTCTGGGCCGACTGTCACACACGGGCAATTTGCAGGCCACCGCCATCTCACGGCTGCCGCGATTTTCGCGGGCAGCGTTCATGGTCGGAAGCGCTTCGCTGCCTCCGAAACCCAGCGCCAGAGCATGCGGGTCGATGATTTCCCCACATGGCGCCTGTGTTATCAGGACTAGCTGTTAGTCTCGCTTGGCCGTGCCTAATGACCACCAGCGGAGTGTGGACGCACGTGCGGCGATAATGCCTTGTGTTGAAGCATCCGGCCTTGCCTCTACTTTAATATTGCCTCGGTTTCGGTGCGCGCTTTTGAGCAAAGTATAGCTTTTTGTGGGAGATATGTGAACTATTCTCTAGTGTCCTCATGTAATGTAAACATGCGACAAAGTGGTTTACGATAGATAAAAAAGATAGGGCTGGAAAAAGGCACAGCAAAACCGTAGTGAACCTTGTGCCTCATATGCTAGTGTGCGCGCAGAAGCATTAACAATTGACTGACCCCTTGAACCATTTTAGGTAACCGAGAGTGTGCCCTTCAGATCAATCTTCAGCGTTAAGTTACGAAGTTTCATTGTGGTTTGCAAACCTAAGGAACCATTTGTGAACTTGTATATTGGGTTGGTGAAAAAGGTACGGTTGGATAGCCGTCTATGCAAACCGTTCAGGAGGAACCAAATACAAGGAATAAGAAGTTGCAATATTGCTGTGTGAAAAAGTCATTTGCTGAAGTTTAAAAATTATGAAGGTGCGATTTTTTTATCTTCTTATAAAATGTCTTCGCTGTTTAAAAACAGTCAACAGACGGTTTTACTCTTAACAAAGTCAGGAAACATCCATGGTATTAATGTTATAATTACGACGCAGGACTTGTAAAGAAGCTTCCTGTAACTAAACAAAGACGCGGCGCTGTGGTGGGTAGCGACGGGAGCCATAGGTAAAGACGCAGCATTCCTAAACTGCTTCTACAGCCACTACTCACCAAACCAACTTATGTTTTAGAGTATTTCAAAGCGTGCACGTCGGTTCGGGCAAGCAATATTTTCTTACAGGCCTTCAACGTACTTATACAAGTTCTACACTGTTTCAACCAACATCCATCTATCTTCCTTATTGGTAGCAGCTACGCGACTACGGTGAGCGGCGACGTTGGCTGCATGCATGAAAGTTAGAAAGCGCAAGGTACAGAAATATTTCCTTAGAGTTTTTAGAGTACGGAACGATCGCTAGTGCACGTAAGAAGGGCGGCGTCATGGATAGCGGGATGCACACCAAACTTTGGATGCACATCAAACTTTGTGGTGTGCATCCTGTATCTTTCTGTGTGACGCTTCGGAGGCAGCCCAGCTAGTAGAAATGCCCAGTTAGTGAATTCAACCCAGTTTAAGGAATTTAATATGTCGAAACAAATTGTTTTGAAAATATAATTCTCTTCTGCTCACTAGTTTTGCTCCGTGTCGAAAAAGGACCTTAGACGGCGAACTATTATTTCCTCATCCGGAGTGCAAATTTGTTTCATTATACCCCCTTAACAAGCTAGCGTTTAACCAAGCACGGGGAATCCTAAAATAGACGAAACCAAATCTAACCGAACACAAATGCGTTTAAACTATTCAAAGGTTTCATTGGAACTCTAGAGCTGACTGCCAATTAGCGATCGGTTCATTACTGTTTATTGGTAGAACCTGATGATTGCCATGAGGAATCTGTCGATCGAGGCGCCCTTCGGCAGCATTTTCACAGAATTGAAGCAGATTAGAGCATGCCATCTTGTCTATGACGAGAGTGAACTTCATACCTCCATCAGGTGGTGTTTCAGCCTTTGCGGGCTCACTCAGAACTCATAAGGCCTTAGTATAGGGGCAATCCGCTTCCTGTTGAACTGCTTGCCTTATTTACCAACTTGATTTAGTATTTCGATGTCCTTTTTTTTTTTTTTTTGGGGGGGGGGGGGGGGGGGTGCTTGGAAAAATCTCAGCCTCGCAACATCTGACTCGAAGCGCGCTTCCGGTGACAGACGAGTTGTTCATGGTTTGCAGTGTTCGTTCACATGATGCCTCTGCGTCCGTAAGTGACGCAAGCTCTTAGGGTAGCTTGACTACTTACACGTTTTGATATACACTGCGTGAGACCGAGGCGAAAGTCTTTGTATGAAGTCATATCTGCGACGAGTTTGGCCACGACACCTGCTTAGCTGCCGCATTCAAGCGGAGCGCAAATACGCCAAAGCTCCCGTTCGAGCCTCTTAACCCTTTTTTCTGTAAAGGTGGATTCCATGACTTAGAGCGCATGAATCAGGGGGGCGACGTGCATGATGTGGATGTGTCCAGGGCCGCCAGGTACGCAGGCCTGCGTGGCATACCACGGCGCGTCATGGCGACTGTGAGATTAGATGCACGCCTGCCAGAAGATGCTGCGAAGTACAATGCAGAAGTACTTTCTAGTGGCAACCATGGCCCGAACGTGGGATCTTACTAACCGCAAAATGCAGTTATGCCTCCAGGACAGCCAAACGGCATTGTAGGCACTGTAGATGCATGAAGCACTGACCACAAACATTGTAAGCATAGACCCCAAACTATGGTTTTGATAATGGTTGAGTTGCGACAGCTGATCGGATACTCGGCCTAATTATCTTTGGAATGCCACAAATCAGGAACAAATTAAGTAAAATATTCAAGTCCAAGTTTTTGGCGATTAATGTGACCGTTGTTACCGAGATGGGTTTAGTATTTACAATGTAAGCGGGGAATGCATGAAATCAAGGTACAGTCAAGGTAAGGCTTTTCCTATTCCCAGTCCACGCGCTTCAACCCCGTCCCTCTATTTTTCACGCGCAGAGCCGCGCGGCGCAGTGTAATCGGTGAAAATGGTGTGTTCACTTTCTCGCCCTATTTTGTCTGTCGCCAATGGGTGCAAGGGTCGGTGCGGGAGGTGGCAGAAGCGGAAGCCAAGTCCCTTTGACATAGAGCATTGAGCAAGTAATTGTCCTCACAAAATACATCGAAGCCAAGAGAGCTGGCATGTTCCCTTTGAATTTGGTTTAATGTAAGATCAGAATTGGCTAAATCGCTGGTGAGACGAGGAGAAGACACCGCCCATCTTTGTGGCGCATGTGGCTGCAATCAGCGTCCCGTGGGCGTTTTTGGGGAGTGGGCGTGGATGGGGGCACCTTCTAATCGAAGCCAAGTGTTGCGCATGCTTGGGACGTCTAAAAGATATGACTTCGCAACACTGCCTAGCGCGGGCGGGTGTATAAATATGGATACCAGAATAACGCCCTAGTCCCCGTTGCGAGGGTGGGCGACTACCTCACCCAGGTCGTTAAGCCCGCGCCATCCCCTTCCTCTTCAACTCAGCTCACTCATTCTCTTCGATGTCTCATCTTTACTTTCTTATTTACATCTCTCCCTCATCGTCTACTATGATGTCAGCCTTAGGACGTGGAGCCATTATTATTGCAGGCTGCCTGTTACGAATGACCGCGCTGTCAGTTCCGCCATGCTGCCATCAATCTTGTGTTACCACACCGCACCTCCTTCGCCGCAATACGCCCCATTCTCTTCCACTGCATGAACGTATGATCTGAGAAATGCGCGTTCGCGACCATTCTGCTCGAGTTATCGTGCTTATTCCACTGGCGGTGTATGGTAATAGGCCTGAGGTCGATAGACCGAATACACACGCTTTTGATGTGTGACCATGTCTATTGGCTCATGCCTCACATGGTCCTTTATACGCCCAGAATATTTGCTTACCACTAGCAATATTCACGATCAAATACCGGATTTCAAGCTTTTAAATACATTTTTACTGGCATATTACGCAAATCAGAACAAAGAAACAGTGATATAACGATCACTAAAATTGAAAAATTTTGATTCCAAAAGCATACTGATCAAAAAAAAAAAAAGCTCACGTGAAGCCGGGCTTTGCCATGCACACGGAAAGACTTGTATTAGATTTTTAAACAGTACATCAGAGGAGAAAAAAAATAGAAATATTTCAGGTTAAAGTTTGCCGTTTCTTATGATTTAAAACTCGAAAGCCGTGCCTTCCGGCACAAATGAATCTAAAGACACCTTGAATAATCAGTTTTGTTTTTGTTTATCTATAGCGCACATGTGCGATACTTGTAAAATATGAGTGATACCTGAAGGGTATTTCTCACTAAGTTATTTTCTAACTGTGAAAAGAAACTGCTTTTTTCCACTCGATGAGTATTACCCTCCGTACAGTCCTTGGCAGGTGGCTTCGGTAAAAATTAGTGGGCGTTGAGAGAGGAGTAGAATTGATGCCAGAGGCATCCGTCATTCGTTTTTAGTTTCGGTTGCTCCCGTGCTAAATAACCTAAACGTGTTCTTTGTCTTCTTTGATTTTAGAAGGCGAGAGATGGTACGGTGTTTAGCAAAGTTTCGAGGCATTAAAGTTGTATATGTCGAGCTTTATTTCCTTTCTGTTGTTGTGGTATGCTCTTCTATACCGTAGTAACTAATCTAATCGCGTATACGCAGTTAAATGTGCGACCGAACATTAGCTTTGTTGTTTTAAAGTGCGGTTCTATAATTAAATATTTAGCTGATCATCTTGAGTTTGTACGCGAATAATTGTGTCAAAATGTGGCGCCAACGACCTCAGGCTGCCATTTTACTAAGATTAATGTGTCAAAAACATGTTATCCGGTTACTCGTTCAAATCAACTAAAACACCAAACAATACTTCATTCAACTAGATAGAATAAATTAGAAAAGGACATTGCTTTAGACGTGGAGCAGGCAAACTTAGGTTAACTCACCAATATTTTGGCAAGTAAGCTTGAATTACCCACGCGCCTAAATGCATGTTACTATATATTAAAATCTTGTATATGGGTTTTGCCTCAAATTCATCACATGTTTCATTGCATACTGCATTTTACTCTAGCTCTTTTGAATGAGTTCGCAACATGAAATTTTTTTTTAATTACTAATTTACAGCGCTAGAGTACTGTGCCTGTCGTCCGGCGTCTTCTACGATATATCAGTGATGCGAACTGCACGGGTTCATAAAAAGTGACAGCAGCTACCATATGTGCATTTTGATCTGGTTGCACAACACATGGAGGACAAAGACGACTCCTCGAAAGGCGGCATTGGCTATCCCTTTCCATTAATTGAGCCCATCGCTACGATGAGGCATAGTTTTCTGCTAGTAGGCAGTGACACCATTGCCCTGTTTGATAATTATTAAGGCATCTGATAATCGATTTGGGACTGTACGAGCTCAACATTTCTAAACGCACCTGCCGTGGTTGCTGGCTATGCGGCCTTAGAAACAGCGAAAACTCTTGGTGGCCAATAGGATTGAGGCCTTTAGGCTGGCAAGACTGATGAATTGTCACTTTTTGAAGGAGCCGAAGGAAACGTACAGTTATGCACTCATGGCTGCTCCATGGCCAGCAACGTCACATATTTAAAATGAATGCATTAAAAATTTTGGAGAGGGGTGAGATAGTGGGTTTAAAGGAAAAAGGTTTTTATCCATAAGAGGCCGATGTCTTACTTACAGAACAAAGAGATATGTTATTCCCTTCACCCTTTCGTAGTACTAATGAACTGCCATTTTAAATTAAACAAACGAAAACTGATGAAATAAAACTGTTCTAAAGAGGTGCAAGTGTTGAGTAAAAGCTCCGCCTTCTTTAAATTCACAACTTCATATTTAGTTGTTTTTTCTGAGCCTCTGCTATTTGTTTTGACAAGTGCCGCCCATAAGAGCACTTATTTCGTTGATTCTTTCGCGGTGTCTGAGTTTCAACAGAGGAGCATATAGAGTCAAGAGAATCCTTTCAGTATAAAGTGTGAGCCCTCCTATAGTGAATAAACATATTTGCAAGCTGCAATAAGAAAGGGTCAGAGAAACCGTCGTACGTACAAGATACGGGCAATAGACGGCACACGCCGTTTGATCACAAGTCGCGGAAGAAGAGACCAGTGTCAGGAATTCGCTAACAGTAAATACGGATCTACGTGAACTTTGTTCACATGCAGCTGGCTTTATACATGACAAGAAACAAATAACAGAAAAAGCGTATAGAACTGTCGCAAAAAAAATTTTCTGTAGCATTCGGAACAGCCTAACAAATAAATTCGCAACAGCAGCGCATTGCTTACAGAGCGACGAAAATGCGGCAGTCTCGAATAAACAAGCAGTATATTCTCTACCGACCGCATTGTCCAATAGACATTCAACCTAGAAAGCTGTTCTCCGTGTGAAAGTTTTTTTTCCTGGATGTAGGCATGAGCTAAATGTCCAATCGGTTTCAGCCAATGATATAGGTAGTCCCCGGGGCGTGTTTACCTGATTTATCAGTAACGACGCACTCTACTGGAAACCGCACCGAGAAGGAAGCACCTGTGCGGATAGAAGAGGCCAGTGCACCTTCACCTCCTTATAATATTTTTGCTACTTTTCGCTGAAAATAACACACCATGCCTATTTTAGAAGGACGTAACTAGCTAGAAAACATGTGCATGTTGCAGAAAGGGCATGTTGAAGAGAGGATTTGAGCTACAGAGTTCATTTTGGATAGGTTTGCACGCAGAAACTTTTATTGAACTCCCAATGCGGCCGACGCAAAACGCCTGTTGGCTCATTATTATAATTCAACGCTGTTTTGTTCATAAAAAAGCACAAGTTGAAGTGCGATTTTGAAGTCAAAGTACTTTTCCCACAAGGAGGAATGTATTCTCGAGAAACAGGTTCTGTTTTCAGTCGTTACGATTTTTAAACAATCATTGAGTTTTAGGACGGATCATCGCGGGCTTTGGTCTTGATTCGATGAAAGTTTGCGCCGCTTGCGAAAGGGTCTATGCAGAAATCTTCCGGTGCTGGTAGGTTCCACTTGGTTACCGCTCATCGAATCATTTCGCCCGGGGTATTTACGTGGCTTTATACGGCTGTTTGGAGGAAAGAGAGAGGGCTTTGCTTAGACGAGACCAGCTTCAACTATGGGGAATTGTGCAGACATCGAGGTGCCGTAATTGCCCACTTTAATAATGTAATTGTCGCATGACCCAGCGATCTGTCATTGCTCGTAATTTTTTGGAGGGCAGTTCATGCTTGGTTAAGAAGACTCAGTGTCAACTGATTTCCAATAAATGGTAGATGTCATCACGGTCGCTTTGCACGATTGCTGATGGTAGCTTGCGTTTTCGCGTTATGGCGTCATCATTGTGAGGCTGTCGCATCCAGCCGGCTTGTGTTTTTTCTTGTCTTGGCGCATCCGCGAAAGGAGATCGTAATCTTTCTTGCCGAGCAAGTTTCCTTCCTTCGGGAAAGAGCTCTTTCGTGATGCTTTGGCCCTTTTTTTGCGTGGTGGACAGACGCGTCAAGGTGGTTTTTAAGCCACCTTAGTACATGCAATCTAATGTAAATATCTATGTTAAACGTCAAATGGTTCATAGCTGTTTACATCAGAACAAACATGTGCAATACATCCTGTTCATGACATCATTTTAATGTCTGTATCTATCTTTTTTTTTTCATAGCACATTATTCTACACTGTGTATACGTTCATGTACCGTCTTTGTATGTTTTGTTTCTCGCTTGTATTCTAAAGCCAACATTAATTCCCAGAGGATCACAACATGTTAAAGGTGAGGACAGAAGCTTGCCTTTAGTTTGCCCATATTTACAGCTTCAGAAATGGTACGAATTCTCTCCTATCCATCTCAGAAGTGGAACACGAAGCCTGGTTACCTTTGGAAACGATGGTACATTGCTTTTCAAATTGTCTATATCATTATGACGAGCCGCCAATTTCTTTCTACATAAAATTGTGATATGTGATGTATTTTCTCGTTATGGGCTGTGTTATGTGCACAGTGTCCTGTTCTTTCCTTTGTGCTCTTTCAGTTTTGGTCATTCACAATCGTGTCAAGGTTAATCAAGCTTTCTAAACGCACAGACTGATGCTTTATGGCGTAATGGGGCTATCAAGGCTGAAGACTTTCACCTTTATAAGCATGGAATGTCAGCTCGTCTAAACGCTTTAATCCTCAAGAGCAAGGGACATGACAACGGAGACAAATTTCAGTTACTCGGACCTTGGTGAATATAGCCTATTTTTTGTTTAGCAGCTTTTAAACCGCTTGGTGTATATTCTTTTAGCGCGTTGTTAGGTTTACTTCTAGTGTATTTGCCGTAATTTGTTTTCGCTTCGAAAACTTCATACTATTTCTGGTACATTTCGAGTTTATTTGAAGGATGCTGGAAATTTATACTTTTGGCAATTATTCTTATATTTTTGTGCTAGAAGGAAAAAAAAATGTCACGAGTACCCTAGTAATAAAAGTACATTGTCAGTCTATTTGTGGAACATGTTGATCCCTGCATAGCAAATCAATCTGAATAATGCGTTAGAAATATAGAATATTTGTGAACATATGCAGCGTTGTATTTTTGTTATATTTAAAATATATTCTTTCTGAAGTTTAACTAGAGCGACAAAAGTACGAAATAAATACGAAATCAGTACAATACATTTGACATTCATTTTTAGCAAAACCTTTTTTCTCTAAGGGCAATGACGTTCGAATTTTTCCCGCTTTACTCCACGAATGATAAGTGTCCGAGAAATCAAACACAAAAAATAAACATAAAAAATATAAATAAATAAACTAATGCGACGTAGTGTGTCATATCAAAATCCAGCAACATGTTGATCCCTGCATAGCAAATCAATCTGAATAATGCGTTAGAAATATAGAAATATAAATGCGTTAGAAATTTAGTAAGCGGGCTAAAAATGGACATTTAGAATATTTGTGAACATATGCAGCGTTGTATTTTTGTTATATTTAAAATATATTCTTTCTGAAGTTTAACTAGAGCGACAAAAGTACGAAATAAATACGAAATCAGTACAATACATTTGACATTCATTTTTAGCAAAACCTTTTTTCTCTAAGGGCAATGACGTTCGAATTTTTCCCGCTTTGCTCCACGAATGATAAGTGTCCGAGAAATTAAACACAAAAAATAAACATAAAAAATGTAAATAAATAAACTAATGCGACGTAGTGTGTCATATCAAAATCCAGCAACGTTTTCGCCATAGTCATAATCATTTGTCTACGACCATAAGCATTTTAGCAAGTGCTCTTTCCATGTGGTTAGTCCTCTTATGCATAGCTTACAAGAACGCAGCAACACGGACAGAGAGAAAAGGGATACAACAGGCACTTGCTTCAACTTCTTAACTCCAAGAGAGAAAGTACACATTGCTATGTATACCTACCAACTTGCCTAGATTTCTGCGTTAACTATGGATTCTTCTTCCCGACCTCCATATGATAGAGAACTGCGAGAGCATATCCTCCCTCTCCCTACACAACCTTATCTGCTGCTCAAGCAGAATGCTACCCTTTTGGGACGCATCCGTATAAGGCGAGCGTATAGAGGGAAGTGAAGACATTTGATATAGGCCAACCTGTGGTATTGAATTCCGCATAAACACAGACAGAGAGGAAAAGAAGGCAACATGTACTCACTTCAACATCATCTTAAGTTCAGGAGGGAAAGTACATATTGTTATGTGTTCCTGCCAACTTGTAAGGCCTCAAAAGAGAGAGGGAGCGCAGTATTATATATGTGTTTACATACACTATTCTCCTTTTTTAGAGAGGCGCGATTAGACGAAGGCCAATGGGATCGAGTTGTGCACAAAAATGGGAACGCTTTCGAACTGATGTAACTCTACGATGCCGTTACATAAACTCTAAAGCCTACCTTCTAATGATACTTATACTCATTGTCAAAATATTGTTGCAGTGAATACTGGAAGTCGAAGCAGGAATAGAAATAAAAAGGCAGGCACGTAAAGTGTGAACTGGGATAGTTTGTGTTGTATGAAAAGTTTTTTCTATGTGTCAGATTAGACTTTTTTCTTTTTTGCACATATTTCACGTTATCTGCTCCCGTTCGTCGCTGGGTGCAAACATTTTTGCGGACTATAAAACTGCAGCAGCATATATCAAATGCGAACTTCAATTTTAACGAACAGACGAGAAGTGTGGCGGGAAAAATCTTGCAGTATCTTGTGGCATTATCGAAGTAGAATTCATGGTTCAACAAACAACGCGTTATAGGTATTATGAAAGAAAACAAATGCGTGTACAGCCGCTCCTCTCAGCAACCTAGCTATGTCGCAGACTAGCTATGAAAGAAGGATACAAAGGGAGGAAAGGAATTGTTAAGAATTTTCTGGTTAGGAGTTCTGAAAGTTTGCAGGTTTTAAAGGGTCCAAACATATATGCATCAAAAGGGCCGTCTAACGTACACACTGTTAATTAATATGTCTGAGAACACTTTTTGGTGAGTGAATTTACAATGATACACGTGTACAAGCAAGCGAGAGGACATCAAAGACATCCTGACTTCAATAGCATAGGAGCAGACTGGTCCCCGCTCACGTCTTCTTGGCCGTCTTAATGAGCTCCCACTGAAGAGGTCGCGATAATTACTATCCATTGTCTGATGCCCTCAAACAATTTTCATTTCCTCTTCCCGGTCGAATAATAATAATAAAAAAGCAATGTCCCTTCCTTGCTCTTTCACCGACAGTGTACACTGAAAATCGGGAAAAAGCTTCAACTTGTATTGGAAGGATCCTAAAAGGAGTTGTTAAGCAGAAAGGCAGTTTTTGCGTGATCATGGGTTTCTAATTGTTAACTGGCTTAGCAGCGTTTAGTATTTTGTTCATCGGAACGTTCACAAAAGCGGGCATACTCAAACTTGTAGCCATTATATACCTGATAATGTGCCGAATGCCGGCGTTGTCTAATTATTAGTTGTGTTTCAGAGTAGCGATTGAAAACCGCCCTAGCTAAAGCGTTGTTACGAAGCTTATCTTCATGGGATAATAAGGCGTTGTTAACAAAATCGCATACAGAACCATAAGTACTATGGGAACATGAATGAATATGTGGCTGTATGTAGGCAGTGTTTTCAACCGCGAAGTGAAATTAGCTAAACAACGCCGGTCAAATACAGCGCGTAAGGAAATTACGGACACATAGTCAGAAGAGTACACAAAATAAAAAATGGCTCCCTTTATAATCCGCAGCGCATGTGCAAAAACGTGTATGCTGTTACCGTGCCACTGGTGCCTGCATAATTGTGAATGACTGAATATTACAATAAAAACTTGCAAGAAAGCTAGCGAAGCAGCAGATATTCACAGGAAATATCAGATCATTTCAGCAACATAACTTCTCCTCACATAGGCAGCCATTTCTGGAAGTCGCAAATTCAACAATAAAGTCTTTAATTTCTATTTGTTTTGTGTTCCTAATAATGACAAATACTGATTCTATTCACTTGCATTACATCTAAATTAATCAGTTACATTTTCAGTAACACTCCTCTGAAAGCTATACAAAATAGAAATATATTGATTTTCATCTTTATTACGGCTTGCAATTATATATTCACATTTAGCTGGCTAGTTTCTGCTAACCCCATCCAACGCTTGTTACCCTTAACGAATTATCTGCAGTTAAAGTGTGCAGCTCAATGATCTGGTTTTAACCATTATTTATGTCGCTCGAGCTTCACAGAACTAACATATTACACGTAGTTTACTCTCGCCACATCAAAACGGCAAGTAAATTCACTTTCATAAATTGCTTCACTATACAGTTTTTCAAGGAATTATTCAACCGCCTCTCCTTATCTCCCCTCGTGGCGGTTATACACGCTAATACAAGTGCTTCCAGATGCTGTAGTACGCTTGGATTTTCAAGATCATTTACACTTCTCATTACCTCAGAGGAACTACTCATCACCGAACTCAATACAAACGAGCCTACGTGAATCTAAAGCTTGAAACAAGCATACACTAATGTTATAGGGGCATTTTTGTGACCTTGTGTGTTTGTATAGAGAAAGTTTAGTTTTCTACCACTTGTTCTTTCTATTTGCCTTTGACTACCATGTTTGTTACAGTCCTCTAAATGCTGCACACCTTCCAATTATGATCCTGCCTTGTGTTACACTTTACTAATTTGTTTAGACCTGGTCACTTTTTTTGCAGGCTTGGTGTTTTCGCCTTTAAAATCGTCTATGATCTTTCCACATTCGAACTTTAGTAGTTTTATTCTTTCTTATTTATTGTGTTTTAACGTTATAAAATTTTCTACTTGCTTATTTTTTATATTTTACTAACATATTGTATGATCGTGCTAACCCTCATATGCTACATTCTGTGCTGATGGTCTTCGAGGGCTCTATAACAAATAAATAAAAAAACTAAGAGGCCTGTTTAACTAATCCCCACCAGATCTCAACTTTCAGGAAGGCTGTGCTCCCTAAGTAACTTCTAGAGTTGACTACATACAGTATGAGAATTGAGGTGCTCTCCCTGTTTAAGGAGGTGTGGGGATGGAGGAGGTCATCTAAAATCCTTATAATAGAAGGTAAAAAATTTTGTTTTGTCTGCTGCATTAAACTTGATTCTTAAAAACGAAAAATGAACTTTGGATAATGCAACAACTGTTATCATTTGTTTTTTGTTTGCTTGTAGTTTTTTGGTTGCTTGTAGAGAAGATTGAAACCCTAAAATAATCGCCTTCAAAGAAAGCTTAGAGCAAACGCCGAGAAAAAGCCAATTTCTTGTTCACCTTGGCTCTCAACGGGTCGATTTCGATTCCATCGCCATGTGCGAGAAAAATGGGAAACAAGGGGAGGACGACTTTCCTTTTCGTAAGGATAATGGGAACCGGGAGAAAAAACGTGCGTCTTCTTATCTGCACCTCTTGTTCGATGAGGTGGGAACACTATTTCTGCATGCACTCAAGAGAAAATATAGATGCTTTCAAGTATCGCGAGAGATACGAGGCATTCTCTTTGACCGTATAAAGAAATAGAAAATTACTTAAACGAAAAAAGGGTCACAAACCAGAAAAAGGGAGATCATGTGGTGTCAAATATATATGAAATTCTTTTATAGGATTATAAAAATGTATATATTTTTTTTTTTTTTTACGGCGCGAGCAAGATAGTTTTTGAACCTAGAGCTTATCATCGTCGTCTCGATAGCTGTATTGTCTGAAGATGCTTTTGAAGTAGTTATTCATTTTTTTTAAATTTATTATGCGCAACGTACACAACAAGGCAGCGTTATACGAAAGCAGCAAGCGACCATTCTCGAAAATAGCTACGAAAAAAGCCTTCATGTCCACAGTGCCATTTGTCAAGGCATACGCATCTGCGTAGGCCTGTCGCCAACAAGCCTGTGGTCAGATCGCTTCACACAGATGACGCAAAATCGCGGCACGTCACTGAACTACAGTGACCAATGCCAGGGGGCAAAGAGAATCTGGAAACAAAATTAAAATGGCCACACGAAGTCTTGCATTCGAGGGGTAGTCGCTGCGATCTCCGTCCCTTGGCTTTGTTTTCCACTTTGGTGGGGTTAAACGCTTGTACGAAAGGGTCCTGTGTCGAAAATGTTTGATGAAAAATCTATCGGCAGGAGGAGAGCGCAATCCGCTTTGTATGGTAAAACCCACTGCAGCCCTGATTTCCTTCAAAGTGCTTGTGCAAAGCTGGCACGCAAAGAGCACGGCCCAGAAAAGCTGATTTTGTTATTTCGGGCACGACTATAGGCTTTAAAGTGACGCCCCAGTCACGAGGAAGTTTTTTTGTTGTTGTTGTTTTGGCGCCAGACGTCGTTTTCTGCAGGTAAATATATCATTTTGCGTAAACGCTTGTTCGGTGGAAACAACGTAGCTACCTGTTTTTTGAGAATATCTGGCTGCAGCTTTTGCATTGACACTTTTTCTCTCAAGCCAATAATTACAAAAATAGCTAACTAGTCATCACTAATTAATTATTTATGGTGAACGAAAAAAAATACCAGAGGTTAGCATAGCCGACTCTGAACAGCTCTGAATTGGTGTCACTGTTCAAGGGCTAACCATAATTTTTTTTTAAATATTGGTCCATGTTAGCTAGGACACCCTATATAATATAAAGTATACTTTTCGTCTACCAGAAAAGCGCCGCTTCTCTACAAAGCTGTTCATGTACGATGATTAAGTGGATGGTGGACAGCTGTTTGTATCCAGGGCTTCGGTTTTAGCCTTGAACTATTTTATACGGAACCTACTGACCATTCGCATTTCCCAACCGTAATAGGTAGATGGCCTACTTGATATGCAATGAGTTAGAATCGTAGTGGTCCATCAGTTACTTTCTTCATTGAAGGGTGAGAACACGAATATAGTGAGATATATGAACGAGCAGCACTTGAGGGTGGCGCTCCAAGTTCGTTTGAGCAAGAATTCAAACTTTGAAACTAGAAGCTACACATCGTTCTTAAGATTTAAGCACACAGTGAATTTCTCTGTAATGCACGAAGCCAAAGGAACTTTAAGGGACTTTAAGAGTAAAATCTGTGCAGAGTATTCTTATTCTGTGATTCTCAGCAACATTCCCATTTCCCTGTCACAGACCATTAACTTGAACACCACATGCTTAGGTTAGTCGATGCCATCCAGTACATGCGTCTACGAGCAAACAATGGATGCGACATCTATTTTAAACAACTGTTATTGATCGAAGTCTTTGAAGTCTTTTGTACACACTTCTTTATAAGAACGGTATGCAATTTTTGAAATTCCTTTACGCGTATGTATTAAAGCTTACTTAGCGTACATTTAATTTATAGTATGCACCATGTTTAAAGTCTTGATACATCACGTTTGTATGTTTACCTTGACCGCTTCTGGGAGGAAAAAAAAATAGTTCATTGTTTTTCTTTGAATGCACTAAAAATTAATGTATTTTCCGTTAGACGCTATCGTCTGCCATAAGAAATTCTCTGACGTTGCACTGTAAACAGAACTCAGGACTGTCCACGTGTTTATTCTATACTACATGCTGTCAAGAAGCAGAGTGTCAAGTCCGTAACGTCGCTATGGAGACGTCCCAGCGGTTCAGCAGTCCAGAACCAGAGGGCCAGCGGGCAGCAACAGAGGTCGAGTACTATGCGGACATTTCGTCCTCCTCTTCCTCCTTCCCAGTCCCACGCACTGCTTGAAGCTTAGTGCGAAACAATATATCTTTCAAGTCCGAGGAAAACATTTGTATGCATCCCAGACACTTTTGGGAGCTTGACGGGGTTTCAAGGGCAAATGTTTTGTAATTATAGGGCACATGTAGGAAACAAATGCAGGCAAGGACTATGTTCCTCAGTGATGATTCCTATTTGTGATTTTTATCAATGATCCCAAATCCAGCAGTTCATGTTACGTCGCAACTTTGGTAGTCTAGGTGATTTTGAGGTATTGTTTCACAAATCTTAATCGAAGCATCCTGATATTATGCTGTACAAATCACATGCTGAAGAACGTTCAAATACATGTTGCCGTGCAAAGACCACGAACGGCGAGAAATGTTTAACACTGCCTGAATAGGGTAGCGGTGCGAAGTTCAGGACCTGGACTGTTACGACTTTCAGTAATGGTTCGACAACCAGGCCTCAAGACTTAAGTTTGAGACAGCATGCTTCATCAAAGGATGTGGTGAAATGTTTCTGAATATTTTTTGGTTCTAACGGCTACAGTCGTTTTGTTTCTTAAAACATGCGCTGCCCAATTTAATTTATTTATTATGACCTGATGTAAATAACAGTTGACATTCTTTGTCCCCGCAGGGGGCATCTATTAAAGCAGATGTTTGCGTGTACTGTGCGACACCACGGACCCCGAGCACCCACGCTTAGCCGTGCGTGGCATCGCCGTGTCTGGGGAAAAGGGGATCCTGGTGGTTGAGCCGATGCCGAGTGTTTGGACCTTTAAGGCCCCTCGGTGGAGGCAACACACCACTTTGGCCCACGCTTCCCACAGACGGCACCTTCGGGCTGACCCACCCGGGGGAAATCGGCAGTCACCTTTTCCTGTCCTCCCCTCCATCTTTCACTTTCCTATCCCCTCTCTTACAACTGTCCTGTCTTCTCTTACCTTCTTCGTTTCTTCCTACTTCCAGGCGGCGAGGGTTAACCTTGTGTGGCTAACCACCCTGCGTTATGCCATATTTGGTTATAGTCGGGGTGTATGGCTGGCGTGGGCAGGACTGCTTTGCGAGTTCCTGTCCCGTCCCCTCGTTGGGCTCCATGATGGGTGGCCGCCACCCCGGCTGAACAAAAACTTACTGTATGGCTTCTTCTTTGCTCTCCAATGATCGTTCCCGAAAAAGGGGACGGACCGATGAAACTGCAAACTTCTTTCTAAAGAATGCAAACAGATTCCCACGCTTCCACGTGGTGCACAGTGAAGACCCTCAAAAAACAGCTAGGCAAATATCTCCTTTTGTCGTGACCAAGACATTGACTGAAGCAATAGGCCAAGGATACAATGTCAAAAAACTTCCAAATGGCGACCTTCTCTTGGAAATTATGTACCATCATCAGAATGAAAAACTCCCAACAGTAACCAGCTTTGGGGAATGTCCAGTTAATGTCACCAAACACCGCTCTCTAAACATGGTGAGGGGAGTCATTTCAGATGACGACCTAAAGTACCTAAGTGAAGAAGAACTCCTTGAAGGACTAAGAGAACAAAATGTCATCAATGTGTTCAGAATTAAAATCAGACGGGATAACAAAGAGATACCGACTAGGCACTTAGTCCTTACCTTCGAATCGAGCACACTGCCCGAGGCTGTGGAGGTAGGGTACACGAAGATAAAACTGAAACCATACATACCTAACCCGCGCCGCTGTTTCAAATGCCAAAGGTATGGCCACGGCTCACAGACTTGCCGAGGCCAACTTACATGTGCGAAGTGTGCCTCCCACGAGCATCCCCCTGAGAACTGTGAATCCGAAACGCATCTTTGCATCAACTGTGAGGGCAGCCACGCTGCTTACTCACGAACCTGTCCAACATGGAAACAAGAGAAAGATATCATCACACTAAAAATCAAAGAAAACCTCACTTACAGGGAAGCACGTAAGAAACTCACGTCCCCTGACACCCCAACTTATTCTGTTGTGACGCAAAAGGGGGCGGCGTCACAGCAGTCCTTGGAACCTGCCCAGGTGACACACGGTGCACCTAAGGCAAGGACCTCTACGTCCCCGGTGGAAGTAGCTGGGGCTGCTCCACCACCCCCAAAGCAGGCTGCGCGGGCCTCTAGGTCAGCTGGCCCCAAGGTCTCTCCAGCAACGGCGAGATCTACCACAAATGTGTCTGTGCAGTCTGCACAATCGTCCAGCACGTCCGAGGACGCAATGGACACAACAAACGACGACCTTCCGGGGCCGTCAACATCTGACAGGCGACGGAGCTCCTTGGAGCGAACCAGAAAAGAAAAGGCCCGAATCACCGGGCCAGAAAAAACTTAGTCTCTCTACCTTCCTCATATAAAATGGCGTTCTTAGTCCATTGGAACTGTAGAGGACTTTTAAGAAACTACAATGATATAACAGACCTTTTAAATTCACTGTCCCCTGTGGTCCTATGCCTACAAGAGACCAATCTGGGACCTCAACAAAAAAATTTTTTAAAAAAGCACAAAGTGTTTTGATGTGACAGAGAACAAGCAGGTAGCCTCTCCGGAGGCGTTGCTATTGTTGTGCAGAGCAGTATTGCAACGCGAGAAGTCCATCTCAAAACTAATTTAGAAGCTGTTGCAGTTACTGTTGTTCATTATAGAACAATCACAGTATGTTCTGTCTACCTTCAACCTCATGTCATTGTTACCCTTCACGATTTAGAGGAACTTTTACAACAGTTACCTGAACCACATATTTTAGTTGGAGATTTTAATGCACACTCCTCCTTTTGGGGGAGTGAGCAAACGGACAGTAGAGGACGTATTTTAGAAGATTTTTTGCTGTGCAACAACGTCTGCCTCCTGAATACAGGTAAACAAACATATTGCTCCCCAAGCTCAGGAAAAATGAGCTGCTTAGATCTATCATTTTGTTCACCATCAATTTTCACCGATTTTAAATGGGACGTTCTCGACAACCCATATGGAAGTGATCATTTACCTGTCATAATAAGTCTAACATCCTCACCATCCATCACTCTAACCAAACCACGGCGATGGAAACTTCACCTGGCAGATTGGACACTTTTCCAGTCCAAAGCTGACCTCATAAAAGTATTTTCAGAAACTCTCAGCATAGATGAGCTAAATGAAGAGATTACAGCTTGTATTATTGCTGCGGCACACCTAGCTATTCCACAGTCCTCGGGAACTGTACAGCAAAACCATAAAGTGTGGTATACACAAGAGTGCAAAGAGGCAAAAAGAAAACAGAATAAAGCTTGGGGAATATTCCGGAGATATCCTACACATGAGCACCTTATAACTTTTAAAAAGGCCAGGGCTAAAGCACGGTGCATTCGCCGCGAAGCTGAAAAAGCCTCATGGCAAAATTATGTGTCATCAATAAATAGCTCAACCACATCTAAAAAAATGTGGGAGCAGGTTAATAAACTAGACGGCAAATACTATCCTTTCACGATTCCACTTTTAACAACTCCTGGTACACAAACGAGTGTAGAAGAACAAGCAAACATATTGGGGGAACATTTCGCTACAATCTCTAGTTCGGCACACTATACACATTCCTTTATAAAGTATAAAACAGCAGCTGAAAAACAAAGACTCCCAATAGCTGGAGGCACAATTGAACCGTTTAACTGTTTAATTACACTTGAAGAAATAACTAGAGTATTAAATGCCGGCAAACAAACTGCACCAGGACCAGATGAAATACATAATGAAATGCTTGCTCATTTGACTCCATTGTCAGTAGATGCATTATTGAAAATTTTTAATAAAATATGGATATCTGGAACAATACCAGAAACCTGGAAGACAGCCGTTATAGTACCTCTCTTAAAGCCTGGGAAGCCCCCGGACTCCCCAGGAAGTTACAGGCCAATAGCCCTGACGAGCTGCCTTGCAAAATCTTTTGAAAGCATTGTAAATACAAGGCTCATGTTTGTTCTTGAATCCCGGAAACTTCTTGATACCCATCAGTGCGGCTACAAAAAAACATGTTCAACTATTGATCACCTTGTCCGACTGGAAAATACTATCCGAGAAGCCTTTATCCATAAACAGCATTGCCTTGCCGTATTTTTTGACCTCGAAAAAGCCTATGACACCACGTGGAGGTTTGGGATCCTGCGTGATTTGGGAGAGCTTGGCATTCGCGACAGGATGCTAAAATGTATAAGCGACTTTCTCCCTCAACGCTCATTTAAAGTACGTCTCGGTTCTACCTTTTCTAAAACCTTCATACAAGAAAATGGTGTGCCTCAAGGATGTATTTTAAGTACTACTCTGTTTATAGTAAAAATTAACAGTATAGCAAAAATAATCCCAAAATCCGTTATGTACTCTGTCTACGTAGACGACCTTCAGATTGCATGTACATCCTCCAATGTGTCAACATGTGAGAGGCAAATACAGCTCACAGTAAATAGACTGGCAACGTGGGCAGATAGGAATGGCTTCAGGTTTTCTACTCAAAAGTCGGTAGTTGTTTTGTTCTCTCTCAGAAGAGGACTGCACATTGATCCCACCATCCACCTTAATGATGTTAAGCTACCTGTAAAGCACGAACATAAATTTCTAGGGCTAACTTTTGACAGAAAGCTTTCATTCCTTCCCCACATAAACAACCTAAAAAAGAAAGCTTCGAAATCTCTCAATATATTGAAAGTCCTTTCACATAAACACTGGGGATCTGACAGAACATGTCTTTTAAAAATTTACCGCTCTGTGGTTCGCTCATGTTTAGATTATGGCTGCATAATATATGGATCTGCAAGGCCGTCATATTTAAAACGACTGGACTCTGTACACAATTCAGGCTTGCGTATTTCAACTGGTGCATACAGGACATCCCCCATAAACAGCTTATATGTAGAAACCAATGAACCATCTCTTACAAGCCGAAGAAACATGCTCACATGCTCATACATTTTAAAGATCCGTTCACTGCCAAACCATATCTGTTACCCAATAGTTACAAAGTGCCAGTCTCGAACACTGTTCATAAACAAACCTCAAAAAATAAAACCACTTCTGCTCCGCTTTGAAGAGAAATGTCAAGTTTTAGACTTAATAAACTCATTACCTAATATTACCCGAAAAACTTATTCACTTCCACCATGGTACTGCCTGCCGTCTGTATGTGACTTCACATTAAACCAATTCCAGAAAAACCAAACACCACATAAACACATATTGCAGGAATTTTTAGCCCTAAGTGAAAAGTACAGAGAATATGTGGCATTCTATACAGATGGTTCAAAATCTGCACAATACGTCGGAAGCGCAGTGGTCCAAAACAATTGGAATAGAACAGTACGGCTACCACAGTGTGCATCCATTTTCACTGCCAAGTGTTATGCAGTCCTCATGGCCCTAGAAAAAATTAAAATTGAAAACATAGAGAATAGTGTCATTTACACTGATTCTTTGAGCATACTAACAGCATACAATCTTAAAAATGCAGGCAAACCGCTTATTGGTGACATCATACACAGCATAAAAACAGCCACTACACAGGGACATACTGTAAAGCTTTGTTGAGTTCCGAGTCACATAGGAATTGATGGAAATGAAAGCGCTGATATATGCGCTGCACAAGCTCGACATATAGAAATGAAGAAAGTGCACGTTCCCTACAATGAAGCAGTCAAGTTAATGCAGTCTAAGCTAAGAGATAGATGGCAGTCTAAATGGAATAATGAAGAAAATAATAAGCTACACCTAGTAAAACCTGTCATATCTGAATGGAAGTCATGCACACACCAAGAACGATTCACTGAAGTCATTTTATGTCGCCTCCGTATTGGACATACACACCTTACACATGGTTATATTCTTAGAAAAGAGGAAATACCAACATGCGACCTTTGCGGAGAAACTATCACAATTAATCACATTTTATATTCCTGTACAAAGCTAGAAGAACTAAGAAAGAAGCATTTTCCAATATTTTATTCAGAATATATTCCTCTTCACCCTAGCTTACTCATAGGAGAAAATGCTCTTGTTAATATATCATGCGTTTTTATGTTCTTAAAAGATGCCAACCTTCTTAACAAATTATGAGTTTTAATTACCATATTACCATCTGCTGCATTGACAGCAGATCTCATCATGTGTTTGGCACATGATAGCCTTAGATGCTTATGCGCCATAAAACACAACACACAACAACACACAACAACATTCTTTGTCACAATCTGTTTGTCCAAAAGCCAACATTAATTCTCTACTTATCAGTTTGTTGCCTTGGGTCTTCTTCAAAGCACGAAACGTTGGCGCGTCAAGTTTATTGTCACTGATACCCATATGTGGCTTCAATATACATTAGGACACACCACAAACATTTGGTTGATAAAAAAACAGCGTTACCTGGCGACAATAAAGAAGATGGCACAACATGGCGACAGAGGGAAGGATAATTTAATGGCTGGCCGAGCGCGAGGGCTCCTCTCGCACCACTGCCGGTCTTCTTCGCAACACTTTCCGGGGCCACCGAGCGATCTTCCCGATCGGTTCATTGAATTCGGTGGTGTAATGTTGGTGAAGATGAAGAAAAGATAGAAGAGAATGACCTGCTTACCGTCACGATGACGATGACCACGATGATGATTGAGTGAACTGCCTCAGCTCTGAAACCATCCGCCACCAAAGCATCCATGGGGCCGATAGCTCGAGGTCACGTCGGGTGGCTGGTGGGATTTGCGTGTTCATATTCTTCGATTCCTTCTGGTCTTTGCTCTGATTATATCTCCGGTCAGTTCGTCTGTGGCTATGTCTTCGAATCCGGGCTGGGGGCGGGGCGGTGGTAGTTGCGGCTGGTAGGGTCTGGGAAAGAAAGGGCTGGGGCGAAGCTGCGCGTCAATATCCCCGGGCTCTCGGCCGATGGTCTGGGCGTACGGATGGCGTCGATGCTCCAAAGGGAGGATGGGGAGGACGTACCCTGCACCTCCATTAAAATGTTACGAGGTGACAAGCAAGAAGACGTACTACATGGTCACATGGTGAAGGATGATTTAATGGTTAGCCGAGTGCGAGGGCTCCTTTCGCGCCACTGCCGACCTTCGTCTTCGCAACAATATTTATGCAGCCAGACGAACGAAAGGCTTTTAACGAAATTTTTATTTTAGAGCATCTTTAAGAAACTTGATTTTTCATTGAAGCTTGTGAGAAGCGAACTCCTTCGATTTGTCGGAACCTTTGTTGCGTAAGCCATAAACAAACACGAGCACATGAGCACACATCAGCGGGCATACACAGTCATAAAGGGATAACGGGCATCGTTGTGGGGCATCGTTTGGCATCGTTGTGGGGTCCAGACATGGGCATCCTCACGAGGGTGAACCTTCATGAGGGCGTCCTCACCCTCACCTCGTGAGGATCTGATTCGGTGAGGTGAGGGCGAGGGTGGATCGGCGCTGAAAAATTCGTGAGGACGAGGGTGAGGGAGGGCAGAGGCGGTGAGGGGAGGGTGAGGGAGGGAAAGATACAGAGTTTGAGGGGCGAGGGCAAATGTTCCACGAAAGGCGTAGTTTCTGCAGTAAGAAAAAACACGCGGCAACCCGAAAGGCATGAGGGACAACACACTTTCTCCTCCACTGGGCATGTGTTGTATAGAAAACAGATGTAATGGAACGGGGCACAGAACGAAAGCCACAAAATTGCCCCGGCGCTCGTGGTGAAGAAAAGTCTAAAAACGAACCTAGGAAGCTCCAGGAAGTCACCGAGAACGATGTCGCCTTTTCCAGCCTCACAGAACACGACAGGACCGGCAAAATACACAGGACCCCCGTTTCTAACTGCTAACGTTTCTTTGCCATTTAGGAAAAAACACGCCCAGAAAAAAAAAAGCGCGTCTAAAGTAGAGGGGACGCGCAGAGAAACGTTGAACACAAAAGACCGAGGTGGGGTGATCTTATCTGCTGGGACCCTGCCACATGTTTTTTTTTCTCGTCCAGATAGCTTGCATGAGTAGCCGACGCATGCGAAATGTTTCTTGACAGTGTTACTTGACTGTTTGGTTAGAAAGGTTTTACATAAAACTTTCATAAGTTGTGTAAATTACAATTCGCAACAAAACCAACGGAAATAAACAAACAGCATTGAATTTGGGCTGATAATAGCTGCAATAAAATAAACCGCAGTTCAATATCCGTTGCAATCTTTGTCATGTGTTTGCAGGAACAAGAAATATTTTCTTATTTATTTTATCGATTTTCTCCTTGTTGTGAATTATCAAAATTGCCAAATCGTTCATTAATATGTGTGGCTCGTAATTACAGCGCATTGTTTTTTCCGCAATTTCAATAGCATTAAGTTTTACTTTTTCTATTTTCTTAAGACAGTTTTCTTGAGATGGGTGTCAACATAGCATCGATTTGAAAGTAATAACTACAGCGTGTGAGCATTGAGCACAATTTCGCGAAAGGGTTGTTTCATTTCCAGTATCCAAAGTCTATAGAGTGTTCGCATTTCGTGCTAACCTGTTGAAGTCCTGCACCGGAGAAGGTTCTTTAATATTCTTTGATTTTAGCATCTGTTCTGTATTCAGAATAAGTTTAATGCATCGGAATGCCCAACGATCGTAAGGCTGAATGCTGTCATAGACTCACGCATGACGGGGATATGACAATACTGTACCAGGTTTAATTCTTTGCCGAATGCGCTTTCGGGTTGTGTGGGCAAGGGTGCTTGCAGTTCTTAGATACATGTGTTGCTGTTCGCAAAATCAAACCATGCTTGAGGTATCAGCCTCGCTATAAAAAAAGAAGGTATTTTAAACCAGCAGTTAGCTCATTCAAAGGTTCCTAAGAAGAGCATTGCTAAAAACTACCTGTGTGCCGCTCTTGACAAATCCTGCCTACGGGGAATGGCACATATAAGCGTGGATGTCTGGCTGCAAACACTGCGCAGTGCAAGATTTGCCTCTGAGGTGGTCACCTTTGTTTTAGAGGACCTTGCCAGGGATGCTAGGGATGTAGAGCAGCACCGCTACGCTGAAGAAGCGCAAGGTGCAAGATCCGTTGTCATTCCATATAACTATCAAATTTCCCACCGCTTAAAAAACATGGCTCAGAAAGGTGACGTATTGGTAGTCATCACTGTACACGAAGAACTGGCTAGCTTGTGCAATATAGTGCAAGGAAAGCACAAGCAGCTAAGGATGCAGTATCAAACACTTAGGCAGGTTCGTGCCGATGGAGAGTGCCGTCATTTACCATATACCAATCTCCCGTGTCAGAAGCTACACAGAACAAATTGGATGTTGCAGAAACGTCGCACTTCAGAGCTCCACGCAGGATTAGACGCACTGGCGGGGTGGTGGGGAGCTGGCCGTCTATGTCGTCAGTGTCGTGGTTCTGTTCCAAAAACGTGCACCTCCATTCTGCGAAACGACAATCTTGAAGAAGTTCGCGTTCGAAACAAGCAGAAAAGTATACGAAGCATACTATACATTAAGATGGAATTCACCACTTGTGTTAGCAATTGAAGCCTCCGTCGCCTTATCCGATAACTTAAGGAGTCGCACGTACGGCAACGTGCCAGTGTTCTTATTTTGCCATTACTTAATTTGCCAAGATCAGCTTCACTCTAGGGGTGGACCACGTTTATGTCGGCTTTCAGCACCTTCTTATCCAAAGCATGATTTACTGTGCTTGGTACGTCACGATATAGAGCGAAAAAGTGATGTAGGCTCAATGCTGCAGAATAGGGCAACCGCTGAACTGGAATTTTTAACTGACGTAAAGCAGGGTTTTAGATTTCCGGAAAGCTACAAAACATCAATTCACATTTGGTTATAGAGGTCCGCACTGAGTGCTTTTGACCTATGCGATGAGAGGGTGACGTGGAATTCCAGCCCTCCAGGACGCTTATACCTCGAGTAAGACCCACTGCCTCAAAGCCAAAGCTTCGGACTTTATGAGAACTTTAATAAGTGTCCCTACATTTTCTTAACAAAACGATAACCAGCTGAGATACATGCCGCTAAGGCTTAAGTCGCACCAGAGAGCACCTGTCTCGCATACTGTTAAAACGTCTACCAGGTCGGAAGAAGAGGAAGACTTTAGGGAAGAATGCTTCGAGGGTTTGCGTTATACCTGCTCTCGAACGCTCAACACTACCTCTCATCTTCAGCGCCCCACATTCACTCTAAGACTGACTCAATATTAATAAACCAGACAGCTGAGATAAAAGTAAGCCCAATTCCGCGTAGTCGTGGTATGTCTTAGGATCTCCATCTGGCAGGTTGAAACTCTGGCAGCCCTGATTTTTGTGCACCTGATTGTGCTTAGCCATTTCTGTGGAAGGAAAGAGGCCTCCTCTTCTCCACGGATTTCCCATGTTGTTGTGCAAGCGGTTGATTGCTTCTCGTGTGAAGCAGTGAACGGGTTCGAGAATGGGTTCGAAGCAGTGTGAAGTGTGAACGAAGCAACGAACGCCACTGCTCGTACTAGGCCGCGGGAAGATGTTCCATTCGGCAGGCTACAGTATTCTACAAGGCTGTAAGCCGGAACGTTGTTAGCCGGGGTGCACCTCAGCCTGCATGCCCGAGAGGTTCGGTTAGCGGCGCTTCGTTTGAAGACTTCTTGGGAGGGCGACAGATAACGCACAAAACAATCAGTGTGCGCCTAGCTTTGCACCCTGTGGCAATGCGCCGACGACAGGCGCTTGACTCTCCCCCCCCCCCCCCCCCCTGCCATAGCGAGGGCAGCTGTCATTAGGAAAGCTGTTAAAAAAGAAAAAAAAATATCAGAGCGGTGGGCAGACCACGCACGCTGGTCCACGGCTGGGCTCAAAAGGCGGCTGTGGCTGGTCTTATCAGATCTCCCTGAGGCACCGGGTGGAGACATGGATGGACGTGGCAGCATTGCTCTCGGAAGGATACACATGCGTCCACCACCGCGCGGTCCTTTCCCGCTCTCTGTGCAAAGAAAGGGTCTTCCTTCTGCTGTCCCCCCCCCCCCCCCCCCCAAAAAAAAAAAAAGAAAAAAAAAGAAAAGAAACAGCGAACTGCAGGAATGGCTGGGGAAGCCCTTCAGTTTGTGTTGCTGTGTCCTTTCGATCGGGCCGCTCAAGTTGTTGACGCTTGTTGAAACAACACTTTGGTGCGCTGTTGCAAATTCTATATGCTCAAGGACGTCTGTGTACTATGTGCGCCAATAAGTTTGAATTATGGCAGTGTCCTCGGATATTATTGGGAAATGCGCGGTCCAAGTGAAAGGTGTGTAGGACGTCATGCAGGTTCCGGGTGAGTTTCATTTTTTTGCCGCTCTTGCCTTCACAGTGCAGACAATCCGTTTTCCGGCTTTTGCATATGCGGGTTTGTCCGGAATGAAGCAGATCAGCTATGGAGATGTGAACTTAGGCGAATTAATGCAGAGCGCTGATTTCGGCTAGTTGGCGCATATGTGTTGCTCTTCTGTTCCCGTTCTATAAGCACTGCTTTTTTCATAAGTGATCCTAGATTTAAGCACACTATTCAGGAAGCATAATCAAACCTTATGCATGAAATTCTTGCCTGTTCACTTTGCACATCGTACTGCTCTAGTTAGGCGCTGTCTCGTCCTATTCTCGTATAGCTTTAATAGAAATTGAAAAAAAAAAAAAGATTTTACGCAATTCTGAGGCGGCGTTCGTGAAAACCAGAAGCGCAACAGAGGTACGTGTTTCACTTTGCGTTTTCGGTTTGTTCTTGGACGAAAGCGGGATGCGATACGGCGCCGTGTCCTAAAAACCGCATTTTTACACGGCGTTTCCCAAATGACACTGCATGTACATGTCTGGAATTATCGCGCGCGGCCCCGGGCTCGCATGCTATGTCCCCCCATCCCGACCCCCTCTGCGAAGCGATCGAGGGTCATGACCCCCTGACTCCCTCGAAATTTACGCTTCTGTGTGATAGCGTTTTTCTGTTACTTGAATTAGATTACATTGTTCTGTTGTCTAATATGCCGTATATGCCTCATGCCTTCCGTCTGCGGCTGGTTAGAAGTTAGAACCTCCTCCTTCCTCATGCGCTGTGTAAATGTATTTGATCACTCTATCTCCTTCAAACACATGGCGTGTGAACCGATGGGCAGGTTTGCCCGGTAAACTATGGCAGTGGTTATTTTCCTTCCTACTCGAAGTTCCACCTTTGATTGGCATGCTTAGGGCACTGCAAGAATTGTTCTTTGCACTTTTCACAGCCTCTGGTTTCCATGTGCAGTGCATATCTTAATCTCAGCAACTGTCGGAACAAGTACCAGATGGCTCTTGCCAGTGATACGCTACAACATGAACGCAGCCCCGTCATTTATTTAAGTGCATTGTTAGCTTCGAAAAATTCGGATTGCTAAATGATCAACGCGGCTTGACACTGCCTAAAACAGACGCAGATAAGAATGGTTTGCGCCTACTTTGACTCGCTGTAACATTGTCATAGATCGAAAATAATGAAAAATAACTAAAATATTCAAACTGCTGAGCATGAGGTTGAGGGTGAGGGAGCGCAAATGAGATGAGGGTGAGGGTGAGTGAGGACCAGCAATATTTTTTAAGTGAGGATGAGGGCGAGGGAGGGCGAATAATTTGTTTTAAGTGAGGGTGAGGGTGAGGGAGGGCTGCCTATTGTAAATTGAGGGCGAGGGAGGAAAGGCCAAAATGAGGGCATTTGCCCACCTCTGGTGGGGTCTGTTCTCGATGTGCGAAAAATCCTTTTTCACATATGCGGATATTATCAGCCTCGGCGTTTAAAAGTTATGTTTCTTAATTTTCGGCATGCGCAGATATTTCCTGTCGTTCTTGGTTGCTTACATTCAAACGCATCATTCATAATGTTTGCTTTTCCTAACCTATGGAAAAAAACGTGAAGAACAAACTTACGACCTCCCCTATTAGAGACACACTTGCAACACGCAGTCCTGCGTCTCTGTTCTGCACTTAGCTGCGCTTCTCTAACCTCCCTATCACTTTGTTCCCTAGCATTTTGGTCTCCCGTTAAAGTAGCAGTCCGAGAAAAATAGTTTTATATCACGCGAGTATAGTAACATAAAATCGCTTCCCGAGAGGCGCAGAGTCATCTGGGCAACATGTCGACCGCTTCTGTCAAAGAAGCTTAGTGCTTTTTCCCGTAAGGCGGTTCCTAGCTAAAAATTGAAGCTGTTTTACTTTGCGGTTGTGACATCACTGAGGAATAAGGACATATAGGAATCGAGGACTGGTTTTGGACTATTTGGATTAGCCTCGGTGAAGTCCCTTTAAGGCTCAACTTGTCCTAAGCATCTAGCGGCTTTATTTTGTCAGCACAGTTAGTGTGTTTCGTAGATTCTGCAGTATGATTCACCATGTAATTGCGCGACATTTCTTTCAAATTCGTGACAGGTATTTTGTCTTTATTTCACAGACACATTCGTATCCCATTTTCATGTACAGCCGTATCATAGTCATCTGGGCAACATGTCGACCGCTTCTGTCAAAGAAGCTTAGTGCTTTTTCCCGTAAGGCGGTTCCTAGCTAAAAATTGAAGCTGTTTTACTTTGGGGTTGTGACATCACTGAGACACAATGTACATAGCGAAAAGTAAACTTAAAGTACCAAGTAGTAATAGTAACCTATGACCAAGAAGATAATGATATATGTTCTTACAATATTCACTTGTGTGGTAGCAATAATGTATCAGAGAAAAGAGATAACATGCTATACTGATGACGATCCACGGCATTTCCTTTTGTGTCTGTGCACTGCTAAAAAGCGCGTTCGCGTTTGCATAATCACTAGAAAAGCACTCTCAGTGGCACATTCTATTATAGTGGCAGTGTGCCACCGCACCCCTTCATGGATCACTGCCTTGTCGTGGCGGAGGGGCTTGCGAAACTCGATGAAGTCGTGAGCTCTGCTGCGTGGGGCCACCTAAGATAGACAGGTCACGGCAGAGAGTTCTGACAAAATGTAATTCACTGGAGAAGGTAATGGAAACCCACTCCAGTATTGCCTGCCAAGAAAACCCTATGGCCAGTCACAATACCATTAATGATATGGCGCCGGAAGATAAGCCCCCCAGGTTGGAAGGCGTACCACATGTTACTGGGGATGAACAAAGGGCGATTCCTAGTAGCTCCAGGACGAATGAAGCGGCTGGGCTAAAGCCAAAAGGACGCTCAGTTGTGGATGTGTCGGGAAGCGACCGGAAAGTCCGATGTTGCAAGGAGATATATCACATAGCAACATGGAATGTAAGATCTATGACGCAAGGTAAACTGGATGTCGTCAAGCGAGAAATGGACAGATTGAACATTGATATCTTGGGTATCAGCGAGCTCAAGTGAACCGGAATGGGAGATTTTAACTCCGGCGACCATTATGTCTTCTTTTGTGGGCACGAATCCAAGAGAAGGAATGGGGTCGCTCTCATAGTAAACAGAAGAATGGGCAAAGCAGTGCTAGGGTACAACCCCAAAAACGACCGAATGATTTCACTTCGGATCCAAGGTCACCCTTTCAACATAACAGTTATCCAAGTCTATGCACCGACCACTGCTGCTGAAGAAGCTGACGTTGAGAGATTTTATGCGGACCTACAATGCCTTTTAGACCGCACCCCATCATTAGACGTCGTTTTTCTCATAGGAGACTGGAATGCTAAGGTCGGGAGTGAAGAAATATCCGGAATTATAGGCAAGTTCGGTCTTGGCGAGCCAAATGAAGCTGGGCAGAGGCTAGTAGAGTTTTGTCAAGAAAACAACCTGACCATAGCGAATACTTATTTTCAACAACACAAGAGGCGCCTGTACACATGGACTTCACCGGACGGTCTGTACAGGAATCAGATCGATTATATTCTTTGCCGGCAGAGATGGAGAAGCGCTATACAAGCAGTAAAAACAAGGCCTGGGAGCCGATTGTGGCACCGATCATCAGCTTCTTGTTGCCAAAATTAAGCTTCGATTGAGGAAAACGCAGAAAACTAGAAGGCCTTTCAGGTATGATCTGGATCAAATTCCATTAGAATATGCTGTGGAAGTGAGGAATCGATTTCAAGAATTAGATCTAGAAGACAGAGAGCACGAAGAGATGTGGACTGATGTTCGTGGTATAATACAAGAAGTTGCTACTAAGGTAGTTCCAAAGCAAAAGAAATGCATGAAAGCAAACTGGTTTATCTGAAGAGTCTTTGCAAATAGCTGAGGAAAGGAGGATGGCAAAAGGTATGGGGGAAAGAGAAAGATACAAGGTTCTCAATGCGGATTTTCAGAAAATAGCAAGGAGAGATAAGAATGCCTTCCTGAACATACAGTGCCAAGCAGTTGAGGACAACAGCCAATTAAGGAACACAAGAGCTCTGTATAAGACAATCAAAGATATCAAAGGAAGCTTCTGTGCTAAGCTGGGCGTGATAAAGGACAAACGAGGCGAGGACCCCACTGAAGCCTCAGAGATAAAGTAGAGGTGGCAGGAATACACAGAAGAACTGTACAAGAAGGACCCGAATGTGCAAACCCAACATAAGACGGTTGTGATTACTGATCTCGAGCCGGGCATCCTGAAGAGTGAAGTTGAATGGGCCTTAGCCAGCCTTGCTAAGAACAAAGCTAGCGGAATTGATGGCATTCCAGCTGAGTTGCTTCAAAACCTCAATCATGACGCTGTTAACATTCTGCATACATTATGTCAGAAGATTTGGACAACCCTGCAGTGGCCACAGGATTGGAGGAGGTCCGTTTACATCCCCATTCCAAAGAAAGGCAGTGCCAGAGATTGTTCCAACTACCGCACGATCGCGCTTATTTCGCATGCTAGCAAGGTGATGTTGAAAATCCTCCAAG
This sequence comes from Amblyomma maculatum, assembly GCF_055883805.1. NCBI lineage: Eukaryota > Metazoa > Arthropoda > Arachnida > Ixodida > Ixodidae > Amblyomma > Amblyomma maculatum. The sequence goes on along the minus strand of NC_139347.1, from coordinate 66,953,855 downwards.
GTAGGCTGCAGCAGTATGTGAATCGGGAGCTTCCGGACGTGCAAGCTGGGTTTCGCAAGGGCAGAGGAACTAGAGACCAAATTGCTAACCTTCGCTGGATCATAGAAAAAGCAAGAGAGTTCCAGAAACCCATCTACTTCTGCTTTATTTATTACGCAAAAGCGTTTGACTGCGTAGATCACAGCAGATTGTGGCAAGCTCTCCAAGAGATGGGAGTTCCAATTCACCTCATCTGTCTCCTCAGGAACCTGTATGAAGGGCAAGAGGCCACAGTCAGAACTGGGCATGGTCTTACTGATTGGTTTCCGATCGAGAAAGGAGTGAGGCAAGGCTGCATACTGTCGCCCTGCCTATTTAACCTATATGCAGAGTGTATCATGAGGAAGGCCGGTCTGGACGAGTCTTCAGCTGGAGTGAAGATTGCTGGGAAACGTATCAACAACCTTAGATATGCGGATGATACCACTTTAATGGCAGAAAGTGAAGTGGAACTCAAGAGACTTCTGATGCGCGTACAAGAAGAGAGTGAGAAGTTTGGGCTTAAACTGAACATTAAAAAGACAAAGATCATGGCGTCTTGCCCTATCAAGTCCTGGAGCATCAATGGACAAGAAGTGGAAGCTGTGACAGATTTTCTGTTCTTGGGCTCCAAGATTACCTCGGAAGGAGATTGCAGCCATAAAATTAGGAGACGCCTGCTTCTGGGAAAGAGAGCAATGGTTAGCCTTGACCGCCTAGTAAAGAGCAGAGACATTAGTCTACTAACCAAGATCCGTATAACTTGTGCTATGGTCTTTCTAGTTGTGATGTATGGATGCGAGAGTTGGACTGTGAAAAAAGCTGACCGCCGAAGAATTGACGCGTTTGAATTGTGGTGCTGGCGAAGACTCTTGAGAGTTCCTTGGACTGCCAGAAGATCAAATCAGTCGATACTGTCGACCATAAACCCTGACTGCTCATTGGAGGGTCAAATTTTGCTCAGCTACTTTGGTCATCTGATGAGAAGAGAGGAGTCGCTGGAGAAAGATTTGATGTTTGGAAAGGTTGAGGGTCGCCGGGGAAGGGGTAGGCAGCGAACGCGATGGTTAGATGGCATCCTCGAGGCAGTGTAGATGAAGTTATGTGATGTTAGGAAGATAGTGAGAGACCGGAAAGCGTGGCGTGACATGGTCAATAGGGTCACGAAGAGTCGGACACGACTGAACGACTGAACTGAACTGTGCCACCGCAGTGATGCAACGACGCTACGGCTTTCTTACTACAACTTACTGCTCGTGGCGTTCCGGGCTTGGTTGAGTAGCTTTAGGAATTATTTTAGAGAATTAAGTGTTCTCTTAGTTTTATTTGAATCTGGTCTAGAGCGCAGGGAGGTTTCTCTCTCGTCATCGGTAATGCTATACCGGGAGTAAAAAACGCAGCTTTCTATAAATTTTATAGCAGTTTTTGGTTTCATCCTTACTGAAGTTATCACGATGCCACGTGCCGAATTGGGTACTTGCACACTCTTCTGTTTTCTGTTTTCGCCTTGGTTTCTTGCTTCAAGAATTCATCTTGTATCGTATTTCAGATTTAGTTATTATTAACTTTAGTATGCTATATACAGGGCTTTGCGCGCATGCTCTTCGAGGAGGGCTTTCACTTTGATTTAAATGAATTTTTAATCCACTCTTGTCTTTTTCTCTTTTTTGTCTACTAGCGTTTTTGTGGACTGTTTAGGCTTTAGTACTATTTGGCCATATATTCTGGCTGTGAAAACCCTTAAGCGTTATTATCGACGTGAACTTACCCGCAGCTATGTGCAAATAATGTCCTTCAGATAAGGGCCAAAAGAACATTATGCTTAATTATTGCATGTATTATTCTCGAATTACCATGAAGTGCAGGGAGTTTCTATATTTTATTCGCATTATCACTAATAATGAAGTACTTGTAATATCATTATATCAAAATTCAGGCAGAAAATGAGCGAAAGAAAATTCGAAAAGAAAACGTGCGCTTCCGTAAGCTAGTAACTAAAAATATACGCTTTATTTGGCAAATTCAAGCTAAATACTATAAAAAACAAATTATGCAGGAACAGCAATACAGATCCGGAACGTAATTGCAACGGCCTAAAGTTTTCTCGCTAGAACGCTGAAGCCAATATAAGGATTTGCTCGCACTTCATGAAGGGCTTGTCCGACATTTCGTGAATCTTCATACTGTTGAGATGTGCCTATCAGAGCGCTCTAACGGTTTACTTAAACCGCTGTACTATCTGGAACTCTGGCTTCTTTGCATTCATGGTCTTACTGTGGTGGTGCACTCTTTACAGGGAACAAGTAACACGGTGGCAAATAGATATCTTAAACCGTAAAATTTTAAGAGGCTTTTTCGAATTAATGTGGACCTTTGCTAACTGATCAAACTCTGCTGCCTTTTATGTGAACCTATATGATCTCTCTTAGAAGGAAACTAAAAAAAAAGTGACTGTCTGGTCACAAAATGGAAGACTTGCCCCCAATTAGCGCGAACGTCAGGCAAGAAGGATGTCTCTAAAAAAATGATTAGGTTCGTATACGTGCTGAGATTCATTTTTAAGGTGTGCAAAATGGAAACAAAAAAGGCCTTTTGAAAGTTAGGTGGGGGACACATACGTTCACATAAATCGCAAAGATGGCTTGCTATATTCAGCAATCTCAGTTCGCGCGAAAGCAAAATTACACCGCTCAGAATCGATGGACAATTTGTAATCTTTAAATGCTAGAGACGACAGTAACTTTCTAGCGTTCTCTTCCATGGTTGCCCGCGTGACGACTGCAAACAATGCACTAATGTATAAAATATTGGTTGCGAAGTTGCACTACCGTGCCTGTGCGGCCCATGTCTTCTGTAGGGGAAAATGACGGCCATCTGCAGGTTCTTTCACTAGACACCCCAACTGATGCAAAAGGCACTGCCAAATGCACTGGAAGCAGTATTACGCACCATAGTAAAAAAGTGGGCTTAATCAATGCAGCCACTTGATAGAAGGACTTGATGGAAAGGGCTACAATGGCGAACGGTGCACATTTGGGGGCTCTCCTGCCATTTTCACTGGAGGATGGCAACTTCAAGGGACACACAGATCGCTTCAATGTTTTGCCCTGTGCAAAGCTGATTCATGATGCTATGAAAAGATACGCGTTTGAAAAGCCTTTCTTCATTACTCAATAAAAACATTCCCAAGGCCTTTTGACTACATTCACCTTCAAAGCGTTCTGAAGTAGTAGAACAAGAAAACTGAAGAAAAACATGTCACCAGACGCAATCTGTCTCAGCCGTTGTTGTCGAGCTAAAAAAGGTAGCAGTGATGTGCTTTTTCGCGATGTTTCTGGAAGAAGCGTTTTTGGACTGTGCAGTCAAGGGGGAATACAAATATCATTCTTCATAGGATCATTTCTATAGAATGATTGCCGAGTCGCAAGTCGCGATTTCGGTACACACCCAGCCACGATGAGGAGTTGAGGGTCTTTGCCTGAGCGCGAAGTCGGTTTTCGGACTTGTGGCTACACGGTTCTCGTCCATAACCATTGATGACCGTTCTCCTAGGCTTTTAGGCCCGGTGGGAGGGCGAAGGTCCAGTCTGAGAAATAGTTGCGCCGATGTGGCAGTGATTCGTTCCGCCATCGGACAACAATAAGTCCGCCTTGCGCGGCAACAGCCCATTATGTGGCCCTTTTCCCAAGCATATCACCCCAGAAGAGCCGAGCACCAGGCCGGAGGAAAGCTTGTACCCATTTAAAAACCGGTGGGTAACCGGAGGCACCAGGGATCGAACCCGGTACCTCCCGAATGCGGGGCGGAAGCTGTTTGCGACGGCAGAAGACAGGGATGTCCCTCTTGAACGAACCTACACATGTGCATACAATTGTTACTACGAACTGCTATAACAACGAAGTGTGGCATATCGATCAATCAATAATCTAAATTAATGTCGCAGCAGAATAACGCATCACGCATACATGAAAATGCTTTTCTATTAATATAGCCAAATGTTGCCAGTAGTAGTAAACAGATGTCGTTGACAAAAATTACGAAAGTCAGACACTTGCTGGTATTATCTGGGAATAGACAAATTATAGCTAAAAAAGATCACTATCCGCACATTCTGTCTCTAGACATATTTGTGATCATGAAAAAACAAGAGCTCTCACTGTCTTTTTATTGTCGACACCTCTGTAAACTGAGGTGGATGATCACTAAACGCCGCATGCTCTAACTGGTTGCTTTTTTTGCGCTCACTATTATATACAGCAGCAAGTTGCGTGTACGTCGTCTCACACAGCGATGGATCAAATCGTTTTATGGATGTGAAGAATTGTTTGTTACATGTGCTCTATTTTATAGAGATTTAACTATTTTACGTATATGGCCGCAACTTTCATGCGGCGGTGCGCATACTGACCTGACCTCCTTATTGAGTTTGTACCACTCTCAAATGATAGCAGGTCTATGCATTTTTTTATTTTATAATCCACTTGATTGTATTACAATTTTATTTGTTCTATTTATTGTGTACGATTAAAATTTTATTCTAATGTAATAAATATATTTTTATAAAATGCTCACACACCAGTGAAGTGGAGACTGGCCACAAAGTGCTTTCTGGGAATGTCCGATTTCTGCTTTCCCCTGATGCTGTCGCCACGGCAAGACATAATATTTAATCAATCTTTAAAGCATATGACGCAGAAGAAAATCCTACGCTATCATCGATAGATTGACTGAATTCATTGCGGTCACACATTCTGGCTTCTCGTTGCCAGCTGACTGACTTCGCTGATTTATATTTTGTCGATTATGCAGCGGCACATATCGTCATAATTAGCTGGTTTCCCTATGAACGAAAATCAGTGTCCGTACAGTTCGGTACGGTCCCGCTCCATTCTTTGTCGTCGAGGCTAGACTTATGATCCCACCGAGAGGCTTGAGCCACCTCATGGTTTCGGCCTAGAAATTCACGTTGTACACGATGGCCAAAGGCGGTCAGCGATTGTCAGAGACGATCCTTTCAGAACTCCGTCGCCGAAGAGCTCAAGGCCGCACTGCACATCACATGACTTGGCGTTGTGAAAAGAAGGGGGGGGGGGTGGAAGGAAGGGGAAACGGGGATGGATGCCACAACGTCTGCAACAACATTCAAACGGGGTGTGTGTGCGGCTTACCTTGCACAGGATCCCCTAGCGGCGACTTCTAACTGTATTGTTTACGCATTAGCGTTAGATGGCGTTATAACAAAGAAGTCATGAACTTTGCCCCGGCAGGTGTTATCTGGCAGCTGACGCGGCCGCGTATTGACTGGACGTAGGGTTGACTGACGTTGTGTTTGGTAGGAACTGCCAACTCAAGCCTCTCTTTCATATGGGAGGGTGATGCAAGAATCAGCCTGCCAGCATTCTTGCATTCCTGTTGCACCTAGGCTCCGCAGGCGCGTACATAAATTGGTGCTTTATACGTGAGCTGATAGCTACGTTATTGCATGATAACCATATAGGCCATATACCCATATTTTTCTTCATTTTTTTATGTTTTTGATACGATTGAAGGCTTTTCTTGCGATAGCAATTCTGCGCCAGGTTTCGGCCCGTCACGTCGTCCCGGGAAGGGCCACGTTCGACCTAAAAAGCCGCTAAGACGACGACGACGAAGAAGAAGAAGAAGAAGAAGAAGAAGAGAGAGAGAATAAACTTTAATTATACAAAGTAATTACGTGGGTGGTTCTCTCAGCTCCAGGATACCAATGGCGAATATAGCCCTCCAGGCCTGACCGATCAGCTGGCGCTGAAGGAAGAGCTCTTTGTAAGCCAGCCTCGCCTCCCACTGCTCTTAGCTAATTTTCTGTAAACCGTACGATCTACGTTGTTCGGGACAGTTCCAAACCATGTGGAGGATATCGGACACCTCTCCACAAGCCGGACATGCATTTTTGGGGTATTGCGCGGGCCAAATATTATTGTGTCGGGTTGGGTTTGGAAGTGTGCGGGCTTGCATGTTTTGCCATATAGTGGCTTCCTGACGAGGGAGGTCTTTGTGGGGATCTGCGTATGTTCTGCGATAAAGTCGATGGTAGTTTATTATTTCGCTGTATGTTAGTGCAGACGATGGTTCGTAGGTGGACTGAGACGAGAGAAGAAGAAGAAGAACGCTCGGTCACCGGCAGCTAATGTTTCGCTCCACATTCGGTTCAGCAGCATTGAACACTCCTCATTTATGTGTGGGCTGGTAGCTTACGTGTTCGAGTCACACTCAAAGGATGAGCTTAAGTGTCTCCAATAATGTAGCGCCTTACACTGATAAGGCGGGATAGAAGCATAATGTAGCAGAAAAAGAAGCTTCCGCCGTTGCTATCGCAATTCAACGAGAGTTAGCCAGAGTAAAACCAAACAATTTTTTTATTATGCTCTTTATATTCCTTAAATAATTGGTTCACAGGAAGGGAAAGGCGCAGTATATGTCACACTTACTCTGTGGACACCTGAACCGCGCCGTAAGGGAAGGGAGGAAGGTGGGAGTGAAAGTAGAAAGAGAGAAACAGGAGCCGTAGTGGAGGGCTACGGAGTAATTTAGACCACCTGGGGATATTCCTTACGTATGTTGTATTTGTAAGAGTGTACGATTGGTGCTTGCGTGTACAAAAGTATATTTAATCTTTAGTTCCCCTAGTGTCCCCATGTGAAGCCCACGTTTTTATCCGTTTGTTGAAGATCTGAACAGTGAAGAACGGTGAATGCTTTAATACCATATCCTAGAGTACAGTCGTGAGCAGCCTTGTCTAGAGCGCGCCGACAGTGTTCCGCGGAGCAAGTCAGCGCCATCTAACGTTAGGCTCTGAGTTCGAGTTATGTGTCCCATGCGCATGCGCGGCCGAAATAAAGCAGTGCCTGCTCGTGGGTTCCCGGCCTCATTTCCATCCAGTGCTTGCGCTTTATGCCGCCAGGTACGCGCTTAATGATATGTAACAGCGGTCTGTAAACCAACGTGTTTCGCGCGAAACACGAAGCGGCTAGGCAAGTGGAATGTGATATCGGGTTATCGCTAGGTTCAAAAGCAATTGCAAGTGATAGCGGATAATCGCGCGCTTCAAACACCATAGCAAATAGTGCGAGAATTGGGCCTAGTTGGCTGTTAGGTGTTTGTTTTCGTCCTGTCCGTATACGGTTACGACCACGCACGTTGCAGGCGTCTCGTTTGATGGCGTGTTTTTGGGCCGAGTTATAAGCTATAAGGGACACAGCATTTTGCATCGATATAGATATAGGAACTTCCTCCACGATGAGGTACAGCGACGATGAGTGGTGCGTATGCAGGAACGCGCATTATTCCGCTATCAGTCGCGCTTGCTTGCCTGGCCGTCTCGTTGCACTCGAGAAACACGGCGTCATCGCGACGCTCTGGGGACCGTCACAACCTCACAAATTATGGTGCCTCGGTGCGGAGAGCGGGCGCGCATCGAGGCACCCTATCACAAATGCAGTCAATACGACCCTAGCGGCAAGAAAAGTGTTCGCAAGGCAGGGGTTGGATGTTGAAGTGATGAGCAGGCATCCTTCCGATTTGCCGCGCATGCGCACGGGACGCATAGCTCAAACCCAGAGCCTAACGTTAGATGTAGCTGACTTGCTCCACAGAGCCCTGTCGGCGCGCTCTAGACAAGGCTGCTCACGACTGTACATCATACAGCACTTATAAGAAGGAAGTCCGATCCGGGTTGTTATTGTTGCGGCTGTAGGAAGAAGGAAAAGAAAATACCGGGGTAGCGTTGCTCCACTACGGCACATCTTTTTTTCTTTCCGTTTTCACTTCCACCTTTCTTTTTTCTGAGACAGTTACCGCGCCTTTCCCTTCCTATAAATCAATCAATCAACGGCGGGGTGGTGCAGTGGTAAGACGCCCGACTACTGTGCCGGAGTACCCGGGTTCGAACCCGACCTCGGCGCCTGCGTTTCGATGGAGGCGAAACGAAGAGGCGTCCGTGTGCTATGCGATGTCAGCGCACGTTAAAGATTCCCAGGTGGTCGAAATAATTCGCAGCCCTCCACTATGGCCCCTCTTTCTCCCTTTCCACTTTCACTTCCACCTTCCTTCCTTTACGGCGCGGTTGAGATGTCCACAAAAAGAAGTGAGACAATTTCCGCACCATTACTCTCCTATAACTCAATAAACACGTGTGGAACGGAGTAGTTGTTTGCCATAGTAACGGCGCATATCAGTAGTGACCTCTGCCCGGCTCCGCGAAATGTGCTTCTACGTGTGAAGAGAGACCGCTGAAGGGAGCCAATAACGTTATCGCACCATACCCTTAAAAGGGACTTCTATTGTGCCTGTAAGTCTTAACGCGATATAGTTAACCAATGGGAGGTTGGCGAGTGTTGCGTGAAAGATATGTAAATCTGGGAGAAAAGAAGGCGCGATCTAAGCAAAAATGGGCATCCTCAAATCGACACATAGGATGCATTAAGAAGCTTACATTGCAATAGGAAAATGTTGTTGTAGTGGCTGTAGGAAGAAGGAAAAGAAAATGCACGGGCCTGCTACTGGCTCTGTAGCTGAGCCACCTCCGCTGCCTCGTGCAGACAGAAGAGAAAATAAAGAAAGAAAAGGAAGAGGGAAAGAAAGACGCGCGCCGCAACAACAGCTGTCGTCTACCACCGAAACGGTGGCGGGTGCAATGACGGCCTACAACAGATAAAAATTCGGTGGCAGGCTAGCCCCCGCCGCAAGCAGCGGTGACCTACCTGTCCCAGCCCCATCAGGGGAGTACAAACTAGAGTCGCTTCTGGTAGAGAAGAAAGCTTGATATGCGAGTGAAGAAAATAGCTTGTCTCCTTTCCTAAGTTCTGGCTTGAATCAAATGACGAGCAAGGGACTGAATTCTAGAAAATAAACAGTACACAGGGTGTTCCGATAACAGCTCGCGTTGACTAGTATGTTTTATTTACTTTACAGCAGAATTTAAAGGCCTCAGATGTAGTGGATCACATAAAATAGAATTCTTAAGGGGTCACGAAGCCTAAACGAATGCATTATTTATTAGTGCCTCTGTCCAACTTTGATCAGGAAATATTCGCTGCCTTTAACCTTGCGAACTTTCGCAGCATATTCACTGATTATAGGATGGTTACGACTAGTTTTCCAGAACTTCCTGCCAGAGCTTGGTTCAGAATTTCAATACTGGTGTATTTGTTCGCAACGAATATTTTTTGCGAAAATTATTTTTACTAAATTAGCCGCGAAGAAGGGCGAACGAGTGCGGAAGCTAGTGACAACAAGGAGACGCTGATAGCCTGGATTGTTTTGATTTTGTACCGCACCTTACGGCGCGCATTATTTGTGAAGAGAATTTATTGAAGACAAAGAAACACTGCGGCAGTTCGTGGATCGTAGGTTACAGGGTGGTTACAAGTTAATAACGCATACATGAAACATAAAATGATTTCAGCACATGAAAATGTCTTATGCTAAATATGTACACAGTGAAAACTAGACAAAAACAGCAGGGTCAATGACATTCGCAATGTGATCACAACACATACACTTTTTCATAGCTTGATCCAAATCAAGTATGAAATTTAAAATACTGCTTTGTATAAAAGCCCTCACGAAAAGAGAAATATATGCATTAAAAACACAAAGTGCGGTGATTAACATTCTCTTCTTAACATGAATCTACATTTTCGACAAAATGCTACGCTAAATCTAAATAAAAAGGCGGTGGACGCAGCGCTGAGAAAATGTGGCACGTACATAAAATAGTACTTTTTTATTATTTGAAAATTTACAAACTGGGGGCATAGAGTATACTCCAATCATTTCTTGGGTAGCAATAATTAAACCAAAATAATCTATTGATCCCGCAATGATACGTGAAACCACAATGTTACACTACATTGTTTGCGTCCTTCAGCTTCTGAAATATACCATCCCAGTTCCATGATGGTTGGTTGGTTGGTTGGTTCATAGGAAGGGAAAGACGCAGTATCTGTCACACTTGTTCTGTGGACACCTGAACCGCGCCGTAAGGGAAGGGATGAAGGTGGGAGTGAAAGTGGATAGAGAGAAAGGGGGGCCGTAGTGGAGGGCTACGGAGTAATTTAGACCACCTGGGGATCTTTAACGTGCGCTGACACGTTAAAGATCCCCAGTAGAGGCTGTGGAAATTCGTAAGTTTCGTAGACGGTAGCCAAACTCTACGACAATGAAGGGAACTAAACTGGGAGGAATGAATTCTGCCTCACAGACAACCAAGCCAGTTCTGTGCAGCCGCTCGTTTTGTCGGCAGTAAGGCGTCATTTCGAGTGCAGCAGCTATTCGTTCGGTCGAAAATGCCGTCGGCGTAGTAAGTGTAGTAGTCGGCACCACGTGTCGGAAATAATGGTGGGCTGTGTAAAACATACCGTATCATGGTATTTTGTGATTCTAGTGACTGACAATTGGTGTATGATGAACAATAGGCGATATTTACGACTTCCGCGACTGCGCAGAACTATTTTATTTATTTGTTATTTTCAATATTAGCATGACCAACGGGGAAGTATTAATGGCATTGTACGTGATATAAATGAAAGTGTTAGGAAAAATAAAGTAACGCATACACGCACATGTTTACAACAAATGATACGCATGATGGCAGCAAATAAACACTAGCTGCAAAACTTTACATCTTTCGTAAACGCGAAATAGCACAATAATCAAAAAGGATCGATAGTAACAATAAAACGAATCAATTCAAAGAAATAGTAAAGAAAAGTCAAAGATAAATATCCCTCACCAGGCGCCTCGCATTTCCATTCCGCGTGGAAGTTTCACGGCACGCAGGTCATCTTTATACGTTTACTCGATCGCGCTACTCCTTCGGTACGGAAGGAACAACACGTTAAATTACCGCATTTAAAGAAGTGCATATCATGCAACGCTTGTTTGGGGTGTTTTGTGGTTTGTGGGGTTTAACGTCCCAAAGCGACTCGGGTTATGAGAGACGCCGTTGTGGAGGACTCCGGAAATTTCGACCACCTGGGGTTCCTTAACGTGCACTGGCATCGCACAGCACAGGGGAGCCTTGCTTTTCGTCTCCATCGAAAAGCGGCCGCCGAGACCGGGATTCCATCCCGCGTCCTTGGGAACAGTAGTCGAGCACCTTAACCACTGCGCCACCCCGGCGGGGCCCAACGCTTGTTCAATGATGATTAACAGTGACGAATCTGGCCCCAAGTTTTGTTTAAGACGAGCACATATCCCTGCTTTGTACCTTTCCCATCGACGGATGGGTGGCGTAAATGCGATTTTTGATAATAAATGACCCGAAGACAATTAGCTCTAAAATGAGCTTAGAAGCAAAGGTTTTTACCGTAGCAAAAAGTGGATGTGTTCCACGCTGCTAGCAGATGTAAACATACATCGATAGATATCGAAATAAGCAGTGATCCTGCTGTATTAACAAGGTCTAGTGCTTCAGTTTCTTTTTTTTTTGTTTGTGTTAAGTGCAGTCAAGTGTCAAACCTGCATTCAAACGAGCGTGTTGTCAACCCCACGTCAGTAGATTTGTTGTCCGCGGCGACAGATACATTGTCACGGAAAGAACAGTTACAAGCGCGCGCGGCGGCAAGTACAATGTCGCGGAAGGCGACGGATACAACTGGCTTGAATGCATACGTTGATATTGCCATCTATGCAATGCGTGAATGAAACTTCATGAGGTTTCTGTGTAAAGTGCGATGTTTGAGCGCACAGTCCTAGCAGCGCTTACGGACGTCGGAGTGCAGATTTTCACGCCCCAACATATTAGGTCTCCAGCCTTTAAGGCCGCCTCTCTTTAGACGAGGCACCTTTTTCTTGCTTCTCAGCTGCCACTATGTTTCACAATACTTCCGCCAAATAGGGCACCTGTTCAAAGCAGGCCGTCGTTGCCATCTGTTTACGAAGCACGCACAGCCTTACGGAATCTCCGATCCTCCCTGGGACCCCGCCGGTGTGGCGCAGTGGCGCTCGACTACTGTTCTCAAAGGCGCGGGATCAAATCCCGGCCTCAGCGGCCGCTTTTCAATAGAGGCGAAAAGCAAGGCGCCCGTGGGCTGTGCATTGTCAGTGCATGTTGGAAAACCCCAGGTGGTCGAAATTTCCGGAGTCCTCCACTACGGCATCTCTCATAGTCTGAATCGTTTTGGGACGTTAAATAATAATAATAATAATAATAATAATAATAATAATAATAATAATAATAATAATAATAATAATAATAATAATAATAATAATAATAATAATAATAATAATAATAATAATAATAATAAATTGTTCAGAGGAAGGGAAAGGCGCAGTATCTGTCACACTTGCTATGTGGACACCTGAACCGCGCCGTAAGGGAAGGGATGAAAGTGGGAGTGAAAGTGGAAAGAGAGAAAGGGGAGCCGTAGTGGAGGGCTACGGAGTAATTTCGACGACCTGGGACGTTGAATCCCACTAACTATCATTCCTGGGGCAGCCATGTTGAATCTACCAGCGCGCCATCTATAATAATCTCAAATACATGATTCCCCAGAGAGGAGGAAGCAAAAGAAACCACAAACTTTCATTCCTGGGGCCGCCATGTTGAATCTACCCGCGCGCCATCTATAATAATGATCTCAAATACATGATTCCCCAGAGAGGAGGAAGCAAAAGAAAGGGAGGGGGTATAGACCAGGCAATCGCAAGGCACGGCCAGTACATATCGCCCTCACAGCTCACGCGTTGGCACGGCCGTTCGAGGTTACGCCGCCCTAGCTGCTCTCTTCAAAATATCGACGTTGGACAAAGCCCAGCAGCACGACGCCGCTGGCCTTCGCATGCTGGCACAGTGGCAGTCGCGCCCCAAAGATACCTGGACCTGGAGAGCTTGAAGAAGGCTTTGCATCTGGTGAGCCCTATTACGGCACCACTCTGCATAGCACCCCTCGTCCATGCGGTTTCTGCAACGCAGCCAAAGACATTGCTCGTGAGTCCTCAAGTTCTCCAAGGAGGAAACTAAGCAGCGATATGCCATGCAACGAGACAGAGCCGGGAAAGAAACGATCGAAGGAACGCTGGGAACCGCCTTACAGGGAAGCGACGCTCGCGGACGTAGAAGCTTCCCTTGGGAAGGTGGTCGCCAACGCCATCCAAGATGCGACCAGGAGAAGCGCTACTGCTCTTCGGAAGCGAGCATCGAATAAAAAGACACTGCCTGCAGTCGAAGTCACCGATGCCAACCAGAAAGCGAATACGAGTCGTCCTCTGACCAAGGTGAGCGCGTCTGATGCCGCCCCCGTCGGGATGCAGAAGTCTAGGAATCTTTGCGTTGGATCCGTAGTCACGCTTAAAATGTCAGCACGAGCAGCCCCGCAAAAGATAAAAGAGGCTCAACATCTTAGCACTGTCGTCAGTGAAGGGGCCCAGGGGTCGCGTCAAGACGTCGACCACCAACGTAGAGGGCCGCTCGGCAAGAGAACTGGCAGCGAACAGCAGCGTGGACAAGCCAAAGATGAGGATGAGACGCCGCTCCAGGAGTACCTTCTCAGCCGGCAGCCGCGGAACCAGCGGAAGTTACGGCACCGGTGAGAGAGCACTGCAGGATGCGAAAAGGCACAGTGCAAGGCGTTGCCGCAAGCCGCACACCGCGATTGAAGGAGACGCGGCTTCAGATCGTCCTTGGGTAGCAACCGTGCTTCCAGATGCTAGGGCCGGAGGCGCCACCGGTCGATAACTTCAAGCTCGTCCACCAACTGCACCTCCTGCAAGATGGCGGGAAAGCGGAAGTGCCGTTCATCGGACGCATCTTCGGGAAGCAATTCAACGTATGTTTTATTAAAACCGTAGATATTCGCTTATATACATTCATGTACCTATTTGTAATTCGCAATTGTTACTTTTCATCGGAAATAAATTTTCTAACAGTTCCTTGCATGTCTGGCTGCCTTAGATCATGCACGTGCTTCGGAGGAGCTCATTAAGGGGAGCTAAGCTTGGCAGACGCTCAAAAGAGACGAAATTTATTAGTTATATCTCATTCATGTCTGTCTGTAGTTTTCAAATTCCTATTAGGTACAATTCTTCCGCTTTTTCGAGGCTATTGGGGCGAGGGTCTCGGGCCAGTAATGTACCCTCTTTTATAGAATTAATAAAATCGTGACTGAAATCCTCGGACGTGACGACTTCAACTTGAATCATCTTATAGAAGGAAATGATCACCTTTATTACCACTTTGTGTTTAGTTGTTTTAGGAGTAATGTAGAAAAGTGCGGCCATGGTTCCTGATGTAATTGCCAGAGCACATGTCAATTCGAAGAAGTCACGCGATTCCGGGAGGTCGTACAGGCTTATAAAAGTTGGGCCAAGTCGCATGCCAGCTGCCAGCTACTAGAACGCCTGCAAAGTTTACCATTCGACGTGGTCTCGTGATGTCACCAAATCCACCGACCAATCAGCGATCGGCAATATGACCTGCCAGCTGCGAGCTGCAAATTAGTGACCCTGTCTGATTGCTGGCTGTCATGTTCGCTTGCACAGTTTCCTCTATTGAGAGCCCAATATTAAAGAGCGTGTAGCATAACGTCTTAATTGCGGGCCAAAAAAGAAAGGTTCCACGGGGAATACTGAGCAGGTTTCAGAGCGGAAGTGAATTTGCCAACTCTGGGTTAACAACCAGAGCCACAAATTATTCCAGACGTGTGTTTCATATCAATGACTCGACATAAGTAGGAGAGGACTGGCAGCATTGAACGAAACGAATTAGGATCTGAGTCGAGGAAACCAGATTATCAGATAAGCTTTCTGGTCTTCCTATGACGTTACGATGTATTTTCACCGCATTGTCCGGACGCAATTGAAAGGATCTAAAGGATTTACAGTGGCAAGGCATAAAAAATCTCTAGTGTTGCAAATGACATCTTCTGTAGAAGTCGCCGGTTTTTAGCAATAGTACAGGTATGCACAAGCAAATATAGTGCCGAAATCAGCCATGCCTTGCGATTTCTAATATGTTAAATTTAGCAGTAATACTAGTAGCCTGCGCTCTTGAAACGGTAACTGCCACTTAAAATATGTACACACATTGAGAGCGAAAGACGGCGGCTACTGTTGGTACAGAGCAATTTTCCAAGCGTCCTGGCCATACGGGGCTGGGACCGAAGGTCAACGCCGCGTGCGGCGGGGGCTAGCCAGCCAACGAATTTTTATCTGTTGTAGACCGTCATTGCACCCTCTATCGCTTAGGTGGCTGACGACGGGTGTTGCGGCGCGCGTCTTTCTCTTTCTATTCCCGGCCCCGGCGGCCGCGTGTGCTGCGCGATGTCAGTGCACGTTAAAGTACCCCAGGTGGTCGAAATTTCTGGAGTCCTCTACTACGGCGTCTCTCATATCCTGAGTCGCTTTAGGACGTTAAACCCCACAAATCAAGCCAATCTTTTTATTGCTTCTCTACTTTCTATCTTCTGTCCGCACGAAGCAGCGGAGGTGGCTCAGTTACAGTGCCAGTAGCAGGCCCGTGAATTTTCG
The DNA here is from genome assembly GCF_055883805.1 of Amblyomma maculatum. Lineage (NCBI taxonomy): Eukaryota > Metazoa > Arthropoda > Arachnida > Ixodida > Ixodidae > Amblyomma > Amblyomma maculatum. Next base: position 66,938,330 of record NC_139347.1, on the reverse strand, counting down.
TTTAATTCTTCCTACAGCCACAATAACAACTTAGGGCCAGGAGCAACGCCCCGCCGGGGTGGTGCAGTGGTAAGACGCCCGACTACTTTGCCGGAGTTCCCGGGTTCGAACCCGACCGCGGCGGCTGCGTTTCGATGGAGGCGAAACGAAGAGGCGTCGTGTGCTGTGCGATGTCAGCGCACGTTAAAGATCCCCAGGTGGTCGAAATTACTCCGTAGCCCTCCACTACGGCTCCTCTTTCTCTCTTTCCACTTTCATTCACACCTTCCTCCCTTCCCTTACGGCGCGGTTCGGGTGTCCACAGAGCAAGTGTGACAGTTACTGCGCCTTTCCCTTCCTGTGAACCAATTTAACTTTAACTTTTACGAGCAACCTTCCCACCGCATCAGTTGTCCCCGTTGGCGGTCGGGATCGATCCCGGGCACTCCGGGACAGTAGTCGGACGTCTCACCACTGCACCACCGCGGCGGAGTTGCTGTTGAAACGCCTGAAGCGGATTCGACCAGAACCACTGATTCAACGCGCATGCCCTTTCTAGGCCTTTTTAATTGGTTCACAAGAAGGGAAAGGCGCATTATCTGTCGCATATTTTGTCGACACCTAAACTGCGCCATAAGGAATGGGAGAGCCTGGCATGGCTGTCTGGATTATTATTAATTCGTAAGCACTGCATGGCTATGTAGAAGGATTTTGCGTGGAAATGACTGTCAGCCCTATAAAAGAGGAACTAGTTTATGTGTCAGAAAAGAATGGCACCATAGGAGAGAACGTCAAGAAAAGGTGTGCAAATGTCAAAATGGTTGTAGCGGTTTAATTACGTAAATAATTAGAACCAATAACAGCAATTAATGGCTCACAGAAAAAGAAAGGCGTAATGTGTGCCAAACTTGTAATGGGACACCTTCAAACTGATTTATTTATAGGAAGGGAAAGGCGCGGTAACTCGTTTTCTGTGGACACCGCAACCGCGCCGCAAAGGAAGGGAGGAAGGTGGGAGTGAAAGTGGAAAGAGAGAAAGAGAAGCCATAGTGGAGGGCTACGGGGAAATTTCGTCCGCCTGGGGATCTTTAACGTGCGCTGACATCGCACAGCACACGGACGCCTCTTCGTTTCGCCTCCATATAAACGCAGCCGCCGAGGTCGGGTTCGAACCCGGGTACTCCGGCACAGTAGTCGGGCGTCTTACCACTGCACCACCCCGGCGGGGCGGACACCTTCAACCACGCCATAAAGGAAGCAAGATGGGAAGTGAATGCAAAAAGAGTAATAGGGGTGCCGTAATGGAGGGCTCCGTAGTAATTTCGACCATCTAGAAGCCTTTAACGTGCAATGACATCGCATAGCACGCGGAGGCCTCTTATTTTCGCCTTCATCAAAACTTACAGCTAGTTAATTGGTTTACAGAAAAGAAAAGGCCCTGTATCTGTCACTCGCGCAAGAAGAACTACTCGGTGTATAATAAAAATGGTGTCATCGGATGGAGCATCGAGGAAAGATGTGCAAGTAACGAAATAGTTGCTGCGAGTTTATTAGGTACTTAGAGACAATTAAGTGGTTTTCAGTTAAGGCCCGGCATCTATCACTCACCGAAGCCCGCTGACACATCTCGCTGACAACAGAGCAACGCTTAGGCTTACGCATTCCTCCAGTAGCGATTCTGCTGTTATTTCGGAAAATGTTTTGAGAGCTATAGTGTGACACGTTTTACCGACGGACGGACAATGATGAGACATTAAAAGCTTTCGCCTTAACGACTGTGATTTATTGAACATTCTTCATCCACAAAATGCACAGCAAACCTATAATCGGTTAGGCCACTGCTCGGAGACATTATAAGGGATAAGAATTTAATACAATTGGTTTACAGGAGAGTAAATGCGCAGTATCTGACACACTTTCCTGTCGACGCCTGAAAAAAAAATTGATTGACTTACAGGACGGGAAAGGCGCGGTAACTGTCTCACTTGTTTTTTATGTGGACACCTTAACCGCGCCGTAAGAGAATGGAGGAAGGTGGGAGTGAAAGTGGAAAGAAAGAAAGAGGGGCCGTAGTGGAGGGCTACGGAGTAATTTCGACC
>NC_139347.1:66831252-66931252 GCF_055883805.1 Amblyomma maculatum | reverse complement strand
TTCGGAAATCGAAGAGCTCAGTTAATCTTCCATTCCTGCATTCACCTTTTGGACGATTCAGTTAGCAAGCACCCAAAATAACACGTGCAGTTTGTGAGCATGAGAGTAAAACAGGGGCTACGCTGAGCAGGCAGGAGTGCCTTTATCCGTACATAGCTTTAGCAAACATAATGAGCATTCCAGCTTTTGGCAAGGCCGCTCAAAAATTCTAGCCAGAAGCATGAAAGGGACTACAGAAGCTTTAGAATGGTCATTTTTTTTCCTTCAGGACGTTTTTACAAACTGAGAGCTTTGTTCAATATTATTTAGCACCACCCGGCGGCATATGAAGAATATTGTAAGCACGAGTGCACATTGTTTTTAGGAATACAAATAACTACACAGCACGTTTGCAACAGTCATATCTGCAGTGAGTAATGACACCCTGCCAGCAGCTGCTTTGTAAAGTTGTAGGATGCCTTATATCTAAAGAAAGAAAAGAAAACATTAGGAAGTGAACAAAAGTTCACAAAGAGTGAGGAAAACGCTACACCCTGTGCGATAAAAACCCTGGTGCCGTCGGACCACCTTCGCACGTCACCGTCGCTTTGAAATGTCGCTTGTGCGAGCATCCATCTTCGTCTATCTACGCCCTTACCGTAGAGCGGCACGAGCGATGGCTAGACGTGACGGCGGCACTCAGAGCGCGTGCTGTGGTCGCCGCTTCGAAGCCGAACCTCCATCTCTGCTCTGTGAAAACAAGCGGAAATAAAAGAAAAGCACTCCAAGGGTCTCTGCAAGGTTTTCAAAGTGCAAGGGTCTGCACTTTGAAAACCTCCGGCACCTTTAGATGTTTGCGCTGAACGTGACTGAATATTTTAGCTTCCTTTCTTTTTGTTTTTTTCGGGAGAACGGGAGTAAGTGCATCTTGTTTAGAACGAAACTTCGGCAAACACGGCCATGAGTGCTGCGAGGGAAATTTTACATAGGCTGAACTCAGGATATCAAGATCCCGGTCTCTGTCAGACGGGTGTTGAGTTTAGACCTGGATGAAATAGACGTTGAGCGTCCGCGGGTGCTCTCTGCGTTCGGTTATGCGTCATGGAAATGCGATGCCCGCCTAGAAACCGGTCTTGATATTGCCTCCAGATATGCATCCGTCGCTATCGGAGCTATATCCTTCAGCTCCCACGAGAGGTTAGTTTCCCTGTTCGAGCGCTAGAGCTCAGGAAATTACTCCACTGCGGCCGCATGAGCGATGGTAGTTTTCTATTTGTTTTTGTTTGCACCATGCCTTTATAGTTGGGACTTTTCGGATCAGGTGAATAACGGCAACAGAATAAAATGAAAAATGTGTCAATCATAGCGGTAGGTTTGCCTAGGATTCTTATCGTGAAGCCATTAATCGTGACGAACCAGCCTCGGCATGCGTCACTCAACGTGAATAAATAGGAAGACTAATTTTAAAGTTAAGGGGTGATGAATACTTTGGTTAGCGTGTTCAGTGCTTCAGTCTTCTTCCCCTTTAGGTGACATATTTTTCTTTTGTATTGACAATTGAAGGATAATATTAAACAGCCCGGAATGTCTTGCGCCGCACTAAACTTTCTTTGCTATGCTGGAGGGGCAGAACCTATGATATTGCACGTCCTTCAATTCCTCCAGTGCAGCTCTACACCACCTCCACCATCATCATCATCATCATCATCATCATCATCATCATCATCATCATCATCATCATCATCATCATCATCATCATCATTCTCAGCCTGACTATACCCACTGCAGGGCGAAGGCCTCTCCCATATTCCTCCAATTAACCCAGTCGTGTGCAAGCTGCATCCACTTGACCCCTGCGAACTTCTTAACCTCATCCGCCCACCTAAATTTTGGCGCCCCCTGCTACGCTTTAGTTCCATTGGAATGCAGTTTCATCCAATTTCAAACCCTCTAGCTCCTCTAACATCACTGCTAAACTAGCTTCACTAGATAGTCTAGCGTTAAACGTTGCCAGGGTCAGTTTCCAATAGCCACCTGTCCAGCGGAGCCAGGGATTCTTGGCACCCCCCGCTGCGTCACAGGTCTGACCGCCTTTGGTGACTGAGGGCCGGGATCTTGTAGCACTATTCATGGGAGGTTGTGGCCAATTACTGCACCAGGGTAGCCAATTCCCATCCTACACCACGACACCCCTCATATACATTTTTAGGTAAATAGTTAAATCATGCATATATGCCACTCCAATCACTTTCAATACGGATTAGCTAGTCTTATGGCCATGCTTACCCAGTTTCGCGAATGCAGAGCAGTAATATATTTTAACCAAAAATACTTTGTTGAATATTACGACAGTGGGTAACTGTTTATTGCAGCACAGTCAATATAGGGGATCGCAGCGATTTAATGAGTGTACAATGGTCGGGTTATCAACGTTTCGTAAACTTTCTTTTGTGAAAACATCCGTGTAATCTGTTAAAACCATCACATACTTCACTAGAGCCGCAGCATAATTATACGAAATCAGAAGCGCGGTGTGAGTGACGTAATCGGTAAATGGTCGCGTGGCTTGCAAATGGCTGCGTGGGTTGCTATGCCTTCATAACCTCTAACAGGAGCAGTATCCATTAGAAGCTGCACACAGAGTGGCTCGGATGCGAGGCTCGCATTTGTCATTTCTTGCACTGTTCGTAATATTACCGACAGCAAAAGTAACACAAGTTGCAGAAAGAGGCAAAGCAGCAAGGGCAGCTTGGTGTCATGAAAGTTCTTTTGCCTCACGGCAGCAGCCAACTTGGACCACGACGTAAACACCGGTAGTTCTATGTATATCTCCGTTTTAGGTAAATAAAATCATTCGAGCACCGCGGACAGGTTTCCTCTAACGCAACTGCGTTAACGCTCTATTCAGGAGAAAATCCGGCATCGGGTTCGCCGTTGTCACCACTGTGAGCAAAAAATCACGCTACCATGCCAACGGCAGGAGGTAGTTGTAGGGTGACGTAGCTGGATACTGATTGGTACGGGACTCCATGCCGTCACGACACTATATGATATTTTTACGTGATGACAAGCAAAGAGGACAGCATAACATGGCGATAGGGTGAAGGATGATTTAATGGTTGGCCTAGCGCGAGGGCTCCTCTCGCGCCACTGCCGATCTCATGCTTCGTAAATTTCCCGGGGCCACCGAGCAATCATCCAGATAGGTTCGCTTGAAGTTGATGGTGACGTGATGGTGAGGATGTTCAAGACAAGACAGGAGTGAATGACTTGCTTGCCACCACGATGTCTGATGCGTGGGTGATCCGCCTCCACTAGAGCTCTTCAACCATCCGCCAGCAAAGCATCCATGGGACCGATGCCTCGAGGTCGCGTCGGGCGGCTTGGGCGGGGGTTGCGTGTTCGTGTGCTTCGGCTCCTTCGGGTCATTCGGGTCCTTCGTCTCGGTTCTGGTTGTCTGTCTGTTCTGCTTGTCTTCAGATCCAGGCTGGGGGCTCGGCGGTAGTAGGTGGTCGGGCCTGGACTGGAAGGACTGGAGCGAAGGTGCTCGGCGACGTCCGTGGGCCCTCAGTCGATGGTCCCGGCTTATAGATGGCGTCGATGCTCCAAGGCGAGGATGGGGATGACGTACGCCGCACCTCCAATCAAAATGTTACGTGGTGACAAGTAAAGAGGACAGCACAACATGGCGATAGGGTGAAGGATGATTTAATGGTTGGCCTAGCGCGAGGACTCCTCTCGCGTCACTGCCGATCTTCTTCGTAACAATATATAGCCGAGTTGGTAGGAGCTGTGAAGTTAGCTGTGCCGTCTCGAGTAGCCTGTATGCAAAAGAGTATGTGTGAGACTATAGAGAGACGAACAGTGAGGAATTACGGAATAAGCTTTAACATAGGGGACTTACGTGAACGTGAATACCTACTGGCTGCTGCCGACGGGTGTCATTAACGCTGTCTTGTAGCACAAAAAAAGGCGGATCTTACATGCTCTTCATTCTTTTTTGCAGAGCTAATTATTTATTTCATTCTAATTGCTGGTAAGAATTCATCCCTTTGCAGCATGGTTTACACTCTGTGAGAACAAAAGCCACATGTTTTACTTAAGGTAGAGAATTTGCCACCTACTAATAGTTTTGTCTTACTCTGAGTGCGCCAGAAAAGGAATCACGTTTAAGGCGGAAGCCTTATATTCCCCGACTGCAAAATATCAGGCGTCAGGGGTGCGCTGGAGCGGAAACTCACCATCATGCCTCTAGCAGGTGATAATTGGCGAGGCCAAGGCCGTACACTCATTGTTCTTCACATTGTGTCATGTCTCGAGACAACACTGCATGGCCAAACTGGTAGCAGTTGGTAGAAAGCCGGTAGTTCAGAGGACATGGGATCGAAAATTCGAACCTTGGATAACGAGTTAGGTATGCTGCATTTGAACTACATATGCGGCACGTTCTTACTGCTTGGTTCAAGAAAGGTTTTATTAATGTTGGATGGTCTTGCACATATTGCAAGGCCACAGCAGGATGTGGAAGCATGCAAATGAGGGTCCTTCTGAGACTGCGATCTGTCTTTAAAAGCGGGGTCTGTGATCAACTTTTTTGTACATTTAAATAAGCTGAGGCCATTGGGGCTTCATATGACAGGGTTGCCGACACTTATACCAGATATCAGTAGGCGAACAGTGCACTCAAAATTGCGCCCGGCAGAGCACAAAACCTGTGCTGAATGACGAATTCCAATCAAGCAGGAAGTGAAAAGAACGCAGTGTGATAATGTGCGTCTTTTGGCGATTGAAGCTTGGGAGTTGTTTGCACGAGCTTAACATATGACTTTAGTGTGAAGCGATGTGAAATTGGGTAAAATCAAGAATTCGTACAAAAAGAGTCAAACGAAGAAAGAGCATAAGCTATTTTACTCAAAATGGTACGCACAGGAGGATTGTTTACTTGATAAAAAGGTCACATGCGCATTTAGCGGTCACTGGGATAATTCCATCAAGCTTTGGTACACATATAATTATAAAAACCTTCATGACCTACATGTGTTGCATGTCTGCTAACTCAACGAAGATTTAGTTTTCAGACATGTTCATGGGCCTTGGCAGGAGTGGGAATTAGGCGTTTGACACCACCGCCCGTCCTATAGGCGAAATGAAATAAAACGCGGCTACCATTTTGTTAAGCAGCACAGAACATGCTCTAGCAGAGCGTAACTTTGTGGGTTATAATATAGTTACACAACCAAGTTGGGCCGCTGATCATCCAAGAGAGCATTTTGGCGGGCTAGTTGGCGCATAATAGAGGTGAAGAAAAAACAGCGCGAAAACGAAGACGAGACCACACGTTTTGTGACTATAAATTCCTTCACAAGACGAGACGTTTTGTGACTATAAATTCCTTCTGTTCATGAATAAATGTCAGTTGCTAGTCAGCGCCTGTGTTGCGTGGTCTCGTCTCCGTTTTCGCGCTGTTTTTTCTTCACCGCTGATCATAGTTGCAGAAAAATCTTCTTGCGTTTACATCCTTAACTTGGCCACAACGCGTGACTTCAGGTCAATGCCGAGCTGAATGTGTGGCCTCGTTGTTTATTAGGCTGACTACATTTCCATCGAGCTCCCGCGGGCCGAGCCTGTAAGGATCCGGCAGCCTACTGAAACCGCGACTAGTCACTGTGCCAAACTGTAACCTCTTGAATATCGAAAGTAAATGTTTTAGAGCCTTACCTTTACTGTGTTCTTTTGCGAGTTTCGCGTTTTTCCTGGACTTAGTACCACATGCCTTTTAGAGCTGGTGCCAGGTACTCTTTCGCGCCGAGACACGACAGCACTATGCTCTCACACCGATCACGTCTTGTGAAAACTGTAAGACGCTCTCTCCCTGCGCAGTAAACATTGTCGTCTTCACTAAATTGCAACTAAAAATACTTTCACGCTGTGCATTGACCATCATCATCTTCATTAAGGTCCTATTCCATCTCCACCGCTCCCTCGTTTAAACTCGTTAAATACTCAAAACACACACCATCTCGCTAAACAAAGAGACTGCGCCAGACAGGATGCCGAGACCAACGAAAAACGAGAAGTCACAGACTAATTACCCGTTCCCGAGAAACTTACCAAGCACGGAAACGACCCAAGATCGAAGGTGTAGCAGAGACTGCGGCCGCGGCCGGTGGCTAACGTTCGTGAAACCCAGTCCAAGTGTAGTTCAGCCTGTATATTGTTTTTTCTTTAGGGCATAACGAAATTATATGGCGATTCATGTTCCCGGCCACTGCGATCCATAGTGAACCAAACTAGTTACTTATTACAAAGTGGCTGACAAGTTACACTTAACCAAAGTTCGTGTCAAAACGGCATACATATTGACTTGCGCAAAACATGAACATGAATATGAAAACTAATTTCTCTCAATGTATTTACTCTTTTCTATGTGAACTAGAGAATCAGGACTGTCTCATTTGATCATTCACTTCTTTTTTCTGCAGTACGGCTTCATCCACTGTGCCCTTGAAGATCTTGTGACAAAGAAGTTTGGACCAGAAACATGGAAAGTGTTGTTGTAAGAGACTTTGTTGTGCCCTATTCATGATATAATTGAAATTCAGCCTAGGCTACTGTTGCGTTGTTCAAATTGGCTAGTTATTATTGCCATTATCATAAACCAGGCGCTTGAATGCGAATGTGGTTGTCCACATTGAACGCTTTAGTAAAGGAATAGCGGAACGGGTTAATGGTTTTTACCCGGGTATAATAAGTTTTTCTTGAGCAAAGCCGCTTGAGTGTAGAAGGATAAATGACTTAAGATCGGTTGCAATAAAATCAAGAGCGATTTTATAGCAAATAGGTCAAATAGATACTTGCCACACAATAAAAGTTCCCACATCGTGTTTATGCAGCATCAGCTCGTCTGGCGCCGTTGTCATGTCCAGGGGGACTGATTTGTTTTATACAGTGGACGTTAAGTTTGTAATTCCAATGCTATGAATATCAACCTTCCTCTGTCATTCAAGAGAATAGTATTAAAGTTTTCCGACATTTCGCGACAGTTCAACAATGTTATATGGACAGTATGCGGTTGAATCATGGGCGTAATAAAATACGATATTGAGAAAGAGAAGAACGCAGAAAATATAAGGGAAAGTAAACTAGAAGGTCTATCACTAAGTCACGAAAAAAAAAATAGGGAGGTTGCAGAGCGAATGCTAGTGAGTGACAGCCAAGCGAAATCAGAAAAACGCAATGGACAGAGGAGGATACTCCAAGGCGAAGAAGAGAGACAATCTATTGTCCAGAAGGGTTATAAGTAGACCCCAATGGAACGCATATACAAGTGAAATTCGCGTGGAATCAGATGGGGAAATAGAATTTTATGCGGACTCAGGAAAAAGGGTGGCCTCTGCTAGAATAGCTGCAGCCTTTGCCTGTCGCCTGTAACGTTATTCGCTACGAAGAAAGTGATGAAGGACTTTAGCAACATAACCATATGGGTGGATTTTGCCGCATGATAGTAGCAACTGTTGCTATATTTAACTGATTTAGCGGTTGATAAAATTTGTGGCTATCTTTATTGGCATATATACTGACTATCAGTCCCGTTCTAGAGCTTTACTGGGGAAAAATAGGAGCTTGGCTTTGTCGATGTATTGTAGTATATTATGGCAAAAACATGACTATGAGTAAACATGTAGGTCATTTATTTTAAAAGTATAACATATGGAACGCAGATATGTTGCTTTCATCGGCCTATTTAAAAAGTAACATAATGGGAAACTCTACACTCCGTCTCACTGGAGAACACTGATCGCGGAGTCGATTTTTTGTTTGTGTGAAATTTACATTATTGATTTTAATGGTGGAAAATTAGTCAGGACATTTTCTCAGAGCTTGATGCAGCAGGTGTACATTAAGGGAGAGACCCATAAAATAAGCTTTTATGAAATTGAAAATTCAGTCAGGACATTTTCTCAGAGCTTGATGCAGCAGGTGTACATGAAGGGACATGCCCATAAAATATATTTTTATGAAATTGAAAATTAAATGAACGTGCCGTCAACCTACGTTTAAACATCCGAGCTTTGTTGTCTCTCACGTAGGGAGAAGTCGGGTATCACGATGCACGGGGCCTCCTTCCTGATGCACAAGGTGTACACAGACGAAGTGACGCTGAAGCTGGTCGGCGCCGCCTGCGAAGTGCTTGGTGAGTGGGGTATTAATGTTTTAAATGTCATTATCAGCTTCAGCAGCAGTTATTGTCCTTAACGGGTCACGTTCAGGGTGGGATGGAAGAGCATTGAGCATTGAATCATACTTGCTGATGTTTCGAAAAAAAAAAAAAGCATGTCCGCATTTGTTTGTTTCGCGCAGCAATATGTGACATTCCCTGCACCTCTGCATATGTGTGTTGTGTAGGACAAGCCGTAACGATAGAAATCGTAACAAGAGGCAAATTGTCTTCACAGGGTCTGATGAATATACCATTTTAATATACCATCAGCTGCGCATGTTTCGGGGACGACTGCTCTGTGAAAAAAAAAAAAAAAACACAAAAAAAACAAAGCACTATTTATTTTGACTCGCGAATCGTTTACGTGATATTTTTAAGTAGCACATAGAACATGTAAGTCCGGTCGTACTGTGACGCACTTCAGGCTGTTCGATAACCTGACTGCAGCAAAATAATTGATTTTACTGCCATGTGCACTGCGAACTGTACGGGCCTAAACTAGCTTCGGCTATTGGCCCAACATTTTTTACAATTTGTACATTTTATTGAAATAAATGATTGATTGATTGATTGATTGATAAGGTCTACGTTGCGCAGTTTTGTTATAAACTTGTCATCAAACTCTTCCGGCTGCAGAAGCAAATTAGGGCTTACAAAACACGATACAAAAATGTTAAGCGGTAGGAACGATCAAAGGAATAAACTCGGGAGCAGAGCACTGAGTAGATATAAAGCCCAACGTACTTTTATGCACAGGCGTAGCATCAAGAAAATGCTTCGCAAAATTCGGAGCATACTAGGGGCGCCCTAATTTGTAGGGTACGCTTTTTAGCGCTCACAGGTCTACGAATAAGTGTGCTATTTTTAATTACCAACATGCTTTAATTAAGTGAAATCTTCAAAGCTAAACAGATAATTTACAGTGTCATGCTTCCTGAGTATGTGGTAGTGCTAAATAAAAATGTGCATTGCCGTTTTACCATACGAGCTTTTTGAGCAAGCTTTCATCGGAGAAAGGGTAAAAAGAAACTTGATATTCGTCATAGGAGTGGCAACAACATTACACATATTGATGACCATTTGCTCGCATTTTGCTTCTTTCTTCCAGCGCTCTACTGCCCTAAGGGTATTACCCTGCTTAAAGCGAATTAAAATTTCCGTGAGAAAAAACGCTTTCGTCCACATGGCAGACGCTATTGAAGCATTAGAAAGTGCATACAGGGTAGTCTTGACTAGCAGGGATAATTGCGCCGAAAAAGCTCAAACAAATAGCAATTATCATACCATCTCTAAGCTGTAAAAGCAAAAAATACGGAAAGAATAGCAAGATTTAATGTAAGTTTCTATTTCGTGCTTTCTATCCTATTTTGCCATGCCCTTAAAGCTGTGTTACTTTAGGAGTGAACCAACTACCCAAATTTTAGTACATTCTTTTGAAGTAGTGAAATAGGACCACTAGTTCTTATGGTGCTTCAACTTAATGAATTCCTACAAACTCGTTCACATTCTCTCCAATAGATTTCATAATATTTTGCCAACTCATTGTCCACAAAAAACAACTCCTAAGAGTATCAAATAAAGTTTTTTGGTAACTGAAAATTTTAATTTTAAAATTTGTAAGGTATGCGTGGACGGATTCTTTCAATGTAGTTTGAGCAAGGTGCAGATTACCGAGGTCACAGGGCTCCATGTTTATATGATAAGGTAAAGTGCAATAATAACCTAATATTCACTTCTTGAAAAAGATTATGGTATTTTCAAAACTGAAGACAATCAACACTGTAGGTCAGCGTTATTTTATTGTTATGTTTAACCAAAAATCACTTTTAAAATATCGAACGACAGATATAAATCTTGAGACAGCTTTTCTAATGGGCTTTAATGCGTTGCACAAATATAAACTAGTGTTGCTAGAATCTTATGCAAGAAATACAGGCTCCGTTTCAATATTTTTGACACAGAAGCAGTTAACGCGATTTCGGGAAAGTTACTACATACATTAACACTGCAGGGGAGACGCCCACCAGACGGGAGCGATTAAAGATGTGAAGTGAAACCATTATCAAAAGGACCAAAAGTGTCTCCCCAGTTTTTAAAGCCTAACGAACGAATGCGCTCTCTGGCGTTAGAGTATCGTGTCCGACCGTGACCCAAACAATAAGAGATTCACGAAATTCTCTAGCTTGGCAACCAATTTTATTAGGTTAATTTTTTTTTTTAATTGTGGCTTATATGGGTGCTCTAGTCATGCCATAACCTCACAATTAGAAATTATATAATGTTGTAACGACTCCTAATACTGCAACATCATCGCCAGCTTTTGTTTTTGTGCGCGCAGGCGCTGAACGGGTTCCCTCACAAGCAGTAAGTTTAAAGCTACCACGTTAAAGCAACGAATAATAGTACCAACTCTATGTTTGGAGGTTTCAGTGCTCTCCAGTTGTTGAACGCCCTGTCAGTCTCACCTAGGGAGCTAAAAAGGTCCATAACGACTCACTACGCATAACATATTGTGGCTTATGTTAACGTCTAAATTTGTAAATAGTAGAGCGGGTCACAAGAAAGTTTGAGGGAATGAGAAATCGCTAGAAGTCCGCGAGAATACCTATATTGACCAGACAATTTTAATCAACAATAATTACTCTGCGCGATGAATCATACGAACTGCTAAATGTAATGCGCATGGTAAAGTATTATGCTTGATACTTCACGGCGATCGTGCTCAGAATACATCAAAACTAACACGAGTAAATTCAGCTATTTTTACGCGTGTGAACAAGCAGCGCTTGCCGCACGATTAGTTATTAGTACTCAATTCCTCTCATGTTTTGTGATAGTATCATTCACGTCAAGGTGAAGAAAAGTGAGGCTTTGCTTTCAATCTTCCTTTCAATAATCCAAGTAAATGGCCTTTCTAATCTTTGTGTTCCCGGGTCCTCTTACTGAGTAAGATAACACGAATTCTGTTCAAATAGGCACCCCGACCGTCTTTCCTCGTGACGCAGATTTCATGAAATGTTTTTTTTCTTTTTTTATGGGAGCTGAAGACCAGCCTTGTCCTCTACATCAATAATAAAGCTGTGATAAATGAGAATAAAACAGGAACAAAACGAAGCGCATTTAAACTCCGGTCTGAACAGAAACCAATAAACAAAGAGCACATTCTCTCAGTCATAATGACTGAGCTGGAATTTCTTGCAGACCCCCTTAACAAGCAAGTGCACGTGTTTTCGAAATAGCGAAATAATTGGAAAGTGCAAGGAAGAGAAAATAACAGCAGCACAAAAAGCAGAGCACAGAAAAGCAATGACAAGGGTAGGGGATCAACTTTCTACGCCTCTATATTGGGTTGTGAACAGGAATATGCTAATAAGCTGTATGACACACGCGGGGAATTGTTACATGCTAATGAGTTGCCTGTCTGGGGGAGGATTTCATCAGTATGACCCTATCAGCCACTCGCGATAAGATAAGACGACCTCCTTCTCTCAAATCCATCCGCTGTCAACCTCTCCGCTACAGTTATTTTCAGACAATTTACCAATGCGTCCGATTCGCCAATTTAGAAAAGCGAATAGGGACCCCATTTTTCGACGCTGAGGGTTCCAAGCCCGACTTGCATGCACAGGCCTGGATCTGGACACTTGCCTCGAGGCGTTCGGCGAGCATTTCCTGTACTTCTGCCAGCAGCATGGCTACGACCATATACTGAGAGTTCTGGGCTCCAACATGGTCGACTTCCTGACCAATCTGGACAACCTACACGACCACCTTGCCTCCACCTACCCCGGAATGCGGGCTCCCTCGTTCCGCGTGACACCAGGACCTAGCGGACAGATCCTGCTGCACTACTACAGTGACCGAAAAGGTATGGCACTTTTGTCTCCCTTTTGCTAAACTCGACTGGCAGGATAACTTAATACACTTTCTTAAGTTACTACCAGAAAGAACACGAAACATGAAGAAATTCCTGAGACAGTCAAAGTCCTACTACAAATGGTGTCGTTTCCTCGTATACATTTTTTGTTGACACTCCTGATCAGGAATGAGAAGCAGTAGCATCAACCAATGCGGGTAACTTTTTGCACCTTTGAGTTCTTTTTGACATCCATCTTGTTGATGATCTTCATCCAAAATTTGTTGGTGAGTTTTTATCAGGCTTGTTATGAGTTAATACTGATCAAGCGTTCCAGATGAGGATGTTTCGGGTCTGTTCAGAAGCAATATTCACTCTGGCGCTTTGGTGCGTCCTCCATACGCCAATCGATTAACTCGTCCCACCTGTAATTATTCACGCAGATTTGGTAGAAAACGCTGTATAGCTTTTTTATCTCGCCATATTTTTGAAACCCATGCGACTCAGTGTTCAGCGAAGATCTTTAAGTTTTATTAAGCATGTCACGCAATAAAACAGTCACAAACTTTTTGCTGCCAGGGCTGCCGCTTCAGTGCGTAGAAACCTGTATTCTGCTGAAGAAAATGTTATAATATAATTGAAATTAATAACAAGTCAGAAATTCTTGAAAACAAAATATAAAAGGTTTTTTCTAGGTCAGCATAAGCTGATAAGCTTTTCTAAGTTATGATCGGGCTTCTAGTCGCGGTTCCCACGGCTCCTGCATCGGTGGACGACAGTAATCGAGAGGGTGCCGGCGAGCGCCTGGTGCCCCTTTATAAGTAAAGGTGCTGCGCTGCATAGCTTTGTCGCACTGAGAAGTAGCCTTTCCAACACGCGTGATTCAACATGCTCTAGACAAAGCAACGCCTGGGCCGGACCCCCCCCTCTCTCTCCCATCCCGTGCCACTGTGGGAGCCCAGCACTCTCGCTATTGGACCTATTGGGCCGCCTCTAATTCCTGCCTCCGGAATGCACAGTTCAAACGCCAACGGCTGTAGGGCCTATAAAAGAAGGCGCTGCCGTTTGTCGGGCGAGACCTTCGTGAGCGTCGTCCGGTGCAGTGCTGCTCGCCCGAAGCGGTCGTGCCGAGCCTCCCTGGCCGTCGCTGTGCGAAGAGAGTCATGAGTAGCCAGTAACTTTCGGCCCCAGTGACGGTACTGTTGTTCCTTGTACCATGACTGTACATAGTGTATAAATTCACCTTTCGTTCACCTCATCTTGTGGACTCGGGCCCTTGACACCCGGACACATACCAGTATCGTGACATCGGGCTCCATTCGACACTCATAAAGATCAATACTTGTATATAGAACTAGGAAAATGAGGCATAGGAGCAGGCGTGTTTATACAACAACTTTTTTTCCGTACCATTCCAAACAAAGTAGAAGTTTTCCCCCTCATGGCATTCATAAGTGGAAAACATTCAATGACGAATACATAATGGCACTATAGGCAACGGCCTTAAATGACATAGCTGTAGGTGGGAAAATATGGAGCCTCTGGCCAAAAATCCAAGGGTCTGAATAAGGAGCGAGCACAAAGTACACTAAATAAAGTCAGGTTAGAAAGATGAACGTTGTACAAAAGGTAACATTATGCCATTGTGAGGCACGCCTGAATCGACAACTTTTGATCGAATTATCTGTTTAAGGGCGGCTTTTGATATATACTGTGTGGTGCAGCTATTGCAAACTGTGAACTTTTATGAAATGAAGCTATCAACAAAGCTATTTGCCATGTAAAAAAAGTACTGAATCAAACAGTGTTAATTATACGATGTGTATAATCTGTTATGATGCTATTTCTGCATTTTTTACGACTTCAAACTGAATTTAAAAACTGCACATTACGATGTCTCAATGCCTTGCCGCGGTTGCTGATATGTTCTTTATCTGTATAGTTTCTGTTCTGCTAAGCAGTAGCGAGCCCAGGCTTTATATTTAGAAACTCATTCTATCGTCCACGTTTAGTTTTTATTTTTTTTTTTCAGCACCAACAATAAGCTCGTCTAGTCAATAAAACTGTAGAGAAAGACAGCTTTTGTAGCTGGTAGTATCTTTAGAACACTGGACTGGTAGTGCTCTGTCACCGTTAGGAGAAATAAAAATTATAAATGAAATGACTTCAACAGAAATGGACTTGGCGGCTTAGCCATGTGTTGGCGATTGAGAGTGATATCTGTCGAATTGGTCGTTTGGTGCGTAAGTGAGATGGAATCCTACCGAGTGAATATCTGATGTTCGTGAAATTCACAATACTTGATAGAATAAATTTTTTTTCTACATTTGTGCCTACAGGTCTGCATCCGATTGTGCTAGGCATCGTGAAGGTGGTCGGCAGAGAATTCTTCAACACTGAGGTGCGTGCCAACATTTCCGTCGTGTCCGAGTTCGGAGACAAGGCTCATGTAACAATAGAAGTCACAGAGAAGAACCGAGAAGGCAAGAGCTGTCTGCTGCCTAGGTACGTAATGAGACGTGATAGTTGATTTTGTAGCTGTTTTCATGTTACTGTTGTTTTTTAAGTATATTACTTTCACCCTCAGCGTCAGATGCAGAATAAGTAGATGAAGGGTACGCAAAAAGCAAAGAAAATACTATATGTTTTATTGCCTTCAGCTTTCCTGGCATTCAAAATTGGTACATTGGCACGTCTCTGCATCCATGGGTACTAAAGCGCTAAGTCTTCGCGCGGTAGACCTTACCCATTCCACATGAGGAAATCTTTAGACGTTCGGATTTCCAATGCGTGTTCTGTTCACTGACGACTCTGGTCCGGCATGTTGGTCGGCGACATGATAGTTTCTGGTTTATACAGAGAATCACTATAAAACTGCTGGAAGAAAAAATTCTAGTTAGTTTTTTATATGTCTTGCCGCCTATCCGACATTAACACGATACGTGGTATCTAACGATGTGTATACTAAGATATATGCAAATCCAAGGATCTCAGCTATGTTTTGAGACAAGTGAAAGAAGAAGACAGAATTTACGGTACTAACAAAAATGTGAAAATACGTTTAAGCCTGAAAGCTGATCATAGAATCACAGATGCTCCTAGTAGTCAGAAAAGGATACAGTGTATTGAAAAACGCTGTAGAAGTAACACTTTACTCTAGAAATGTAGAACAAATTTGTTTAGCTTCGTTGTGAACATTGACTTCCAAGTATGAACAATAAATAGGCATGCAAAATAAACAAGTTTAGCTTTATTTTCTTTAGAGGGTCCAAGAATCCTACAAAAGTTTCACTTGTTATTATTAAACGCAATTCAGACCTAAGCGGGCGTTTTCCACGGCTTCTATTCGTAAGAAGCGATTCTACTACTACCAACGAGCATTTCAAGCACCGAAAAACAAACGATGAGCGATGGTGAATACGACAACTTCCCGTTAGTTAATGGTATATGCCAATTAAAGCACATAGTTAGGGATTCTCACGAACGAGTTAACCCACTGGTTTATATTTGTGTGATCTCACGAAAAGAAAACTTTTATTTCTATTGATGCTGGTTGGGATCCCTCGCTGAGGTACTGCTTGTGACATTTTTTTTTTTTGTAGAACACCATTTGGTCTTTAAATTTGAGAAAGGCTGCACATAAACCTTGGGACGATGTCAGCCAAATTTACTTGAAAGTTGTAGCTGTAAAGAATTCATGTTTGAAAGCCTGGCACCAGCGCCGAACAAGCTTTGGGGCCTATCGCATAGTGATGCACGCCAGCTGCTGTCGCCTGGCTGGCGTGCTCCTTCTTTGCATTGTATGATTGTTTTTTTTTTTTCGGCTGTCGTCCTTCCCACTCACGCTGGCGTGCGTGACAGCATAAGCCTGCACGGCGCGAACAGTGCTCGGCAGTGACAGTCGTCGCGTGTTGTGTATTGCCAATCGAAGGAGGGTTGCTATGGAACCGGCTATAGCGCTGTCGATCCCGAGACGGTGGCTCTTCATACCTACAGGGCTCTATGTGATTTTCAGGAGAAAAAAAAAAATGTCTCCTTGTAATTAGCGCTCTGACACGGCAGGCCCAGAAGGAAGTAGATGGGTTTCAGTAGGCCTAAAGTGATCTTTGTATTTCATCCGATTTACGCAACAAAATATTTCGGGAAAATTAGCTTTCCTTCATGTACTTTCCCGTAGTTTTAGTGGTAACTTATTACAACTCTCATTTACAAAATCTCACCGAGACAACTATGAAATATCTCAAGGAAGAAAATTACACAGTAATCACCAGACCAAAGCATAGAGGCTCCATCGCTGGACACTGGTTTACACCGTTGTGCCATCTCGTTTTTCTTTTATTTAATTCCTGGCTTTGACACGAATTACGCCAACGCAACAGTAAATAAAAGGCAGTATACAAGTACAATTAATACACAGTGTACATATTGTGTACACTGTGTATTAATTGTACAGTGTATTGTATGTACACAGTGTACAGTGTACATATAATTTGTATTCTCTGTTTTGAACTCGTCTTTTCTTCTATCGCTATCTGCAATTACGTTTAAAAAAATGGCTCTTCTCTGAAAATAGCAAGAAAAGTTTGCTTTAGATTAAAAACTTGTTTTTTTTTTTTTTCACAGTTCTAATACCTTTGTCTGATAACGGGTATTTGAGTACTCTGGAAAGTAACTTGTGTCTTGGATCTTGAGACGCTGGTAAACTCAAAGGTATTATAATGTATAAAAATTCCAAATTGCAGGTGCTGCGTCAAAAATTCGCTAAGAATGCTGTAATTTTTAGCACAACCTTGCGTCTTCAGAAGTTTTACGATTTACTTATTTTCGAAGATTTCCATACTTCGGCGTCTCCTTTGGTTTGCCTAGGAGATGCCCGAGAGAAAGGGCCTTTCTAGAAATCTTGATTACTTACTCAATGCCATCTTTTCGAACGTGTTTCAATGTATTTGGCTCACTGGCATTAACGCGAACAGATAAAATATGCATAGATTGAACCGGAAGAAGCGTGCGTGCTACCTGGCATTCTAGCTGCATGATAGGACCAATTTTTGCTAGGTATTAGGAATTGATACCAGTCGCCGAAATGCCTCGCTTTCTTTTTAATAATGTACGTCTCTCGGACGAGCAAAGGTCAAACTCGTCAGCCTAGGAAGAACAGTGAGTGTTGAACCAAAAAAAAAAAAAAAACAATAATAAAAAAAACTGTCCGGCGTTCTCAAAAAATTAGACGGCTGTGCATTACCTAAGAAAAGTCATTTGTCCAGCTTAAGGCATGACGTGAAACATTGTCTGTCCTCCTTCCCTAGGCCACATTTTTAGCAGTTCTTGTTTGCGGCTATTTTCCGCCGACCGGTGCTCCGCCATGCAGCCTTTTGCGGGGTCTTTGAGGCGGAGCCTCTACACCTGCGATTTGCTAAAATTTGAGCTCAAATATATTTCGAAGAATATTTTCATTGCCCGGTTGGGTCGCAGAAAGTTCATTTTCGCTGTCATCGGGTTAAATCGACTTGTTAGATATTGAGATTCAATTTGACATTCACGTTAATTCCGTTGGCGCTAAGCGCACAGTCGTGCTTATGCTGCCATTTTAATAACATCAACGTATAAATGTTTTTGAGCTATTATAAGCATACCTGAATGTTTGCTGTTCACGCTGCCAAGTTCATGCAAAGATTCTCTCCTGTACCAGTGCAGGTGGCAGGGTCTGTTCTGATTTATGTCACCTCTTTTTTTATCCTTCCTCGGTAGCAACGCTTCCGATACGCTGAGCAACCGGCCCGAAGACCTCCCCATCGGCGTGCGGACTATGTGCGCAGCCTTTCCGTTCCACGTGCTGTTTGGGCGCGACTTTGGCATACAGCAGGCGGGAAACGGCTTGCTGCGTCTCACTGGACATCGTTGGAAGGAGAGTAGGGGACGCCGCCTCAGATTTGACGAGATCTTCGAAATCACTCGACCTGTTATCGACTGCAATTTTGAGTCCATACGCAGCTATTGTAACCAGGTAGGTGCCGGGCTCGTCTCCTATGTTTTCACTGGTTTAGGAAAGTAGAATTTGTTCATTCTGAAGGATGCTAGCGGTTCCTTTCGCGTTGAATTAGTATATACCGCAGTGTATAAAAAAATGATTTTCGTTTTCAATGTCGAATAGATTTCGGCGCACAGCCTACTGTGCATTAGCCCAAGACGTCGTGGTAAAAAATGACGTTTTATTAAATGTGCACTTTAAAAACTATGTTTTTTGAAGGGGCATAACAGTGAGTTGATTATGTGACTGCTTTCGATGTGAAATCTTTCAGCACACTTTACAGTAAGAATTCTTAATTACGGATGTGTTTTCATCGAAGTTGTGTCGTGTTTCACTACTGATTGCTTTTCACAACTGGCGTTCTTTTTTTGTGTGTGTTCCTCTTGTTCCGGTCTGTTTGCTGTTAGCGCTATAATATTTAGGCAAAGGTTTTACAAGATGCTGAATATAAATTACGGAAAAGGATTTGGTAATTACGCTTTTTTTATAAATTATCCGGCACCACCTATTTGATTGCGAAAGTCGCCCTCGCTGAAAACGCGAACAGATTCGTGCGTATTATTACTTCATGAGTAACAAGCATAGCGTAGAATTGCAATCGCAGTATTGGTCGACACTCATATCGCCAGCAAGGGTGCTTGAAACAAATATACAGCGCTTCGGCTCTTTATTCACCGCATTATGGTTTCCGCTGTGGCTGCATTCGTAAAAACTGCAACAAATCTTGGAGAATTATACGAATAACTTTTTCTGGCTTCAATATATGAGTTTAAGCTCTGCAGAATGTGGCAAGGTATTGATGAAATATGTGTGCCTGTGTAGAGCAAGTATGTTCGAGATATATATATAAAAAAAAGAAGTGCTAAATGAGTACTCTGTGAGCACAGGTGAAATATAAGCTTGCGCTAGTTAATGAAATGACATTCAGCGAGTAATGAGTAAATAGTCTTTAGAGCGCATACTTTCATTATTTCACGAGAGTCAAACGTGGACGAAAAGAAATAAAAACTAACAGCAAATCGAAACAATCGTACTTTCTGAGGCACAATTTTTGATAATAAAGAAAAGTGAAGCGGGCATCAGTTTGCTAACAATTGCGGGCAAAAAAGAAAAAAAGAAAGGAAAAAGGAAGACAGTTTGGTGGCAACGAACAACGTTAGGGGCATGTTGTCAAAGCTATCTGCGAGGATGATCAAAGGCTTTGGCAGCCGTGATGTTAGTCTTGAAACCTGTGCTTTCAGAGAACACGCTATCTTTCAAGCTTCGGCGTCGCCATAATGCTGGTCAGACTGCAAATAATTATGTTATGCTGCATGGCATGCTATCGCTACAGACGCCGAAAGAGCTAAAATTCAAAGACCAAGGAAAACTTTGTATTGGATGACGCAATAGCAGTGCACCCAACAATATGGCCCACACCTAGGCGACAAAGGTTTCTGCCCTGTCAATCGAATTTCGCTGTCTGGAATGCATCTTTTCACACTCGTAGACGTAGGGTGTCGTTTAAAAACCGTGTAAGCACTTTGAAAAAAAAAAAAAAGTTTTTTTTCTTCTTTAAATAGACACCCAGTGGCCGCCGCTATGTGCCGAATAAGGGAAATGTTCTTGTCCTTTGTTTTAAATATTTTCTCTTTTAAAACATTTTATTTGTCTCATTATTAATTGTTCGTGTTTACCGATACAGATAGTAGCGTATGCTTTGATTGCGATGTACTTTTGTTTCTGACCCTATGTGCAGCGACCGGGGAATTTAGTACTGTCGTACAGTTATATCCTTATCCTCTGGTGGTTTTTCATGGTTATGGTTTGAATTTTTCGCATATGTTTATATACTTCCTTGATATAGTTCATAAAAGTTCATTAACAAAGTTTATACTTAAAGGGGTTGTCATCTGCAGAAATCCCGTTCACTTCGTGCAACATGGATATTTTTATTACATCGCATAGTCTCTTTGCTTGATTAATATGTCCATCAATAATACTTTATTCCCTTCTTGGCACGTTTGTACAACAGGTCAACCGCAGGAAGAATTAATCACTGTCAAACTGCATTTATCGCATGCATTTCGGTGTACAAGTCTCGTGACTAAATATTTACATGGTTTCTAACGCAGATGTTACGAATACGTCAGTTGTTAACACTGGCCTAACATCTTTCCACAATTACTGATGAGCACGGAGTGTCATCACAAATGGCTTCGCTGAAACATGCCAAGGGAACGCACGGCCCAGCTCGCTGATTCTGCAGTTATTCGCCCAGGATGTCAATGCAACACTCTACATAAATTGGTCCCAACTGTGACGCCGGGCGTGACAGCATAGAGACATCTGGCCCGTTATACCAGTGATGAGCACCAGTATTAACGAGCGACGACTATTATATCCCCCTCGATTGCAGTTACTCTTTAATCTCGCCTTAAACCTTGGTGACTAGCCTGCAAGTTCCTTTTTTTTTTTTTTTTCTGACGGGAAATGCCTCCTTTACCGGCCCATCATTCAAATATAAACTGTGAGCTTGTGCCTTCATCTGATGTTGCAAGGTGTCAGTTCAATATAGCCGAATGCGCGGAAGATGCTCGCGTATGAAAGATCACAGCGCTGATATATAGGGCAGCCGCTCTTTTTGAAAGTTTAAAGTTTTCAAAAGAATGAGCATGCAAAAGCAAAACTTCAGGCACCCAACAAAATATTTTTTAAGGATCCCAAAGTATGAAGCTACAGCTCTGCTTGTTACAGTGCCCTATGAAGCACATTACCTTTAGTCACCTGCAACTCTGGGATTACCACTCGATCGTTATAAACTTTTTCTCAACACCAAAGCGTTCTATGTGCGAACGCTTAGCGGGCGCTACATCTATATATTAGAAGATGAATATTCATGTATATGATACTTGCTTGAAACCTTGCTAATGGTAAAAAATAAGACAATATAAGTTTTATATACATCGCTAATCCAGTAACGCCAAGTAAGCATTGACTATCGGCAAATAAAGGGTTCATCTTGAAATCTCTCCATTGTGCACGTGGAATAAATAACGCCTCGGTTAGGTTGCCGTGAAGCAGAGTGCCTCCTGGCGGCAGTCGCGAAAGCTAAAGCTAACAAAAAGAAAGCCACGTAAATGTCAAGAAAGCGTACAACTATGTCTCATGCCCATCGCACAAGTAAGCGGCATACATGCATTGTGTGCTCGTGTTCCTGTGCTCGGTGTTCGAGGATTTTTTGCTCTGAGCTCCGCTTTCCCCAGCAGTTGAGTATCGCTTCACCAAAGTCCTTCTTTTTATCCATCTTCTTCCTTCTTTCCCTTCGACGACGACTCGGTTTTTGCGTCGTTTCTTTCTTCCTTTGACGCCTTGGTAGGCGTCGTGCAGTTTCCGCAGAGGACGCCCACTCCGTATCATCTAGGGTTGGCTCCAATGCGAGGGGTGTCTGGTCGCTCCCATTTTCGCGCTGCCGGTGTTCTCCTTGCCCCAAATGGAGAGAAATATACTCCTTCTTTTCACGTTTTTTATCTGCAGCTTGCTATTTGCAGAAAGAGATTCCAGTTTAGTGCGCGAAAAACAAACAAAAAAAGGAATAAATTAGTAGCGGCAGTAGCGGGTACATGGTGACGTAAAAGATCATTGCGTCTCCTTTGACTTTCTTTGCGCGCCCTTGTTTCCCAACGCCCTCTTTATTCTCGCTTCCTTTGCTTTTCTTTCTTTGCTCTCCGTGCTTTTGATTTGTAAGGCCCGGCTTTTCTTTTCCAAGCTTCTTTTATTTCCGCCTTGCTCCGAGAGTGTCGAAGGCCTTTGGAACAAGGCGTGTAGTTACATCGTGAACGTTTATAAAGGTCTTCGCGAAAGTATTTTTTCTTTCTTACTCTTGTAGTTTTGTGCAGTGAAGACTCGATTCTTGGTATACGTCGCTACCTCACCGCCATTCTCTTTATCTGGTTCTAAAGCGATATCGATTCTAACCCTGATGCTCGCATGGAGCCCTTGAGGGTATGGCGACTTCATTCCTGGATAAAATGTCGAGATTTAATATTTGCGAATAGAATACTACACTCTACGTGAGCAGGATGCAATAAAGATCATGAAGTGTTTTTCTTGCTTTTACCCAGAGTGCATATTGTACATAGTGGGGCGCAAGAATTCTTTTCCAAAGTGATGCATGAGGGAAAGTCGAACAGCGAATTTTTCCAGAAGTGAAATAACTTTTTTTCGTGCTAATACATTGCAAGTACGCAAGTATTTTGTGTGGCCGTGACAGAGGCTGCTGTACTAAAGCGCCATTTAATCTTCTGGCGCTGTATATAAGGACTTAATTTTGGTACAGCGATTTCATGGTATTCGGTGACGGGTCTTGGGTGCCGATCTGCAGGGGAGATTGAAACTTGAACTTTTGCTATCTTTACTCAGCACTCACCATTTCCTAAGTACAATCTGAGACGCTGTGTCTTATTTATTTCTGTACCTCGTAACGAGTTAAATATCAAAGTATTTCATTTGAGATAGGAGTGGTATAAACTGTTACTCGCATTGATGCAGTTTTTTCCCCGCCTGGAAGTAATACGATGCGCTTTGTAAAGGGCTTTTCAAAACGATCACTTTATGCAATTAAATATTAGCCAAATAACCTAGAAAGACGCACTAAAAGTATGGAATAGCGTAAGGGTAAGAACGCAAGTAGAATAACACGAAAAAATCAAGTTGCCCTTGAAGGTCTGGCCCTTGAGCCTCGCTTGATCCCGCAGGGCCCACTGTCAAATTTAAAGACATCGATATTGTTGACAATAAGATATTAGGCATATGTATAAATTATTATTTGCCCACCATCTAGGGCATCATATTATGGCAGGCAATTGTACATTTTAGAGGACATGCCTCTATTAGTCGGTCAGTTTGATTTTATGAGACAAGGACTGCTTATTCGGCGCCTTAGTGAGCCGGAGCACTTCTGTGTAGATGTGCTTTCGAATCCATCCAGGGTACGCTGAGTGAAGAGCACGGAAATACATTTGATTCAAGAATGGTATTAAGACAGACTTTTTACGAATGAGTGAAAAAAAAAAAAAAAAAGCAATCTTGTCAGGGAATGACCACAGCCTATTTGTTAAGAAAGACCATGACCGCAACAATAAAAAGCAATATTATTGCATCTTAGCTTTTTTTTATTTAATATTTGAATACAAGGAAATCGCCATGAATAACCTGCGAGGCATGCACGTCTATTTACAGTACACCGGGAATGTGCTTCTTACATGGCGCGCGGATGAAGCGTAACGGGAAAAAAAACCTGATTTTCTTTCGCCCTAGGTTTTCGTGGTACAGACAAAGGAAGGTGTACTCAGGCTACTACCTGCAACCACCTCAGTCGATGAAATGGACGCGGCAAACACTACTAAGCCTCCGCCGGTGCTTCGTCTCAAAGGCCAGATGGTGTCGGTGGAGGAGACGCAAAGCATCTTGTTCCTGTGCTCGCCGCGGGTCAAGGACATCGACGACATGCGTCGTATGGGTCTCTACTTCAGCGACCTGGCCATCCACGACGCGGCGAGGGAGCTCATCCTGCGCTCGCACCACCATCGCGGAGAGCGCGAGCTCGTCGAAAAGCTGGACGAGGCCACAAACCGATTGCGCATGCTCCAATCCAAGCTGGATGAAGACAAGAAGCGTACCGAAGAGCTGCTTCATGCAATTCTGCCCGCGAAGGTGAGCTTCGTTTTCAACATAGCGGCCGTTCCGATTTCTCTTGTACGACTTCGCCCCCCCCCCCCCCCCCCCCTCCTTCCTGAGCCTGCACTTGCATCATGAATGTAATCGCGAAATTATAAATCGAGCACGCGAGAGGTGGACAAGCTTTTTATCGAATTCAATGACTAAGAAGTCGTTCGGAGTGACACGCATCTCGAATTCTACTCATGGGAGATGTGACGAGGAAAACAAATTAAAAACCTGTAAAGATGCGAGATAATGATGGCAGAACACAGTAAATTGTGCTAATGGCACCGTCCTAGTGTAAATTAACAATTGCATAGAATGATTGGCCAAGAGCCTTCATGCGCACTGGTGATATTTAGGTTGAGATAACGTAAACGTGAAGCCTCGAACCGGAAAGGGGTACGCGTGTTCTGTAGCCGGGCCTCTCACCATTGTGCGACAAAGGCCAGTGCTTTCGATCGTTATAACTAGGTTTAGGTAAGGTCAAACCTAAGCCTTTTTTTTGTTGTTGTTGCTGTCTACATATTCACGTTTACTGATTTAAATTCACCGGCTAAGTAACGCTCTTCAATAAGCTCTGGAGGTGTGCGTAGTATGTGGTTTATATCCTTATAGCACAGGGTTTATGCTTAGCAGGGTGACGAAAGAATCCTGCAAAAAAACAAAAGAAACCACAGAGTAGTGTGAAATAGCAAGATTTCGCAGGGCGAAAAAGGCTCAGGTGGGATCGCTACTGCCTGCGCCAGTATAAAAAAATAAAGCCGCGCATTTCGAAAGCGATTGTGCACGTGCGTGCTTCTAGGATCCTGTCATTTTATCTTCTCAGGTTTCTGTCCTCACCCGAGGTTTCTTGATTTTCGTTTCGGGTGTGCGGAACAAAAGAATCCCCTTTCATATTTAATGACGACCCGGAAACTCGGCACGAAATTTCGTATGCGGCGCCCGAATGTTCTTTTTTTTTTTTTTTCTCTGAAACCGTACCCGGTTGCGAGCAGAAAAAAAAATGTGGCAAACCACAGTCGCACCTTTTCCGGCAACGTCGTCGGTGGCAGCTGCGAAAAGGTCTCGATAGTGGCTCTTTTTAGAGAACGTCTGAAAGGATCTTTTTTTCTTACTAAAATTTCGTCCTCTTACTTTGAGTAAGAAGTTATCTCACAGTTTCGCCCCGTGGCGCTAAAAGCCGATCCTGCATTTGTAACCACACAATCATCAGAGTTTGCTAGGCAACCGTGCTTCACGCGCTGCGTTGCAGAATGCCAGAAAGCGAAGCGAAACGAGCTACACGACTAAAGTTGCGAATGGAAGCATATATTACAGAATGTTAAAGAGCAACCGAAAAGGTGCTTGCTACACCACCAAAGTAGCAAATGGAAATACGCCATCGATTTCTCATTGCGCGCGCTTTAAAACTGACGTTGCACTGATTGAAGCATTGAGTAAGAACATTGTTTAAAGTTAACTTGTCAATTGGTGTTGTGATTTATAGGAAGGGAAAGGCACGGTAACTGTCTCACTTGTTTTCTGTGGACACCTCAACTACGCGTAAAGGAAGGGAGGAAGGTGGGAATGAAAGCGACGGCAAAAACAAGATCGAACCAGATTTGTGGCCCATGGTGATGAGCGACTAAGTGCTTTAGCACTAGCAATACAAGAGAATGTCAGTTGCTTCGCCCGTATGAGGCTCTCATGAGCTATGTCCGTGGGCGTGGTTTTTGCCTCTTCACGCAGAGAAGTGCCGCTGTTATTGCAGTGTGACTGTAATAAAAACGTGACGTGCTTGAATCAACGCTTCCCTCTCGGCGCATACCCTGATATACGGACTCTTAGCAGCAAACCCTCTCTTTCTAGAGCTGAAAATTTTATACTCTGAAATACTGTTTTATTTGTTCTGACTTTAGCACACTGCAAATCAGCCTGTTCTGTAGAGCAAAAAAAAAAAAAAAGAGAGAACACTGGCAGCGCAAGCAGCGTTGTGCTTTGTTTGGTAGAAAAAGAGCGCCAGAAACACATGGGCTAAATTGGCCTTGGCTATCAACTTTTTTGGGGGACTGGGTAATTTTAAGCATAAATACCAACCATTCATGTATAGCAAATAACGGCACAAAACACAAAAGTATGTTCGAAAATTTTAGTGTTGCTTTCGCAATCAGGACCGCGGTTTTTATATGCATTATTCTATTGTCAAAAATTACGATGCTGCTACGAGGAAACTATTCTTTGGCAGTGCCCTGCTGGGAGCGTCCTGTTTATTAATAAAAAAAATCTGGGTTTTAAACGCATCAAATAGAAACGAACGCTACATTGAAATTAATGCTTTCTAAGCTGATTGTCATATCTTTCAGCGATCCCATTTCAGAGTGGTGGCAGTAGTAACTCAATTGGCACTCGTGGGAGCAGCCGCCTGCCCATTCTACGTGGCAGAGTACGTTGACGTTAACTAGCATTGTACGGAAGAGAAGATAGGCGCCTTTTAACGCAGAAGCAACGAAGATGGGCCGCTTCAACCTGTCTGCAAAAAAGAGCGATAAGAAAGCCTTTTCGTACGGTCTGCCCCTTTCAGCAAAAGACCAAAAAGATTAAATCCATTAAAACTTCAATTTACGGAAGCAAAGATAAGGCAGTGATAGAAGCTGAACAGAAGAAAACATTCACACTTTCTCTTTTGTCTGAACACATCTTTTAGGCTCCTATTCCGAAGGCATGAGAAGTCAGTTAAAATATGTAGGATGGCAGGGCTTCCTTAAACATGGTTAGGGTGCCTTTAATGAGAGAAGAAAACCCTTTCTTAGGTTCGTGTTACTTGCAGGCTTTTCGAAGCAATTGCGGCCTTCCTTATAAATATGCGAGCAAGAGTAATTTATTTTCATTTGAAACTTCGTGGTCGCATAAAAACTGCAAATAGGCTTCAAGACGTCGGGGGCCCAAACATTTATTCATCATTTCGCGTACTGCGGCAAAGCGCCTTGCACTGACCTCCTACGGTTCAGTGACTTCCAAGAGGCTCTCACTGTTAACCGGAAGATTGAAGGGCTCATGCTAGTCTATCAGTGCGATGCTGATGACCAAAAAAAAAAAAAAAAAGGCAGCGTCTCAAAGAGAGCCCGACAATTGATGAAAAAGTTAACGCGGCTGACACTCTACAGCCCTCGGTTTTCGAATAACGTACTATGCTTAATCACTGCGCTACAAAGTAAAGTGTAATCGTAATTATTAAGCCCTTATGCAGTGATGATGCCTGTACCAACCAGCAACCTACAAACCACTCGATGTGTAATCAGGTATCTAAGAAAGTTAGTTGTGTGTTATACTTTAGTCCTCCACTGCAGCGCAAAAAGCATCTTCATTACATAAAGATCGTATTGTTTTGCGAAATTACAGACAGACTGCAGTGTGACAACCCGCGTATAGGAATTGAACAGTAAAGACATAACGAAAACCTGTGTGGTAATCCAGGTACTTATTACTGGTTCTACTGTTCCGCGTCTCTACTATCAGTCAGCTGCGTCTTTCCCACCCAGCTTACAGCATGGGTGGGAAAGGCGAGTACTTGCTAGCGACATTTTGACGTCATATGCTGCTCGTGCAAATGATAAAAGTTAGAAACCCCGCCGGGGTGGCACAGTGGTTACGGAGCTCCACTACTGCTCCCAAGGACGCGGGATTGAATCCCGGCCTCGGCGGCAGTTTTTCGATGGAGGCGAAAAGCAAGACGCCCGTTTGTTGTGCGATGTCAGTGCACGTTAAAGAACCCCAGCTGGTCGAAATTTCAGGAGTCCTCCGCTGCGGCGTCTCTCTTAGCCTGAGTTGCTTTGGGACGTTAAACCCCACAAACCAAACCAAACCAAAAGGTAAAAAAGAAATTGTTGTGGTTTAACTCTGGTTGAATCGCGATAGCAACGGCGGAAGCTTCTTTTGCCTGCTATATTATTCCCCTATCACGCCCTATCAGTGTAAGGTGCTAGATTATTGGAGACACTTAAGCTCATCCTTTAAGAATATGACATGAGATCGTAAGCTACTAGTGCACATATAAAAGAGAAGGGTTCAATGCTGCTGACCCTAATGTGGAACGAAAGCATTAGCTGCGGGTGATCGTGCGTTATTCTTCTTCTTTGTCGTATTCGTCTTCATCATCTTTGTCTTCGTCATCTTCTTAGTCTTCTTCGTCTTCTTCGCGGCTTTTCAAGGTCAAACTTGGTCCTTTCCGGGACTACGCGACGGACTGCAACCTGCTGCATTATTGCTATTACAATAAAAAACAATGCCTCCAATTTCACAAGGTTTGCGGAATCAACTGGAAAATAATTACCCAAGTCGTGACCATAGTTGATTGCTCAGCAAGGAAGTCAGTGGTTTTGAGACACATATTTCCTAATTTTCTACAAAACAGCAATATTCACTTTAGCGGAGGCAACGGAATCTGATTGCAATCGTTCTAGAGATTAAAGATACAGTGTACATACTCGAAATATACCCGCCATCATTGTGTCATAGCGCTATGTTTAATAGTTTTCCTTCTTTGGCAAAAAAAAAAAAAAATCAAACAGGGCACATGCCTCAATTTCTACGTTGAGGTCATTTGAAAGTATTCTTTTAATGCATATGCGTGGCTTATGAAACGCTGCAACATCGGTATGCTTGGTCGCTCGATTTAACGCTTCATTCATGCATTAGCACTTTTGAACAGAAAGGGCGGCCCTACAAAGCACATAAATTCAAACAGTGCTACATAAAATTCTCTACTTCAGTCCCGCTTGCGCGCGCATGTTTTAATTATTGCCTGATATTTATCGCTTCCACTGTCAATTAGGAAGATTTTTGTGACATGGCTAGCCCTTAGTTGTCGCAGTACTTGTATTCCCTTTCATAATTCAAGCAAGCTTTCTTGGTCCGTTGCCTGTCGCCTGAAGGTGAGATTTGGGCTGATGCAAACGGCTCTGCTATAATTTTTAACACAGCAAGAAATGGCTTATCTTGCATATTAAAGGAACTTTACTGCTGTTGCAGCGCTTGCAGGCACTAAATAAGTCATATCTTCACTACCTACGGATATGACTTTACGTTAGTGAGATAAGTGTGTATATATAGTACAAGCTCCGTTAATTAGGATAACCAATATTGTAAACAGTTTGTTTACGTGATAGATTGCATTTGACTTGAGAAAGAACCATTTATTTATTTAATAACTAAATGAATTATAATTTATTAAATTGCATAACCAGCACGTATAAAACCAACACTACTCTGAAGATCCACTTTTCGGGTGTATTAATGATCCATTACCAGTTGGGATGTTAATTAAAGGTACATCAATAATCAATCTATCAATAACATCAATTATCATCCAAACGATAGCGAATTTTCAATGAATGAATTATGAGATGCTATTCGCAAGATCAGTGACTGTCGTTTTGAAGTCATGAATAAAGAAATAGGATGTTGAAACAATGCTTCACACTAGTACTGCATTAGCATTTGAGGCAGCATTATGTTTAGATCCGTGTTATAAGCCATTTGTAAGTATCTTATCGACTTCCGCGAACACATGATCATTTCAATATATCTCAAAATGACTTCCGGAACTAGTTATCACGGCTTTCACTTCTGAGATTAGATAGAATGACCGGGTATCTACATTTTAACCTGCAGCATCCATAACGCCAGAAAAGAATGGGTATTCTGGGATTTCATAAAGCAGATCCTAAAGTCGCAAACTCGATCGCTTTCTTTGCGATTGTGTAATTCTTGCTTTTAGAAAAATGTTACAAAAATCATCCAATTCGTGGCTCAGTTTCGTTAAGGCGTAATGTCGATTTTTCTACGTCTATCCCAGGTCGCTAAGCGCCTTTGTCAGAACCTCCCCGTGGAGGCTGAGAAGTTCGAGACTGTCTCCTGCCTCTTTTCGGACATCGTCGGCTTCACCAACATGTGCGGTAGCTGTGCTCCTATGGACATTGTTCGCCTGCTCAACAAGCTGTACCTGCAGTTCGACAACCTCTCCAATGTGCATGGCGTCTACAAGGTGCTATTACCTTCATTTCACCCCCTCTACATATTCCGCAGTCTCGCCTCCGGCCTATCAGATGGCTGTATTGTGTATGCAAGGGATCTATACAGTTACTGTTTCACGCGAGTAAGCAACGGCGAGGCAATCTTCTACATGAACTACATGCACAACAAATGCCACCGAGCGTAAAGTTCTCGTACAGGACCTCAAAAGTAAGATAATTTGTAAAACAGGAATATTCTAAACTGGCAAAATGTGGAGGCTGTTCTGAATCGCCGACACCACTTGTGCCATATACGCTACAGCGAGTATTTTCGCGAGATAGGCCATTCCGTACTGATCAGTATCACTGACATCCCTTACTCCCTACGAACACCCTCGCAGTGGCTGTCTGATTTAAACGGAGAAACTGTGCTCAGGAAGTCGGGAGACCCAAGTCATTTAAGGCAGATAAGGCAAAGAAAAAAAAAAGCGACGCTTTTGTGCATATATATTGTTTCTTCCTGTGTGATTTGGCAATTTATATTCAGTAAAAAAAGAACGTATAATTAGAACACATCCTCGCCAGCTTTTATTCATTGCTAAGTGATTTATAATAAACAAGTAAGAGTATTCAATAACTTCTTATACTAATTCACAGAGGTACCCAGATATCTGAAGCGCCAATTCTAATCATTATTGCCTGTCTCATTAAGACCTGTCTGTTTGCAAGGAAGGATGCGTGTGCTAGTCACAGCTAGCATGAACTCAGTGCGACACTTTCTGTCCTCGCAGGTCGAGACAATTGGGGACGCGTATGTGGTGGTTGCCGGCGTGCCAGATTTTGTGGAAGACCACGCTGACCGGCTGGTTGTCATGGGACTCGACATGATCACTGCCACGAAGAGTGTAATCAATCCCGTCATTAGTGAGCCAATTCAGGTAACGTATTCTGCTCCCAATTAAACAAATGTAAGCGCTTCGTCCTGCATTTCGAGCGATAGGCCAGCGTTTACATATGCACTGTGCTACTTAACCAATAAATGATCTTTTTGTGCATTATAACTGAATGATTTGAAATGACTGCCAAGACGATGTTTTGTTTGCAGAAAAAAAAAAAAAACATGACTCATTTTGTACATTTTTATTTCTACGCAGAAACAGATGCATATTGCTGAGAAAATTGCACTTGATGTTTCCCTACCTCACAATATAACTTTTTGACACTTGCGCAAAAAAAAAAAAGAAAAGCCAGAAATCCGTGATTATCGTTTTAAAGCAATAGCTCTAGCATCCCCTCGTGGAAGACAATTGCCATCGGCGTCTGTGTTGGTGGCGTCGACGGCGTCTGTGGTGTCGGCGTCAGCATGCCTCTGAGAGGCTGGGCGTTCAATGGCACTGCGCTTGTAACTGCATGTCTACGAAAAAAGAAGTTCGCCGGCATCGAAGCCGACCACTTGAAGCCGTGCACCCCTGTTTAAAGTCTCGCAGGTTCGAATAGTTACGAGTGCGCCTCTGGCAATTGGTAATTCACGGGTGGCATGGCGCCGGTACTGGTAGGTGTCAGGTGCAATGGTACGCCGGTGACCATTCCTCTTTCGCTTATGAAAGTCGCAGGACATGGGATTAACCCACCGCTCGCTTTGCTCTCACGAGACCTGGTGGCAGGCACGTGTTGAAAAAAGCTGCCAAATAAGGAACCTCTTTTGCAATCCGATTTGCTATTCCGCTTAGAATCCTGGCCGCCTCAAAAAATCGCGAACGCGCCGCTCGACGGTACGTGGCAAGAGAGTGTCCACTTGTCTGGCCACAAGGTTATTTTCAATCCATTTAACTGGAAACCTTCACCTCAAAGAAATAGAGGCGGTGGCGGATATACCTAATGGTCTATCACGTTTAAACAAATTGTCTCCGTACAATGTTTTATACAGATACTACCATTAATCTAGCTGACGTTTCTTTACATAGGCGATAGCACAATTAGACAGAAGGCTAGAGTAAAGAAACGCTTTCGAGTATAAGCCACACGAAATTCATTCATTCTGTGGGAATGTTTTAAACTCAGGCATGCAATGCGGCCAGAGATTTCGGGATCCATTCTGCAAAATTTTTACTCCCACCGCAGTTGACTAGCGAAGTATGTTTTTAAAGGCAGCCGCAGAATCGTATGTGTAATTTTTATCATGTTTAAATCCTGTTGAGGTGAAAACAGTTTTTTTACCGCTAAACTGCGGAAATTTATCGATGAAGACCAACCTCACTTTGTTCTCAATATGGTTCAAATATACCTGGATTCTTGGAGGGTCATATTTATTTGTGTTACCAAGGCCTAGCTTAGATCCAAAACATGTCGTAACAGTTTAGGGTGCAAGCCTGGAAGATTTCTTAAATCGCTATATTAATGAAAGCGGCAAAATGATGCACCGTAAGAAACAAAAATGAGCATGGGTCGAAATACATGAAAATTACATCTATCTGTTGATATCTATTCATTCATTTGCAAATTCATGGGACATTGCATGTATCAGTTGTACAACGTGCATCGTCCTATAGCATCAGCAATTTCTTGAGCCTATTGCTTCTTGTTCGGGAGCTTTACGCTTTAGCAAGTAGTGCACAGATTTCTTCTAGAACGAAGTGCTCATAAACACACAGCTCTGCTGACTGAAATTGTAGTGTGCCATCAAAAAGCATAAAAACATAGTAACAAACTAGCGCAAAATCACTATCGTGGAGGGAGCCTTCACGAATGTAGAACCATTCCATATCTTAACTCAGAACCCTGTACTTGACTTAAAAGTAAAATTGAATAGAGCACGTACCGTACTATTTCGCATTTTTGCGCCATGATGGAGATGGTTTTGCTCTTCCGATTTCATCTTAAGCAATCCAATTGCATCGCCAGAGTAAGTTTACGATTGCTGTTTCTTTATTGCAGAAATGAACTTTAATAAGACGCTCAATTTCACATCTGCGGTATTTCGAACGGAAGGGGATCAGGCACTTAATTGTAAACTAGTATTTTAAACACTGCAGTACGGCCCTGCCTACGCCTAACTGATTGGAAGGCAGCCAATAAGTCGTTTACCTGACCAGAAAGACTCGTAATCTGGATGGCGTCTTAATTATTCAAAAAGATTTAGAGCTTTCGAAAGGATCAATAAACCCGCCTTTTTTTACGGGTATACTTTGAACGCAAAGTCAGCGCTCGAAACAGTTGATAAGACGCTTGGAAAAGGAATACCACCAAGATTATTTGAGTGGGTCTGAAAATCTCTTTCTACGATTACTACTCTATGGTTATAAGCTCTCATTTTCTGACTTGGTCCGTGATTTCCCGAAGAAGTTTGGTTACTTCTACTGAGAGGGTAAGCGGCAATAGGAGCGAACGCGTCTGCTATTTCGCGCGCTTAACTTACTAGTCTGTCGTTAGGGCCGCTGCAAATTTTAGTGTTCTGTATGTCTTGAAGAAAGGATATGATGAGAAAACAATGCATTTAATAATAAATTGTAGAAATCAGCGAGGTAATAGAAAAGTGCATTATGTTCCGGCAGAGCATAAAAAGCATTACTTTGATAACAGAAATAGAAAAAAATATGCGCTTTTCCTTCAGGTCTTACTCTTCACATTCCGTTTGGTTTTCTTCTTTAGAACTTTCCTCTGGTATCTGCTTTTCCACCTTAAGGATTGGCATGTGGACTATTGTCACTAAGTTTTTTCACTCTTTATCTGAGGTTTCCAGGTCTTAAAACGCTCTTCGCAACAGGGCACCAGTCTAAGAACTAAGTCACGATTTAAGCATTTTAGCGGCTTAAGAACTCTTACTTTGCTTTTTTTTTACATGAGAACTACAACACAGCAGAAGCATGGTGGAGCATATGAACAAGGAAGTGACGTTTTACTTCTAAAAACGCTCAAAATGCTTTAAATCCTGCAATTGAGGCAATATAGGCTTGCGTTCTTAGGTCATCAAGGTTGCGCAGGCATTTCATTGATACTGGCGCCTCTTGTTTATCCGGTTTTTAGACCCAGTACTACTACTAGGAGTAGTAATACTTATTTACCCACGAACCATAACTCTTAGTAGTTTTTTGAAACTGTGGCAGAGAGCGCCATTTTTGTGGTGTAATGCATCTGCATTGCACGGCTTGCAAAGTTTCATTTCATTCAATAAATAGTAGTTGCTAAACCCCTCATACAACGTATTCAGATATGTGGCGCAAATAAACACAAACACAGGAGAAGGAACGATGATGCACCAACTTGCCCCTCAAGCCGTTATTTTGAGATACCCTCATACAACATTACACACTTTTTTGATAACGGTTTTTATTACCTCAGGGCATAAGAAATTCTTGATAAGAAAAAAGGGAATTAAATCAAAGAAAAAAACGTTGGCCGATCTAATAAGATCCAAAACAGAACGATGATATGGCCACTGCGTCCAAGCAGTAGAAAGTGGCGGGCTGTCGCCGCTTCCTCTTGCGTCATTATACACATCGAGGGCCTTAAGCACTATTTCGAGATCCTGGAGTGAAATTTTTTTTTTAAATCCTTTAGGTTCCAAGAGAATACACACTGGGATTGAGAAATACACCAAAGAAAGTGTGCAAAAAAAGGTATTGATGGCTATAGTCGTCTTTCTAAGACATGCTTGCAGGAGTGAGAAATAGGCTAAACATTGCGAAAAATTGAATGGTGGTGAATAAATAGGTTATAGCTCCCGTTTCCATTGCATTCAATGTTGCTTACATGCACCTTCTAAGGAGCCCGACATGGTGGTTGTTGAAATGTAGACTAAGCTTGCGTGTAGTGCCCCTAGAGTTAGATCTTTGCTTTATTTGAAGGAAAACTAATTTTAGTGATTGCTTTTTTTTTTTTTTGCTCGGCAATTAACGGGCGCACCCATCTGGGTGAGTCGCTGTGCTCATGAGATGCGCGCACACGTAGATTTCTTTTCTGCTACCTCTAGACCCTATTCACTATCAGTTTAGCATGCGGCGGTTGTGGCAACCCTGTATTGCGGAAACGCCATAACGTTGGGCGGTTCGAAACTAAAAAGCGTCTACCAGCGTCCTCCCTGCTGCGCGTCTCTCAGTTATCGGATACTTGAGACGCAGTTTGGAACGCCTTCTAACCAGAGCTCGGATTTCACTGACGCCGTGTCATGATTCGCCGTAGGCCCTCTCTCTCTTTCTTTCTCCCCCTCTCATGTTGCGTTATGCGTTCCATGGTTGCCAGGAAGGCTTCAATCACGTCACGTGAATAAACTCTACAACCGTCATGCAAGATTGCTGCTGCCGCACCAGAGCGACTCTAGTGCTCGAATACATCATCATCATCATCATCAGCCTGATTATACCCACTGCAGGGCGAAGGCCTCTCCCATATTTCTCCACTTAACCCGGTTCTGTGCTAGCTGCATCCACTTGACCCCTGCGAACTTCTTAATCTCATCCGCCCACCTAACTTTCTGCCGCCCCCTGCTACACTTTCCTTCCCTTGGAATCCAGTTTGTTACCCTCAGCGACCATCGGTTATCCCCTCTTCGCACTACATGTCCTGCCCATGTCCATTTCTTCTTCTTAATTTCCACTAGAATGTCGGTAACTTGAGTTATTTCTCTGACCCACTCTGCACGCTTTCTATCTCTTAATGTTACCCCGACCATTTTTCGTTCCATAGCCCTCTGGGTTTTCCTCAACGTAAGTAGAACTCTCTTGGTTAGCCTCCACGTCTCAGCCCCATAGGTGAGTACAGGCAAGATGCAACTGTTGTATACTTTCCTCTTGAGCGATACCGGTAAACTGCTTGTCATAATCTGCGAGTGCTTGCCAAATGCGCTCCATCCCAATCTTATTCTTCTTGTTATTTCCTTTTCATGGTCCGGATCTGCGGTTACTACCTGTCCTAAGTAGACATATTCGCCTACTACTTCCAGTATTTCGCTACCTAATGTAAACTGCTGTTCCTTCCCGAGGCTGTTGAATATTACCTTAGTCTTCTGCATATTGATTTTCAAGCCTACCTTTCTACTTTTTCTCTCTAGGTCATCAATCATTATTTGCAGTTCATCCCCCGAGTTGCTTAGCAAGGCAATGTCATCAGCAAATCGCAGATTACTGAGGTATTCTCCATCTACCCTTATCCCTAACTGCTCCCATTCCAAGTCTGAATAATTCCTCTAAACAAGCTGTGAATAGTACTGGGGAGATTGTGTCTCCTTGCCTAACACCTTTCTTTATGGGAATTTTGTTACTTTCTTTATGCAAAACTATGGCTGCTGTGCAGCCACTATATATATCTTCCAGCACTTTCACGTATGGTTCGTCTACCCCCTGATTTCGCAATGCCTGCATCACCGCCGAGGTTTCATCTGAGTTAAATGCTTTTTCGTAATCAATGAATGCTATGTATAAGGGCTGGTTATATTCCGAGCTTTTTTCTATCACCTGATTGATGGTATGGATATGATCGATAGTAGAGTACCGTTTCCGAAACCCTGCTTGATCCTTTGCTTGATTGCAGTCTATGGTTGTCCTGATTCAATTAGTGATTACCTTAGTAAATACCTTATACGTAACAGACAGTAAGCTGATTGGTCTGTAATTTTTAAGGTCCTTAGAGTTCCCTTTCTTGTGAATGAGGATAATGTTTGCGTTCTTCCATGGTTCCGGTACCGTCGATGACACCAGGCACTGCGTATACAAGGTGGCCAGTTTTTCTTGCACGATATTTCTCCCGTCCTTCAGCAAATCTGTAGTTATCTGATCCTCTCCAGCTGATTTCCCCCTTTTCATAGTTTCTAGTGCTTTCTTGACCTCGTCCTTCGTCACTGGTGGAACGTCTGACTGTTTTTCCCTACCGCCAATCTCATTACGGTCCTGACTACTTTGGCTACTGTAGAGATCTGTATAGAACTCCTCGGCTACTTTGACTATCTTGTCCATATTAGTGATGACGTTGCCCGCCTTGTCCCTTATCGCATACATCTGGTTTTTGCTTATGCCCAATTTCTTCTTTACCGCTTTAAGGCTTCCCCCGTTTGTTACAGCATGCTCAATTTTGTCCATGTTATACTTCCTTATATCGGCCACCTTGCGCTTATTGATTAGCTTTGATATCTCGGCCAATTCGATCTGGTCTGTTGGATTGGAAGCTTTCATACTCTGGCGTTTCTTAATCAAATCTTTCGTCTCCTCAGACAGCTTACCGGTATCCTCTCTAACTATCTTACCGCCTACCTCTACCGCGCACTCAGTAATGATATTTCTGAAATTATTGTTCCTTGCCTCTAGGGTAATGTCGCCATCCTTAGTTAGAGCTGAATACCTATTCTGTAGCGAGATCCTGAACTCTTCTGCCCACCCCCTTACCGCTAATTCGTCGATGGGTTTCTTTCTTACTAATCTATTGCGTTCCTTCTTCAGATTTAGGCTAATTCGGGACCTCACCATCCTGTGGTCACTGCATCGCACTTTCCCGATTACCTCTACATCCTGCACAATGGCGGGGGTTGAACACATTATGAAGTCGATTTCATTTTTAGTCTCTCCGTTAGGACTTTTCCATGTCCATTTCCAGTTCTTCCGTTTGCTGAAGAAGGTATTCATGATTCGTAAGTTATTGCGCTCTGCAAACTCAACTAGTAACTCCCCCCTGCTATTCCTAGAACCAATGCCATAGTCACCTACTGCCTTGTCTCCTGCCTGTTTTTTCCCTACCTTGGCAGTAGTACAGTACACTGTACAGTACTGTACTACTGTACAGTACAGTACAGTAGTTGTACAGTAGTACAGTATACAGTATTAGTACAGTATACTACGTTTTTACTTTTCGCATTGCCGATTCTACATCTTCATAGAAGCTTTCAACTGCCTGGTCATCATAACTACATGTAGGTGCATAGGGTTGCACAACCTTCAGTTTATACCGCTTATTAGGCCTAATTACGATGCCTTCAACCCTCTGATTAATACTATAGAATTTATCTATATTACCCGCTATATACTTATTGACAAGGAAACCTACGCCTAGTTGTCGCCTCTCCGGTAAACCTCGATAACACAGTACATGCCCATCCTTCAGTACAGTATATGCCTCATTCGGCCTCTTAACCTCACTAAGCCCTATGACATCCCATTTCATGCCCTCTAGTTCCTCTAACAGCACTGCTAAACTAGCTTCACTAGCTGGGGTTCTAGCATTAAACGTTGCCAGGGTCAGTTTCCAGTGGCGGCTTGTCCAGCGGAGCCAGGCTTTCTTAGCACCCCCTGCTGCGTCACAGGTCTGACCGCCGCCGTGGTCAGTTGTTCCGCAGCCGCTGGTTACTGAGGGCCGGGGTTTTATGGAGCTTATCATAGGAGGTTGTGGCCAAATACTGCACCAGGGTGGCCAACTCCTGTTCTGGTGAGGGAGTGCGTTGCCGGAGGTGTTCACCGGCATCAGGTCGCACCCCAAACCTGTGTATGCAATTCCATCGACACGCGGATTTTTTTTTTTTTTTCCGGTGGAGAATTTCGTGGCACCGGGATTTGAACCCCGGTCCTCTTGCATGCGAGGCGGGTGTTCTACCGCTACGCCACCGCTGCACCTTCTCGAGCCCGGGATCTGCTCGAATACAGATCCCGTGCTAATTCCTGACCGGGGAATTTTCTCTTAAGGGGAGCGAACAAGATGCTCGTGCTCTGTGCAATGTCAGTGAAGGTGTAAGAATCCAGATATGATCCCGAAATAATTCCGAGTCTTATATTACTTTGTCCCTCATAACCCACGTGTTGCTTTAGGACAAGTTCTTTATACCATAAACCTCATGATTTTCTTTGTCATCGAAGATTCGTATATATATCTGATATCTCTACTATTCAATGTTTATTTTTTTCTTTCGAAGTGGTGTCCCGGTATGCGCTGTGTACAGGAAGTGAATGTTTACGCAGATGCGTATCGGTGTCCACACTGGCTACGCAACAGCCGGTGTTGTTGGCAAGACGATGCCGCGGTACTGCCTCTTCGGAAACACAGTCACCCTCGCCAACAAGACCGAGAGCCTGTCAAAGCCTTCTAGGGTAAACATCACCGAGGTGGCCAGGAGGTGAGAAAAAAGGCGGTGCTTAATTTACGCCACTCTTATAAATGGTGTCTCACGAGCCAGTGATGCCATAAGCAATCAGAAATGTAAGCGAAGGGGAATTCATCTTTCTAAGTGACAGCCAAGCAGGCACTGTCGTGCTGTCTGACATAACAGTGATATTGAGGAGTGGTCTTGTGGTAGAGTCTCGTCGCATGGGGATGCTGCTGGGATCGATCGAGAGGACCGCTGGGTATCCATGAGTTTTCTAACTGGTACATGATTCCTCCCAGACTGGAGCTCGGCTCATCAGGGGCGAGATAAATGGGAAAAAGAATCTTGGATTAAGCTCTTTATTTTGGGTCAAGCGGCTTTGGGGAATCATGGTGGACCAGCTGATGTACTCCGTTGTATGGCTACTCGCATGGTAGCTGAGAAATATCTGCAATGCTGTAGCTACGATCATGTGACTTGGCCCCCGTTTTGAATCTGGGATCAACACAGAAACAGACGAGAAACCGGTTACCTAGCGCTCTTTTAAAAAGTGCACCAAATCAAAGTTAGTTAAATGTAAAGGATATTGAGAACGCTTCTGAAAGGCAAGTATGCAGGTTTTTAAGCGTGGGCAACACCATCTAACAAAAAACACATTCGATTGGTTGGTTTGGTTGGTTTGTGGGTTTAACGTCCCAAAGCGACTCAGGGTATGAGAGACGCCGTAATGGAGGACTCTGGAGTACTTGAGAAAACATAATTACAAAGAAAGCACTTCTCTAGCATCCAGTCACCGGCATCGTTGATCCTAAATGGTTCCGGCAATGTCAAGAAATTGTCGTGTCGTATGAAAAAATAAAGGGCGAATCGAAAAGTTCCGCCAGAGAAAAGGAGCGACATTTTAGCAATATCAGAGAATAATTAACTTTACGAAGGTGAAATGCATCAGCTACTAGTGCTCTTTCACGGTAGTTCATAGAGTCCTTCAGAAACGGCCCCAGGCACAGAAACTCAATC
Source organism: Amblyomma maculatum (assembly GCF_055883805.1). NCBI lineage: Eukaryota > Metazoa > Arthropoda > Arachnida > Ixodida > Ixodidae > Amblyomma > Amblyomma maculatum. Next base: position 66,891,400 of record NC_139347.1, on the reverse strand, counting down.
TCCTTGAGAGTAATTACAAAGGCTGGCATAGCTTTTGTCATCTTTTTATATTCAACGCACCTAAAACAATTAGCAGCACTTCAGTCTAACACTCCAACACAAAAAGTGTCTTGAGTGAACAAAGGCGACGCATCGAATGACCTCAACTTGTCTTGGAGCGGGAAGCGATTAGGCAATTAGTACGTTGAAAATAATTGCACTTGCTATCCAATCAAAAGGAACAGTGAAGGAACGTTATCTCCCTATTAGTTGTCGATGTGCCACTTAGCGGAACCTTCTAATGATGGTTAGAACATGGTTTTTTGTAACAATGTTTTTATTTGTTTTTTTTTTTGTTTAAACCAAAGAAAGAAATTTTATGGATACACGAGAATGTCATTCAGCAGTATTGTTCACAAAATGGTTTACTTTCCTCTCTACACGCACGCCTAGAGAATGTTCATCCGTTCTTGGCTAACTATATATAAGGTTCGATAGGCACACAACAAAGAACTAACAAAAGTAAATACAACGAAAGGATCAATACACACTTCCTAAACGTCATGGTAACGTGTAAGGCAGACAAAATACTTTCGCAGTTTGCGAGCTTTGACTGTTTCAGGGGAAGGAAAGTTACAGCAGCACCGCTCTAAAGAATGCAATGTATCGTAGTCAGGCACTGATGAAATGATCGGCAGCGTGTCAATGAACGCTCGGAAGAGACCGGTGTGTTATCATGATAGAAAACAATGTGTAACTGAGAAGTCAGTGTCATTATTTACATGATGGAATTGTAAAAATTGCAACTCTAAGCAAAAAAATTTAAGAGTTGTGTGCTCTGGACATTCATGAGGGCATATAGCACAGGAAATTAGGCTTCTTTTCAGAACGATATTTTGCCTAAGAGAGCATAGTCATTCTTGTCATGAATAGCTTCATATACTTTCCCTGCAATATAGAATTTGACGGGCATATTCCGCAGCAGCTGGTTGGCCTCAGCTGCGCAGATGGGGTCAGCAGCTCACAATAAAACCTTGTATTGCTGCTCAAAAGGTGCGAAGCTTCAGAAAATTTACTGAAAAGCTGGATTGCACGTTCTCTGCAGAGTATGTGTTTTTTATGATGTCAAATGTTTCGCCACTAAAACAAATCTTGTTATCCAGCAGTACGTTATAAAAACAACATTAGGCTTGTACAATGCATATCTGCTGCAGTTGACGTAGGTGTGTGATATTCATTTCATTATCCGCATAAGAACAGTTTTCTTACGTTTTAGCGTTTCCGTTTTAAAAGGGTCGAACCAATAACACTAATTTTCTTTCGAAATCGCGAGAAAATAAAAATGCGAAAACTGAAGCAGGGTTAAGCAGTGGAATAAGCATCTATTGAAAAATAAGATGAGGGACGCTGCGTTCGGTAATTTTGGTTCGATAAGAATCGAAAAGTGCTAGGCAAGTAAAAACCAAACCGAGTCCGATAGTGACACACTAAACTAACAGTCAGAGCCAACGCACATTCCTTCAGCAGCAGAAATAAAAATAATTGAGCCATTAGTGCTTATCAAGTCCTGAAAAAATGTAATTCTTTGGAATGCTTGCTTACTGCTACTGAACAAAGATTCATGACCATGCCCAAAATATGTGATTCGTTTTTCCTCCAGAAATAGCAAGTAATTTAGGTCATTCTTCAGCACAACTTGCTTCTAATTGTTTTTTTTTCGTAAGTGGTCTATATTACGGCATCCCGTAAAATCTTCTTGTCTTCTCGATAACATGAACCCAACCACGGTGGTGCAGTGGTTAGGGAGCTTGACTACCAGGTCCAAAGATGCGGGATCGAATCCCAGCCGTGGCGGCCGTTTTTTGATGCAGGCAAACAGCAACGCGCCCGTGTGCCGTGCGATGCCAGTGCACGCTAAAGAACTCCAGGTGGTCAAAATTTCTGGTGCCCTTCGCTACAGCGTCTCTCATAGCCTGAGTCATTTTGAGACCTTAAGCCCCATAAGCCAAGTAACCAGCACATAACATGATAGGACATGCTATATTTTACAAAGTAAATAAGCCTCGCACGGGGCTTTAAACCTCCTAAATACCGTAGGCTAAACAGTTAAACAGGGTTCCGCCTCTATGAGGCGCATTTGAAGCCGAGTGCCGCGTATTAAAGTCAATTGCCTTGTAAACGCACCTAACATGTACAAATATCTTATCATTACTTATTAAACACAAATTTCTTGCGATTACGTACTGCTCTACAAATATGAAGCAGAAATAGTAGATGTAATCTGTCATCACGATTTTATTAACCATTTGCTGCCCTTTTCACTTTTCCTTCCCTTCGATCACAAAGGACTGCGACAGTTATCACGAACCTGGAAACGCTACATGGTATCCTAGATCGCCTTTTAGTTTCACTTATTACAAGATTTCACTTGCGACCTATGTTGAAAAAAAGACACATGAAAGACAGAACCTTGAATTACCCGTGACTTCATACTTGTTAAAGCAGACCCAACCTCTTCGAAAAACGCCTTGCGGATAAACGTTATTGGGAAGTTTAAGGTACACCTTTAAGGGTTTGACGCGATAGCGTAGGCTACCACCCCACATATAAAGACCCTCGCTTTAACCCAGCGCCTATATGACCTAGGGTTAATGTAAATGTAGGGGTCCTGGCCGGGTGATTATCATACCTCCCCCCCCCCCCCCCCCCTATATTACAAGGAAACCCCGAGCTCACACTTCTTTCCTAGCGTAACTCCAGGCAGAGCTCTACGTCAAATACCTGCGAGGCCCTGTCAGATGCCCGCTACCACCTGCTTGCTAGCGCCACGCTTGTCATTTTTCACTGAGAACGCCCATACTGGATCTCCCGGTGAACAGGACCTTTAACACTGTCGTGTTAAAACAATTGGCGAACACAAAGCACAAGAGCACTTTATAATTATAAGGACTGAAACGTAATATAAAGGTTGCGAAATAGCAACCTGTACCGATACGCTCAATGACTTTTAAAACAAAACAAAAATGTTGAATTCATCTTAACCGCAATACAGGTATTTGTGAGTTATTCTCAAGATGGCGGCCTTGAGAAAGTCATTGTCCCCGTTGAAACCTGTCTCTCACCATGCGCTTCTATCGGTAATACATGTGCTAGAACTATTACTAAAGCTCACCGGGAGTGTGCACCAGCCGGTGGCAAATGACATTACGTTACCGTAGTTTGCAAAGGCACGTGCCTGGTTTAGGTCAGTAAAGCTTAACGAGCGTATTGGATATAAATACGGGCATGGTTTAAATGTAATTGGTGCAGGAGATAATAATCAGAAAGAGCACAGTCTCTAGAAAGCAAAATATAAGCTTCCCATATAGCTCATGTCGTGTCTGTGGTTCTTATAGCGTTGTATTTTGATACCTGCTGTCTTTCTAATTCTCGCACACATGACGGACCTCAGTGGCTACGGTACACGACTCATTTTACTCTTATATTTAAATGAAATCAAGTCTAACCAAGGTCTATTTCCGATCTAACAGTACATACAGATGGAGGAATTCTAGAAAAAAAAAAAGGGCCCAGAAATATTTAACGCATCAGATAAGCGCTACTTTGCGTCTGGTGTTATTTTTCTTTTAAAGCGTTCTACTTTGGCTGGAAAGATAATGGCGTTATTTTTCTCCAGCTCATTCATATTTTTTGTGTTTCTTTACCACCTGAAGGCACTTGACGAAAAATGACTACGTCTTCGAAGACAACATAGACGTGGGCGACTTCCCGTTGAAATGCTACCTGGTAATCGTGGCTTCGCGGAGGAGCACGGAAGCTCCGCTTGAGGCCACGGGCGAGCAACAGGCTGACGACAGCATGCTTCTGTCCCCATCATCGTCGCCAGTGAGGCACTCTTCCACTGTGACGTCACCGTGTTTGGACACAGATGAGGTATGGTTAAGCTTACGGCAGTTATAGAAGGCACTGAAGGCTTGCGCCTCATTTATCGATGACGAAACTCGCACGAAATAGCTATTCTGTCTTTAACAGATCACGTAAATATTGTGCCATGTGCGAGATTTATAAAAGAGAGCTTATCGAATGCCTAGGGTAAAAACCTACCGCAAAAACGTCAGAAAGCTTAAGCACAAGAAGAGTGAGTTGCCAGGCCCGCTACTGGCTAAACAGTCCACGAATGTGCTTCAGACAAATAATATGCTGACCGTAATGTCCCAGCACTGAATCATTCGTATGACTGGCTATGACTGTGAAAAGTTATTTGGAAATTGAGAATTGTTTGTTTCCTCTTGCAGATCGGCTTGTTCATCAAGAGTAGGCTGAACTTCAGTGACACTGGGGCCGACTCCACGAGGACTATGCAAGGAAGGAAAGAAGAATGCCTATCTGAGGAACTCACTAAGAAGACGGAAATAGTTCATGCGAAGGGCGCAGACAACAGAGAAAGTGCGTCGGTACGCCCTGGTGCATTAACGTCACTTTTCACGAATATCGCCGCGGCGATCACTGACCGTTCGCCAACTGCAGCTGTGGACACTGGACGCGCGGGCGTTCTTGCCGAGCTGGGTGAACAGGGCGTTAAGACGTCCGCTTCTAGCGGGAAGACGTCATTCTTTGGCTTTACATGGAGCCTACCTTATGCAACAAGGTCAAGGAAAAGTGACAGCGATGCTACGCAATCGCCATCGCGCAAGATTGCTTCTCGAGAGCACGGCGCAAGCAGCAGTTCTGATGTACGCTCTAGAAGTGCCGATGTCGACGGTGGTGGTGATGTGAACAGGCAGCAGTGTCCTTTTTTTAGGTTTCGTGCGAAAGACACTGAAAACAAGGTGGCTTCGCCCAAGAAAAACAGTGGTGACACTGTACAAACAGCATACAGTGATAGGCAACAGGGTAACACGTCTTCACAGGAGCCAGACGTCCGCAGGAAAGACAATTTCTGGTCGCGACTCATCTTCCCGTCATGAAAGCGAGTGGGGAACCATCGCGGGTAGCGTATGAAGTGTTCTGTTCTAAAGACAAAGTGCGAGGCGATAGTGTGTCTTCCGTAGCCACGTGACACGTTTCATACTGGTCACCGACAACCTGATCGTTCTCTGTCCTCCCCGTGCCAAGAACCTAGGAGCAAATGAGCAAGCAGGGTTCCTCTCTTGGTTTACAGGTGGTCTTACGCTCTTTCCATTTTGCCCCACACTGATGAAACGGATAATTCATCTAGGAGCCGGAAAAGATTTTCAACAGCAAACAGGTGCACGTTTCTCAAAATATACCTTTTTGCATTTTGTGCTCCTAACTTCAGGAGCGTTATTTCGGCGACTGTCTCGTCTCACTCGATGCACAAAAAGACTTTACATCAACGTTTGGAGTAAATCACTGTAGAGAACATATTTTGTCCCAATATCATGCACGAACTACTGGGTGCTCTTTCTTTTAATTATGTTCGACTAGTACACAATATACAATCTGTCAGCAGCAAAGAAGATAAATGAAGATATGTGACTAAAATTTTTACTCGTAACAGTCATCAACCAAAGCATTCTACCGTAGCTGCAGCGCAAAAATAAAATCGGCAGAGAAGCGATGAACATACCCACCCAGCGCAGAGGGAGGGGGCCTTTTCATTTCTTTCTTATTTGTCTTTTTGCTCTACAGGTAGAGAGCATAAACAAAAAACAAATCGCGTCTCGACGTCACTGAAACCCATTACACTTTACATTTCTGTTTCCCTCACAGCTACAAGTGTTAGAGTTTCTTAACTGCTTGTTATTTTTTACATTAATGCAAGCACTCAAAATGGAGCCTAATTAACGTTCCGTGCATATATTCTGCATTTTCCGAATTCTCTTGAGAAACCTCACGCACTACGAAATTGCCCTTCACCAGAGGCCTGCTTTGAAGATCTCGACTTGTTGCAGCCAAGTTAATGTTAAAATGTTCTATGCATGTAGATGTGTGTTTCTGGATATTCGAATAGATTTTCGAATGAACGCCTTCAAAGATTATTTTGTTTCCTTATATCTAGCTCTATTCTGGACGCCTCTTCAGAGTTGCCATATGCTGCGGACACTGGTATTCTGCCTACAATAAAAATACCGTTACGCCCCTTGTATTGAGATCAAAATATTAGTATGCTTAAAGAGCCGCACGTCATAAGGATCAGTGGGAATGAGAGGTACTTATTTCTTCCCTAAAATGTTTCTCTTCTGTCAGACCTACCACCAGGGTGAATGTGTTACAAGAAAAGGTGCACAATATGTCACTGCTGCCTCCTTCTGCAGGCATTTTTGCGAGTCCTTCTGTGATGGCGCATTTCATAGAGGGTACAAAAGCCGCTCTACATGCGTAGGATGCCTTAGAGCCACCTGATTATCATCTTCCTTGGACGGCTCAAAAACAATGACACAATGCACTCAATGAGACAAACGGAAACTAGTTCACGGGAACGTTCAAAAAAGTGCCGGTTCCGTGCATGGACATAAAGCATCATATATCCCAAGACGGGCAGTGGTCGGTGATTCCTGCTGCCAGCCGAAGAAGACAAGCTGGAGTTCACATTTATTTTCTCGTTTAACATTATGCTCATTATTTTTATTTACTTTATGCGGAGAAACAGTCGATTCAGTTGTCAGGCACGTAGATAACAAAGGGACAACTATGAATAAAAAACAGTTATGAAAAGTGATGAGGTATGTAATGTCTTTTTGTGCAGTTTTTAATTTATTTGGGCGAGGTTTCACAGAATTCCAGCATCATACGCTCCACGATGTTTTCACTCGATTATATGCCCATTTGAGAGAAGTGACAGGCCAGTCTACCAGTGGACATCACAAGCTGGAGATAGAGCAGTGCGTCTGCCAAAATGTTTCCAATGTCAATGAGGGCAACTGGATTTTGTGACTAGCTCTGTGTACAAGACTCGAATCCTCTCAGCAATTGGATGCGGTTGCTTGCACTGAAGATGGCCGCATACTTTGGTACGTGAAACTTCTTAACAATTTCTCTCGAGCGGTTAGCATTCTTGTTGTCTGTGCAGAGTGCACCCGCTGTATTTGGCAAATCATCAAACGCAAGCATAGAAATTACAGCACATTCCTATGAAGCCTTTCAGCCACTTTTGTAAAGTACCAAAGAAAAGCCCTGTCGCGGAAAATCAACAGTGGTTAAGTGTAAATTGCACAGCTTCACTTTTGGTTGCGGGCAGGAAGCGCTCTGTCTCTAAACAAGAAAACGCCATTTGATGTTATAGTTCAGGAACGTATGCAACCGCTACATACATTGGTGTGAGCAAGAGCCGCATATTACTTTAACTCAGCGGTTATTTGGAATAATGCCCTCTAATCAACACTAATAAGTAGCACTCATCTCTTCTACTTAGCACTGCATGGTAGCACTGCGACTTCCTGCTTAGCATTACTGATAACTGGTACTTAAGAACATTAATTAGTAATAACGCATAATGTCGTCAATGCAATGACTTTCCCATGTCTTGCACATACCATACTTGCACATATCCTAAGTTTCCAATGTGCGTTCCTTGCAATATCTGTTTAAATCATAGTCAGGACAGTGCCTTATCGAGCGCCCTAACAAAAAAAATGCTTTTTGAGGAGGAGGTTAATAAGAAAACTATAATAAAGCAAACCGAGTTGCTTGAGATTGCAGGCGAGACCTTTACTACAAGATTTCAATGGCTTCTGATGACTTGCGAAATTGTGGACGAGTGTCGGTCCTTCAGGTTACCCCTGGTCAGCAGCTCGTCGCAACGACCAAAACAGATGTTTGCACGTGTATATTTTCATGGGATTGTGGGGTTTTTAACGTCCCAAAGCACCTCGGGCTATAAGGGACGGCATAGGAGAGGGCTCCGGATATTTCGACCACCTGGGGTTATTTAACGTGCACTGGCATCAAACAACACAGGGGTGCCTTGCTTTTCGCCTCCATCGAAAAGCGGCGGCCGCGGCCAAGATGTGATTCCGCGTACTTGGGTATAGCAGTCGAGCGCCCTAACCACCCCGCGCATTGGTGGCGGCGATGTATATTTTTCTTGTTTTGCGCCACGTACACGCAATAATTACAGGGGTGCACTCAAGTCTGCTTACGAGCAGAAATGCATAAGCATTGGGAGTTCCTTGTCTAGTTCCTCTACAAGTTCTGTCTTTCGTTTATTAGTGGCGTTATTTAGTTGGCGTTTCTACTCATAAAATTCGCACGCAGTCAAATTAGGGAGGCCAAGAAGCTACATTTGGTGCATGGCACACCCTAATTTAAAAACCATCATCGATTTGGCTACACGTAAGGGAGGGTGGACGCCAATTTTCATCAAACTCGGACGACGTCAAATTTCAGAGGTCTAGGGAAGCTCAATTCCGAGAGTGGCCCTACATGTAAGCTATGTAAGCTTGGTGTCGCCATTGAATTGGCCATACTGAAATGCGATTAGGCATTGATACAGGTCAAATATTGAAGAAGTATAATTTTGAAGCACCAGGATGTCCAATTTTTGGGGTTGCCCATCCCAATTTGTATGTTACCACTGAATTGGCCGTACTCGATTTAGGTTAAACATAAATTTTTGTCCAGTTCTGAGGAGGTAACATTTTTCGGTTCGAGGGAGCCAATTTTTGTGATGGCCCATCCACATTTGGAGGTCACCATCGAGTTTAATATCCTCGTATCAAACCGGATACAAGATTTGGTCGAATTATATGGTTATTCGTGCGGATGCGCTCTGATAACAGTTCCCGAGCACGCGCTTGTCCAGACCTTCCGCCCAAAGCTTAATTCATTCGGATAACTTTTAGCAATTATTTAAACGTTTCATTGACTTAATTATTTCCATTACTTAAGTGTATCCCTAATTAACTGTTAAATTATTACTCACGCAATTGATGACTGACAGTTTGTGGGGACACTTTTGCCGGCACGGCCTGTCTAAGACTCTGTCTACGCCACTATGAGCCTAGATATACTTTCGCATTAAAAAATTGGTGGTGGCTTATCTTGATTAAGCCTGGATATTAGAAGCAAAAAGGTTCGGTGATGCCATGGCTTAGCTTGTGGTTCCTTGGCGTAGTTGGCCCACTCCACACTTTCAAATAGATTGTCTGGGAAGCGGGGCTGAATCTCATGAGTAGCATAGCCAAGTTCCCTCACCCCAATGTCAAGGTCCACTTTTCGTAAACGGTTAACCTCATCGACACATCCAGTGTTCTTCTCAGCAGTAAAACGAGCCCGTCTTGCTGCGTCACTCATACGTCTATTTTCCAACCGCTCGGTACGCTGTTCTTCACTATCCTCGGCCCGCCGTCTCCTGTTGTTTTCATTCCGCCGTGCAGCAGTGGCTTCGGCCTGAGCTGCAGCCCCCGACGCCTCGTCTCCTGTCATTCTTCTTCTCTCTGCCGGCATACGGAGTCACGGTGCCACGCCGACGGCTTGAAAATCTAGCGCAGTGCAACATTCTTCCTCTTCTTCTTCTTCTGCGACGTCACGTGACTTCTTCTAACGGCGGAGCACACGCGAGACTGGAAGTTGACTAGCCTATAGTGAAGCTTTTTGCTTCAATATAGAAGTGGGGTGAGACCTGGACCAGAAGCGTGTCGGCGTATAACGTTACAGGCATGTGACGTAGAATATGAAGCTTTAGAAATCTATTCGTCTCTATCTGCCAGCAGGAGAAGGCGTCTGTGGCGCCAGAGGGGAAGTGTCTGGGCTGAATAAGCTGCATTTATAAACGTTAATTATGCATGGACGTTGGAGGAGTTAAAGTAAGCATGGTGGAGGACTCAGCTAGGTTATTGATGGCTCGGTCTGAACCATGCGCTCTTTCGTTTGCCTCCGTGCATTGTGGTCTGAGGTCCAAGTCGTTTGTCAACATATGGTGACGAGTACGGTGCCTTGAATGGAAGCTCGGCCTCGCAGTAAGTTTGGACGACTCTGCTGTGAGTCATTAATCGCTTGTTCACTAAGTTTATAGAAAACGATTATTTTCTCAATCTTATCTTCTTGAAATCGCCAAAGGAAATTCGTTTTAACTCATGCCGAGAAGTTTGTATTTTGCACGCGTGAGATTACGTTCAGTCTAGCGCAGTCTAAATTTAGTTATAATATTGATGACGTATGGTTTCCTTCAATTTTGTTTTTTTTTTCCTATTTTTGACACATATGTCAGCCACTATGTAGCCGTTTCTACTACTGCCTCAGTGCCTTGTTCGCTTTTAAATTTCTCCACTGAAGAGCTCATTCCTTTTCAAGCTTTGGGTTTCTTATTTATAAAAATGAATTATAGGAGCACACTTTTTCACTTTTTGCTATGGTTTCTTATTGTTGTTTTTCACAAATACGTGTTATTTTTAGCTTCCTCTTTTACCTATGATAATTCTTTCTTTCTTCTAGCGCTAGTTTCTCTCTACTTCAAAGCATAAAATAGCTGCGTTTTGGTGTTCTGCAAAACTCGCATTTAAACGCTCACGCAGGGAAGTCCGTTATGCCTGGAAGGAAGTGGAACAGCAGAAACCATGAAAGCAGCGGGCCATGAATTACCTCCTGTTGTTGTGTATGCCACAATTTCTGCTTTCTTAATTACCCTATGCTTTAAAATGTATAGCTTACTTCTGAACAACTAAAAGGGCTGGCTGAAAAAAAAAAATGTTAAAAGAAAAATTTCTTGATTTTTTTTTTCTCATGCATTTGTGATCAAAGAGCGAAGGTGAACACACTTGTTTTGGTAACCCTCCTCGCAAAAACGTTTAGTATTTAGTGCAACTTCGGGTCATTTGCAAAAACGCGAAAGTGTAGGCTTGAACGAACCGTACAAATAAGCGAAACTGGGATAACCGCGTTCTATGTGCATTTTCCGCGGTATCGCAGCGAGAAATTGCCCTTCGAACTAGAATGCAATTTTCTGTGCTCGCATTATCGTCGAACGGCGTCTCCTTTTCTTCGTTTTGTTAGAAGTTAACCAATTTTGTGACAACTTGTTCCTTTCCTAAAGGGGATCCCCATACATTTGTGTCGCTGTGTAAGATTTACAAAGAGGAAATTTTGAGCGAGTCGGAAATTTAAAGAACGTTCAATTAAAGTGTAGCCATTCTTCCGAAACAAGCGTTCTTGTTTCTTCGCCAGAAACAGACACGAGATTGAGCAGAGACAAATTGTGACGAAAATAGAGGAAATTTTGAGAGAGTTGGGGGGAAGGGGGGGGGGGGGGGGGGGTGTGCAGCAGGCGCTGCACACATGCGGGTCAGGAGGTTTTGGAAAAATGAAAGCTGCTGCTGGGCACCTTCAGACGGAAAGCTTTCCCATGTCTTCAGTGTGTTTCGATCGGCGCAGTAACCGCGCAATGCCACAAACGTGCGTGTGATTAAAGCGCCACCTGGGACTCGGGAAAATGAATTGCTTACGGTTTCTGGGTACCACGCGCCAACAACGTGCGTTATCGAAACTTCTTTAGCTAACACCGGTGCCAGCTTATTTCTCTAACCTTAAGTCCGGGTACCATAATTCCTTTCCAAATACCCCTCAAAACCTCATACCTATTGTATCCTCACAATGCCTTATGCTTCATTATCCCGGCATTCCTTCGCCCTTTGGCCTTAAGTGATTGCTCATGCTTTCCAATGTATGCCAATCCTTCGTTTACCCATACCCCCAGATATTTATATTCTGCTACTCTAGGTATTTCAAGGCCTTGTATTTTAAGACCCTGATCAGTTGAGCCGTTGAAAATCATCAGAACCGACTTAACTGCGCTGAAACTGAAGCCTAGAGTGTCCCCTTCGTCTCCGCAATACTTAACTAGAGTTTGCAATTCTTCCAGACTCTCAGCTAGCAGCACAATATCGTCTGCATACATCAAACCGGGGAGGCGCTGCTCTACCGCCTCTTCACCTAATCTATATGACAGGTTAAAACCTAGGTTACTGTCTTATATCCTCCGTTCCAGGTTTATCATATAAAGCATGAACAGCACCGGTGATAGAGGACAGCGCGCTGTGGATGGATGGATGGATGGAATATAGGAGCGTCCCCTTTGAAACGGGGTGGTAGCAGTAGCTATCATGCTCATTTTTCTCCATATATCTTGATTATTGATTTAGAATGGTTAACTAAACCATCATTCTATTTATTAAATTTCGTTCCTACATTACTAACATTATGTCACTTCTCTGCTTTTAAGCCACCAATCTTCCAGTCGTTTTTTGCTAGTTTCCACCGCCGGTTTATTCACCCGGCCACTGTTATCTCTAAACCCCAGAGCTTCAGGAATAGTGATTGCGCCTGCACCAACTTCCGGATGGATACCATTACATTCGAGTATAATATGGTCAACTGTTTCACTGGAGTTTCCACATACAGCACATGCGTCATCTCCATTGTTAAATTTCTTTTTGTAGCTGCGTGTTCTATAGGCACATTGATCTAGCTTCGAAAAGCAGGGCACTGCCTCTTGAGTTATCAAAGAAATCTTCCTTCCTGATCTATCCTTCCTTCCTTCCTTTTATCACCGCACTCACAGCGCCATCTGCTGCCGACTACCGTCCTGCTCCGCTTTCTACTTTAAACTCCCACCTTGATTCTTTCCACGTCTACCCATTTCACAATCTAGGCGCCACTGTAACACCGCTCACAATCCTTTAAAGCGTGCAGTGCTTGAAATAGCGTGGACATACTGGACACCCTGCCCCGCGTACACACTCACCTCGAAATGTAGGGCGTGGTCTCGTTAAAAGGTCCCTGAGGATCTAAACGCTGCTATTTACCGGACAACTGTTAGAGTGAGTCGACTGTACCTGCCCTGTGAAAGGATTATCCACCCCTAAACGCTTCCGGAGTTCGCAACATTCAAGGTAAGCCTCGTGCAACCAATTGCCTGCCGCTCCCTGAACAGAAGAGAAAACACGGTAAAGTAGCCGTCACTGTGGCTGACTGCTTAGAGCACGAACATTCGAAAGTGTCTTCCGACAAAAGTGCAGTCGAGCACAACTACAGCGGCCGCAATTATAACGAATTCTCGCTTATTACGGACAGGAGTGGATTAAATGTCAAAGTGTCTATTATGGCTATAGCACTGCGGTACAGATGAAAGGAACGCGCTTCACTGCACCACTCAATTATAACTAACAAAGAGTCTTCGTAAACGCTCGCGTGCAGCACAGAAAGGCATGTAAGGTGTTTAAATCTTCACGTTTACTGAACTGTGGAAGGCGTCAGCGGGAAATAATAGCGAATAATGAAACACAGGATGAGAGAGTGAACTCGGACGAGAGCTAACTATTAACTGAGTTTTTATTGCATGATCAGGTGCAGGTATATACACTCAAGATAAATGCAAAAGAGAAGAACAGAGCAGCGACACCCTTATCCAAAACGCATGCCCAGCACGTGCCGGCACTACCCGTCGTCGACAAACGTTCAAGCCCTTAGTGAATTCTCTCAGTTACCAAGTGAAGTTCTACAAGGATGTAGATGCGTCAGGGAATGGAATATTATGTGCAAATTCTCGCCTGAAAAGCGCAAATTGTACAGGCCGCGCCAAGTCGCGCAGCTCACAAGTGAGGAAGAACACCAGTGGACATATATAGAAAAAAGAAAACAAAAACGTGCCATCAATTTCAAAATATAGGTTCAACGTCGACAATATAAAATGACCTGAAAGAAAGTAGAGTAATATGAAGTAGTTCGATAAGCGGTGGGTAGGCTATCGTCACAGAAAACGTTGCGGGAGCGCTTTGCAGAGACTTTGTCTAGGATGTGGCAAAACACATAATGTGCTGCGTTTTTTTTATTTATTCAATACTACCAGCCGCCCTTTGGTGGCCAAGGCAGGTGTTTTACAGGCATATACATTCTTGAAGGCTGGAATGATGCAAGCAGACGCGATCGCAGCATGAGCAACATACTTATTTGCTTGGCAGAAAGTAATCACAAACCGGGCTAAAAGAGATTACTATACTTCTCTGAAGAAGACGCGACAGCAGATAAGAAACACTCTTGATTTGACAAGCATGCCACGTCACGCGGAAGCCCGTTCCATTCCGATATCGTTTTATGAATGAACGAAAGCGGGTAAGGTTTTGTTCAACACTGAGGCACCATGATTGTAGCTTTGTGTTTGTTGCGTGTCGGGCATGATGTGTTCTATCGCATGTAATCGAGAAAATTCAATTTTGTTTGATTATGTATCATGCTATTCAACATTTTTGAGCGGCACGACTTTTGGCAGCATTGAAGCGTCTGAAAATTCGCCCGCCTGAATAAATGGCTAATGGAAACATATCTTCCATATTCGCTGAAAATAAATTGCAGTGCTTTTTTGGACGCCTTCAATAGAATTTATGTCAATTTGTGTGTGCCGGTCCCAAACAACATCCGCGTACTCCAGCAATGGGCGAATAATTGAAGCGTAAGCTGTTAATTTAGTTTTAGTTTTGCAGTGCTTGAGACGGTTTCTTAACAACCAAACTCTACTGGATGCCTTTGAAACGATACGTCCAACGTGCGAGTTTCAAGTTATAGGGCTGTTTAGTTTTATTCCTAGATAATTGTATTCTGTTAGGGGGTAAACATCTAAACCGTCAATATCGTATGTTTATTCAAGAATAGAAGTCTTGTGTGCAACTGTCATTTTAGAACACTTTGAGCCATTTAATGACATCTGCCAGGTCTAACTTGTGGCTTCAGACAGTTCCTGGGTTCAATAAAAAGCTCATATGCGCATCATCTTACTCATATCTGCGCTGCCTTGCATCTTCTACTTTGTGTTCCTTCGTCTACAAATAAAATTTGTAAAGGTGACAGCCAACTGCCTCTTGAGAATTGTCACATATCTGTACATTAAGATAAGAAAACAAAACTACAAGAACAAAATCGACTTGACTCCTTCACTGACACACTAGTACAACGTAAGAGACTGGCACTGCATACACTAGTCATGTGAAGCATTTTGAAAAAAGTGCTGATCAACCCCACTTGCAGCTTTCCGCGAAAACAGGTTGCCTACACAAGGCGTTGTTTGGCGCGTTAGCGGCTGTTTTGCACTTGTAATAATATTTTATAACAGAGTGTACTGACTGCATGATGATAAAGTGAACGACATCAAATTCGTAAAAAGAGATGTAATGTAATGTTCACAATGTAATGACTACCCTCAGGCTGAGAGGACGGGGTTTGAAAAAACTTTTCTTCGTTTTGTGTAGAGTAACCTCTGAGCAAGAGAGTGGCATAAAAAAACGTTACTTTCAATTACGCATCATTTTAGTCAGGTAACGCAAGCGGACCAGTCATAACATGAAATAAATGCAGAAAGATTTAAAAAGCATACAAAAGATAACATTCTAGCAATTTTTTTGCCAAAGCGGAAACTCTATTCAGTTTTCTTGATTAGGGAACGGAGGAGACGCTTAATCATCTTTCTGAAGCGAAATGCCGTTTTTTTTTTCAATGAAAGCTTTCCCATTCAACCCAGATGCTCCTTGGAAGGAGAGACTCTGCTTTCGGGAGTTTTACGCGCCATCTGCGCTTGATTATTTTCATTTGTGCAGCTAACGTGAAGTACGCAACTTTTTGTCATTCTCAATAAAACGCGGTATTGAAGGCCAGGAAATTTCGAATGTATTGATTATGCAACTGAAGATCACGACTCTGCGGAAAGAAGAGCAGCAGAGCTTTGCGGGATGATGCGGATATATCGTGAGAGAGAAGAGGCAGGCGCGCCGGTTTTAATTAAGCACTATCGGCGTCATAGCTTCCCCTAGCATGCCACATGGCGTCAGTTCTTGTTCTTCAATCTCGGAGGCGCTGTGGCGACAGTGAAGATGCTTGTATAAGGCACCTGTATATGACATCGGTGGGGAAAGTGTTGTGTGCGGCTCTCTCTTTATAGTCATCAAGCACGGTAAGGAAAAGGCACGGGGAGAGGGGAGGGGTGGCTAGGAGAGTGTCTAGTATATGATATTCTGAACGTCGTCGCCTCTAGGCTATGATAGTTTTAACTTAAACTGCGTGGGTATGGAATATTTTTACATGGTCTCAGTTTCCGTGCGCCCTTTTGGCATGCGCAGATAATCTACTCAAACTAAACAGAATATGTTGCAAAACTTTCGCGCTTACTCTCTGCCAGCACAAACGTTTTCAGGTAAGGATCTCAAAGTGGTGTGTACTGCTTTTAGAAAACAGCTTTAAGCTGGCATGAAACCTTTTATGATAATAATGATGATGACGGTATGGCATCCACCCTCTTCAATGAGTGGCCAAAATGGGTTGTACACAGGCCTACAAGAGCGTTCCACACAGCACCAATGCACTGTTCACATACATGTAAGATGTAGCCGCCCCTACCACCAGTGCTCAAGGTGTACGTCATATGATCGTTTCCACTGCCTTGGCTTTGTAGTTTTCGTAATGCACTCCACCGCACAGTCCGAGTACTATCACCACCATGTCGTCAGCATCCATCATGGCGTGCTTGGTTGGAGGGAACGCGGGCGATAGTTGTGAGAACTACAACGGAATATGATCTGCGGTCTATAGCACAATGTTGGTTGGTTGGTTTGTGGGGTTTAATGTCGCAAAGCGACTCAGGCTATGAGAGACGCCATAGTGGAGGACTCCGGCAATTTTGACCACCTGGGGTTCTTTAACTTGCACTGACAACGCACAGCACACGGGCGCCTTGCTTTTCGCCTCCACCGAAAAGCAACCGCCGAGGCCAGGATTCGATTCCGCGTCCTTGGGAACAGTAGTCGAGCGTCGTAACCACTGCGCCACCCCGGCGGGGTCTATAGCACAATGTGCTATAGCACAATGTGTCTATAGCACAATGTGCTATAGACCACATATATACTGTTTACGGTTTGTGCTATGTTTATCTTAAACTGAGGGCCTGCATCTTACCACCATTCATATCAGCTGAGGTAGGCGCCCCTGAAAACATAATACTCAAGATGTAAGGCAGCAGGTATGGTTTGGTTTATGGGGTTTAACGTCCCAAAGCGACTCAGGCTATGAGAGACGCCGTAGTGAAGGACTCCGGAAATTTCGACCACCTCGGTTTATTTAACGTACGCTGACATCGCACAGCACACAGGCGCCTTGCTTTTCGCCTCCATCAAAAAGCGGCCGCCAACGCCGGGATTCGATCCCACGTCCTTGGAAACGGTAGGCGAGCGCCGTAAACACAGCGCCACCCAGGCGGGGCAAGGCAGCAGGTATCACTGCTGAAGGCTCAGTGTTCTCAATCAACTCAAAAACGTTCACAGAGAGGACTAAAACGCATCTTTACAGCACATATTTGTTAAATTAAAACTGTGGTTTGGATAGCAAACATGGCTTCAGCGAGTACGTTGTCCTCAGGTCATACCACTGTAAGAATATTCATAATAAGGTGTTATTTATGACAGCCAGAAGACCGAATCACAATACACGTTAAAAAAAAAGACCGCAAATGTGAAAAGGGTTGAAAACGTGCTCCAAAATCTGTTGAAAGAAAAAAAAACAGACTCAGCTAATGAGCACACGTTATAAAAGATGCATATCAAATAGGTAATTTAGGCTTTACACTACACGCCGACGTGATAACAAAGCTTTATATGAAAGTTTTTATTTTGTTTTCTTCCGTTACGTGCTGCGCTCGAAAGAAAATAAAAATTACAGGCTAGGCCAGAGGAAGACTAGGCTCGCAGCGTGCGTCCCGTCCAATTTTATCGATTAGGAAAGGCCTTCCGAAGATTAGAACTGACCGGCAGAGCAGCTGACGAAGCGCAGGGGCGTGCCGCCACATATCGGGACCGCTGGTAATGAAACGCTGTAGTTTGACATATATCCCACACGAAGGATTTTTGGAGCCGCCCCCACAGGGGCTCTATTTGTGTTTTTAGCGCCTCTAAGTTTCGCAGTCACGCAGCCTGCATTTTTCTTCGGTTTGGGTTTTATTGATTTCTTTACATCCCGTGAGAACGTGTGGACGTCTGCACCCGCTGCGTGCCACCAGGGACCTGTCACGCTCCGTTACTTACACTTAATGAAATGTTAACCGAGTTGCTTCAATAAGCATGAGCACGTAAGAATAAGTAATGAAGACAGGACTTTTAAAATCAAGAATAACGAAAGAAATTAAATAAAGGACGATAAATGACGCCCTGCTTTGGAAGCAATCGAAGCGCTGACTTGAATAAATATGCAAATAACGAAACATATTCTCTTTCGATCCCGCCCTTCTCCTACTTGGTTCGGAATCGAGCATACCTCGGTGCTGATTTTCAGATATTTATTAGGAATCCTAGGAAATATTAAGGGCGCCATCTTCTCACCTTGACGTGTTCTTCGTACGCTGGGCGAACTGAATTAAATTGCTGAGAGCCTCAGCTGAAATTGCGGTCCCGAAGGGAAACGCAGATCCAATTAAGATTCAATGCTGTGTTGCGTCGTCCGCATTTGGTTTCGCGGATTTTTTTTTACTCTTAGAATTCCACGACCCCATAGTAATTCCTTGACTTGTATTTTTCCTTTGATTGACCTTTCTGAGATCGATAAAGAAAGCTCACTTGCGACACTGCTGTGCGCATTCAGCTGCGGTATTGAAGACGTGAAAGAGATATGTAGTTAAAACTGCAGTCGGCGCGCTTATTAATAGCTAAACAATTTTGTTGCTTATATTCTTTACACAGAGATTTCTGAGACGCAGATAAGTCTCTATACATGCGAAAATTCGAAAGAACTGCGAGTTCCGTGCCTGCTCCGTAATTAGCTCGTCCTGCGTTTCGTTGATGTGCCGATGAGTACAACTGTACATTGCTTACTTTATTTTTTGTCAATGCTTCTTTAGTTTGCTAATCTTTTTGACTGTGTGATTTTCTTTAGTTTCTTGTTATCATTAGGTTTTTGTCTTTATTTTTAATTTTCTTGCTTTTGCTTACTTTTATTAGCTCTGAGCCCACGTGGTGACACATTCACAGCAGGTGAGCGCGCTGCGAGCGAGCGGCTCGTCGCTGATATTTCTCTTCTTTCCAAGGAAGATTCTGGTCTCACCAAGAGAAGTTTTGCGCAACTTGGTCGACATTGTTGTGGGGGAAACGAATCCGCGACTTCAGATGCAACGCCTACTTTTGGCTAGAGATCATCTTGACTTCTTGTTTCTCATTTTAACACGTAGAAGCCTCTAGGGGTTTTACGGATGTTTTTTTATAATGAGCCTCAGATGCTAGTTACTGCTACTCCTGTCCACATCTCGCCCTATATACGTCTTGTATAATATTGCAGCGGTTCCTTCACCCCAATAAATGGTTTTACCCACGCTGCCGAAAGGTACGCAGCACCATTCACTAGATAAAGTGTCTTAAGCTAACTACCATTATAAGGAACATGAAGGAGAGAAATCTCGTGTCATAACTCTTCTGACAAATTATTTCGTTTTGCTATATAAATAAGTCATAATAAAACTAGAAATTGTGACGCGAGTAATTTTAATTAAAGAAACAAACATTGTGTTCAGTGCATATATAAAGATACCGCTACCAACCATGCTCATGAATGTTCAAGGATTTTGAATATACTAATTGATTTTCGCCGAACTAAACATGAGGGCTTGGCATGGGTATCGAAATTGCCCGCTCAGCTTAAGTAGTTTCAGCCTTCCAATTACGCTTTCACGTGTTTTTTATTCTCTGGAGCTAGCGACGACTTCACTTGCAAGAATATGTGGAGAAATTTTACGGGACCCTTATTTTTTAGTAACTTGGTGAGGCTACGTAGATTTGCATATATTTTAAAAGCAGGCTCGCAGGTTGCTGTTGTCGGAAAAGGCAATTGCAGATAGTCTTTTGATTACACTGCTCCCATACACGGCACGGAAAAAGTGTTTAGGGATAACCACATAGGTTTGGGGCGGATGTTCGCCGGCTATCTGACTCTGTCGCTTCACGTGGAGGCACAAACAAAAGTCGTCAGTTGCTACCACCACACTATATAAGGTTCGAATTTCTTGTCCTGATAAAATTTTCTAAGACGACGAAAAACATGAATCTATATAAAATTTCACTTTTGGGAAAGCAAAAATTCGTTGGAGGCACTTAGGTCTTTTTTAAGTGCGGTAAGGTGAACGAGTTCAGTGCGCCTCTTTGCACTCATTTGCTTCTTTTCTTTCTCTTTTCTTGCTTCTTTTTTTTTCTTGCTCTTCTTTCTTTTTTACTCTTTCTACTTTTGAAGAGACCTGACATTAGAGCTTTGCAACGTTTTTGCACGTTTTTGCGCAATTTTTGCTTATTTTTCACAATTTAATGTCCTTGGGTGTTTTGATGTATGCACACTGTATCGACGTCCATGGCTATTTAGACGTTCAATTGACTTTGTGGCTTTAATTAATTGCCTAATTAGTCCACATCAGCACAGTTTCGCACACAGATAATTTTTGTTTTCATCCTCTACCACATAGAACTATTAGTTCATGCATAAATTACACCATTCTTCGATAGGGATGATGTGGCACCCTCTGCGGACGGACGCTTTCTGCCCATACCCACGAGCCTATAAAGGCTTTCGCCTTAATATTTCTCAAGAGACATGCGTCTCCAATGTCCTTGTTTTTAAGAATTCTATTCCTGCCGCTTCCCCAGTGCTCAGAACTCGACGGTAGTGCGGGCGAGCATTCTGGTGGTACGCGCACTCACCAAGCAGAAGCATGCCACCTGAAGCATGATGACGTCAAGGAAAAAGGGGACAACTTATCATGCACTGTTCAGAGTTATAATGTATAAGAGCTCGGCACAAATGGGCGGCGACCGCTGTACGGCTTTGAGACGGTGCCCACTCAGTGATTGTCAATGACTTGCTAAATTCCTTTAACTCACCGCTCCTCTACTCCGGACTCATTTTCATTCGTGAAACAACGAATCTGAGAATTATCCCAAGCGGCAGCCATAATTTTTGAAAAAGTAATGCTGTGGGCTTGAATCAGCTGCTCTTTACCTGAAGCAAGCAAGTCGCGTCTGTATCGCACGAAACTGTTTGCAGCTTTCTGTGGACCGCGAGAAAGGTGCCTCTGCTCGTTATCGCAGTGCCTGGCTTCAGCAGGCGGCTAGAGAGAAAATCATTGTTCAATTCTTGAACAACTCTATCTTGAAGTATGAAGATCGTGTGTTTATGTCAATTATAGTAGTTACCTGGAAATCCCGGAAAATTACTGGATCAACCACGCGCTCAAGACTTGTAAAGCGAACTAAAGACGAGTTGAGTCCTTTACCTTGAAACCTAACTGGATGGAGCATGAGCCGAACTCGTTAAAATGAGATGGAGTAGAATGGCCGCCAGCACGCTTTTGCTTCATCACGCACGCCTTGTTGTTGCTGTCTCTACGAACGCTGTTCCATCACCCGAACCGCGCGTCGCATGCACAATATTGCGTATAAAAGGCGGAGACGAAATAGGCGACTGTTTTACCACGTTTCACATGGATGCACAGGTGAGTCAAGCAGCGGCTAAACGGGGGTATAGAGAAGAGAAGATTGACTCTTCCAATCTCGAGGTTGTCGCCTGGCACTTGGTTACTCAACAAAGATAGAATGAGCGTAAGAAGAAGCAGAAAGGAGCGGAGAGGCCTAACACAAAAAGAGGAACGGCTTACCAAACGCAGATGCCAGACTGCCGAGCGTAATATACTTTGTGTACCAAAAGACTCTGCGAAATCGAAGTACTCTATAGACAAACTTGAGGCCACTGCATGCTACTTCACCGATCATCGGGCAGTCTTCGTCTATGTGAATCAAAAGAATAAAAGATGTGTATATCCAGCGTCTCTCCTTGGAAAACATAAAGTGACCACAACAAGCTCAGCCAGGGCAAAGTATACCTCTCGCTACGTATATCCTTGCACAGTCGAGCGAAGCCACTACGGATTTTTTTAACTATCATTTGGTACGCAGAGACTCGTTTATGGATGCTCTATAGAGATGCTCGAAACTGTCTTCCTTCTAGTTGAGAAAGTCGCCTAGTAACTCCGAAACAGTAGCGATGTTAAAAACGCATAATAGTTATTGTATACAAAGCAATGCAGCTAGTTAGATTGACAGCGTTTGAGTTTGCTGTTTTATTTTCTTAACATTTTTCTTTTTTCCCTTTGCTTTTGTCTGTACCTAATTATCAGTGTTTTCTTTGCATTGTCATTACCCAGCGCTGCTGCTGCCAACAAACAATCTGCTTTTAAGAGTTTTCCTCAATCCTGCGCGATCTCAAATTTATGTTGTAAACTAGAAATAAAGCACTTTCAGTTTTTACTCACGCTAGCTTGTACGCACAGAATAGGTGAATCCAGAGCAGCTAAACTTCAATAGGTTGTGTGTAGTCTTTTTGAAATTATTAACGGGGGTGAAAGTTATGAACTGGTCCCACATGATACAGTAAAGGCAGCACAGTAAGAGGACGGCAAAGCCAGCCCCCCGCGCCATTCACGGCGAAACAAATTTATAGTCTCAATATCGTCGACTTCCTCCCTAGAAAGACATTTCAGTATGAGGAAGAGTACACCCAGTAAGATGACTATAAGCAAATGCCCTTTTTGGAGTGTAAGCAAGAAATGCCAACTAAAATGGTGATTGCTTTAAGGCTCTGACGTAAGATTCGTCAAAGTGCTATTTCCTTGAGGTATCATCGGAATCCGCTAATTACAGAAAAATTTGAAAGATAAATTATTTCCACTCCCCAATCAAAAGGCTCTGTCGCGCTCCTATCCCACTAATTTCGTTCCTTTAACTGGTGGTATTTGGACCTCAGGCTTTTTTAGACATGGAGATCTGAACTCACTGGTGCTGCATGAACGTACTAATGTCGTAGCTAGGATCGATACTTGAGCACGTTGGTAGCAATGCATTTTTGCTTTATGTATAGTGTTAAAGGACGGCAGAAAGAATTAAGGCTAGAAGGAATATGGGGACTACACTGGCTGCTCATCTGTGTGGTTCCGTGTCCCTAATACTCTTGCGCTACTAGTAATAGTACCGTTTATTGTTGATCTATTCTGCTGAACATGATGGAAAATCCAGCAGAGCTGACAACCACATAGAAGAAACACACATACACAGAATTCTCCTTGTATGTCAGTGCATTTATGCTCTTTCACTGTCAGCATTTCTGTCTTTTCCATAATCATCATCATCATCTTTTCAGTTTCTGATACTGTAAGCCCCAACTTGGGCTTTTGCAGGTGTGTAAAAAAAACTATCGAAGTTGATATCTACAATTGGAATTGCAAGAACAGGTACGCGTTGAAAAGTGCAGGTAGACATCAGCTAATAGCACATCGCCAGAACACAAATATGAGCCAAACTAAAACACACTTCAGAAACCGAGACTACAGACGCCAAGGCCTTAATTACGGAATGTAAGACATATAAAACAAAGACCACATCAGCAACCACCATTACGTTTTTGGGGTTTGCTTTCCACATAAAAATATTATGTCCTAGCTGCCCATGCGCTTTTGCAGTGAGGCGTTTTTATCCTGGTTTGAGCCTTTGAAATTTAATAGTTTCTGCCTGCGTCCCTACGCCTGCTTGTGCGAATTCTTTGCACTAACCTGCCTGCCCATTATTCCTATACCCTTCCCGATTTCGGTGCGTGTTTTTTTTCTTTCTACCAGTGTAGCAAAGCAAGGACTCTGTAAAAAAACCAATCAACCAATCAGTTTTGTCTGTATGTCAAAAAATCCTATTTACATCACTCGATTGTATACTTTCCAGATTTAAGTGTCTGTTTATGGTGCTCCGTTTGTATGTCTGTATATTATTCTTCCTTCGGCTGTTCCTTTCCTTTAAGATACCAGTGCAGTAGCAATCACGTTGCGTGTAACCTAGCTCGCACAGCTTATCTTCGTATATGCGGTTCAGCAAAGAGGAGAGAACGCCTGCTTATGTTGCCAAATCGCTTCTAAAATGTGTGATATTGGCGGAGACATTGACAGGCAAAAGTATGCGTAGACTGCACACAAACACTGACTTCTGAATCGAAGTTGTATGTTTTCGTAGGAGATTACTATTCGAGGTTTTTATGTTGAGCGTCACTACGGGTAAACATTTTTTGTCACAAGTAAGTTCTACATTGACTATGGAAGTGCAAGCCATAATAACAGGTTAGTTCGCTGTTTCCCCGCTTTCTTGAATTTATCAGCATTCTTATGCTCTCAGCGAAAGTCTGATTAAATGTCTAAGAGGGAAAAAACAAGGAAAGAAATCGTTGTTTATTTTCAATCAACAGAGAATTAAAAATTAAGAATATACTTTCACACTCGCAAAATATCTGGATCGACTTTGCAGAATTTTTTGCGAAACGAAGAGGCGTCCGTGTGCTGTGCGATGTCAGCGCACGTTAAAGATCCCCAGGTGGTCGAAATTACTCCGTAGCCCTCCACTGCGAGTTCTCTTTCTATTCTTTCCACTTTAACTCCCACCTACCTCCCATCCCTTACGGCGCGGTTCAGGTTGGTTGGTTGGTTGGTTGGTTGGTTCAAAGGAAGGGAAAGGCGCAGTATCTGTTACACTTGCTCTGTGGACACCTGAACCGCGCCGTAAGGGAAGGAAGGAAGGAAGGTGGGAGTGAAAGTGGAAAGAGAGAGAAAGCGGAGCCGTAGTGGAGGGCTACGGGGTAATTTCGACCACCTGGGGATCTTTAACGGGCGCTGACATCGCACAGCACACGGACGCCACTTCGTTTCGCCTCCATCGAAACGCAGCCGCCGAGGTCGGGTTCGAACCCGGGAACTCCGGCACAGTAGTCGGGCGTCTTATCACTGCACCACCCCGGCGGGGCGCGGTTCAGGTGTCTACAAAAACAAGTGTGACAGATACTGCGCCTTTCCTTTTCTGTGAGCCAATTATTATTATTATTATTATTATTATTATTATTATTATTATTATTATTATTATTATTATTATTATTATTATTATTATTATTATTATTATTATTATTATTTTTATTATTATTATTATTATTATTATTATTATTATTATTATTATTATTATTATTATTTTATTTATTATGACCGTGATATGAGAAACGCGGGATAACACACATTTGTGAAGCAAGTCAAGGTATACGGTTTCTACTAGAGCTAAATCACGACTTTAGCGAGCGCTGACGCGCAATAATACATTCCCAGAACGCACTAAAACGACACGATCATTTGTAACCCGAAAAAAAAAAAGATTTAAGCGCAAAATTGCTGCAAGTTTATGTTTTATTAAACGTATGCACTATCTTAAGTAATAACAGAAAGCGTGAAAGTCAAGGATGCTTCTTCATTTGCAGTTTAAATTCGAGCTGCAGCCCCAGAAAACACCGTTCTTTTTATCCTTGAAACTCGACACCTTTTGTGAAACATTGCACAAGGCCAGAGCTGCACCCAATTCTGTTTTGAAAATGCTCAGCGGTTCGTTTGTACCTCGGTTTCACGGCCGCATATTGTCCGCCTAGAGCCAGCAAACAAGAGAAATCGCGAATGCATTGTGGCATTAAAAACACGGTCATTTCAAACAACGCAATCTCGCTGAAATTTGTTTTTCTGCGGTTACGCTTCTGGCTGTGCTCGCCAAATTCTTTTTGTTACAACCATTGGCGGAAATACATAAAAGACGCCGCGTTAACGGTATACTAACGGTGAAAACACTATGCATTGCGTATGCATTGCACAATATTTTCGGCATGTCGCTTGATAACTTTCTTCAGTGTAAAAATCTCGCCTTGGTGACTCCACTCGCATTCGGCTATTGAAGGCATTTTTTAGAAGCTGCTACTTGTACACTTAGTCTTTTTTTTTTAATCTCGCTGGATTTGTCCTGGTAGTTGACCTTCTCGGTAATATAAACACTTACACTCTGACACCGTTTTTCAGTGCCTGAACAAAGCATTAAAACGAACATTATTGCGAAGTTCACTACTTTTGCGGTAGCCTTGTTTTGCGGCCCTTTATGACGGACAAAAATTAACGTCTGCGTTTATAATGAGTGCTGAAAAATGCCTTTTCATAATTATGTAGAGCAGAATTCCCGATGCAGTAGATCACAATTCAAGAAAAGAGCCATTGATTTCGTCTTCCTTGAGGCTTCTATAGTTTTTTGTTATAAGCAGAGTAAAATAAATACAAATGAACCTTTCTCTGAAATTCCCAATTCAGGGTTGTTTGTTTCCTGTCGTATACATTTGAAGTGACAGCAATATGGCACCCATTTTCTTAAACAGTTCGTGTATACTTGGCCTCCCAAGATATCTGCAGCTCTGCGAAAGGCAGAGGAGCCCTTGCAATATTACTCCTAAGCCTCTCGCCCTTGCGCACTAGAATAGAAAATTGCGCTACTATTGTCACCCCCCCTCCCTTGCCAATTTGGGAGGCGAGAGGCGTGTAGGAGCACAATTGCCTTTTGCAGTGCGCGCGATCCTGATTGGACCGGGGTGCCTCTGCCTTTCGCAGAGCTGCAAACATCCTGTGAGACGAAGTATAATAACTTTTGTTATATCTAATATAAGGGAGAAAATTCGCTGGTTAGCTTTGTGCGACATCAGGCAAAGCTTAAGGAGAATGTAACGAAAATCACTAAACAAAATATTGTGCGTTGTTTCCACACAAGAGGTGAAGTTGAGCAGAGCTGCCCTACAGTTTAGGGAATTCAGAGCACTTATTGCTTCTCTAGAGGTTAATATTTCGGCTAATATAATGTGTCGTGTTGTGTACATTAACAAAACCCAAGATGCCCCAAAACAATTCTTGGAACCGCAAAATAACACTAAAATAAATCTTCCCGCATGTTTTTTTTTTTTTTTTATATAAGTGAAATATTTATTTTTGCTGCAGTATTTTCGTCCACTGTTCTTAGGCACCATTAACCACAACAAAATAACTGAAGTGCTTCATAGCGAATGAAACTTGCTTAAAGCAGATTCGAAAGCGTCACAAGATATTTTGATATTATAAGATTCCTAACAGATCCGATCAGTTTCTTGCTTCATACTTCTTTACTGCTTACTTTAGGAACAAGGAGGAAATGCTTTTTGTTCTATATCACCCGTATTTATTTCTTAAACAGGTAACGAAGCTTCGTTTTAAATATTTGCCTTTTTCTGTTGCTTGGACGGACCGACAAGCTGAAACCATTCTTCTTTGGCTTCCATCCGGCGGCAACAACATAGTAATTTGCAACAAATGGGATTTAAAATGAAAAATGCGCGAATAAAAACAATATAAAGCCAAAAGTAATATCTTTAATGGAAGCGTATTGCCCGGTACACTATGCAAAAATGACTTTCAAAGCCCCGTACCGAGTCCTCGCAACTTGAAGGAGTTTTTCACAAAGCTGATTTTTTTTTTTTTTTTTTTTTTTTTTTTTTTTGTGGCTTTTGGCAGAATCGATAGCGAGCACGGAACAGCGAAAGCCATTTCTTTTTGCACGAAACAAATATTGAACGTATTTCCCGCAATCATTGTTTCTTATTTTCTTCCATGTTGCACGTAAGTGCGACATGGCGCTGGCCTTACATTTTCATCTCCTAATGGATAAATTGCACACTCCACGTTCCAGTGCCTGAGAAGCCATGTCGCCTCTTACTCGGCCACGATGCCTGTAAACAGGGCTTGAGAGATGCTGCTTGAAGAATAAACCAATTATAGGACTGATTTATTCTTCACATAATAGTCAAGGAAAGCCTCATATATGCACGAACGCAGCAGCTTTTAAATAAAACAAATGGGGCCTGATGTTCCATGTACAAGGAAACAGAAAATCGTTTTACCGCGCACCGCGTTTCTTGTCGCAAGAATGCGCGCGCACTGCTCATAAAATGACAGAGAGCAAATAAAAAACTCGTTATAGCTAAGACTTCTTTCTGCCCTAAGGCACAGTCAAGTGAATTACCGTCGTCTTTTCGAGACTTAGAGTGAGGAACACGTTCCTCAGATCTCTCTAAACTCCCAAGTTCCTCTTTTTCTGTTCGAATTTCTCTCCACATTATTTTTTACGGAGCGTCCGCACCACCGGCGAAAACTTCACGGTTGATATGAAAACCAAATCTTTTATGACGTTGTGCGCCAGTATGAGGATCCCTCTTTCATGAAAATATTGTTGCCCCTGCATAGTCTTTCATATTACGACGAAGCCACTCGGCTTTATTGCGGACGTGTCTTGCACATGCGCCCACGTTGATGTTGAATTCCTGAAGCAATCGAAAAACCACCTCCAGACGCTCGACGCATCACGTGGGCATGCCATGGAAGAATCGCAGACTGGGAGAAGAAACTCAAAGGGTCTATGCAAATACTAGCAGGACATACGAAGATAAAATAACTTGCTGAACCGTCTCATTACTGCGGTCCCTACTCATTACGCAATGTAGTCGCACTGTTTTTTTTTTTTTTTTTTTTTTTGTCCAATGCTGCCTTGCCGAGAGAAATTGGCTGAAAGAGTAAGTTCTTCCCACATAGTTTATGTGTCCGGCCGGCATCTTTTTGTGGCTGGGGAGAGGAGAGAAAGGGCAGCAGTCAGACGGGCACGCTCTGATACCTGCCAATCATATTTGGTTTAAAGTGCTGAGGGCAAATAGGCCGGGGCAAAGGTATAGGATGTACCTGAGGTTACACGCTCCATGTGCTAGCCTCACAATTTCCAATGATCGCTCCCGAAAAAAAATATAATAAAGCGTAGATAACGTTTCCGCAAATGACCTTCGCGTACATTCCACAAGGCAGATATTACGGTTCCTACGCTAGGAAACGTTTCAGATTATTACAGAATATTTCTGGATTGGGCCTTACAACACCGCTATAAATGTATTCATTTTTAATAGTATTGCCCGGATGATTCAGAAATAAGAAATATTCTCAAATAAACTCAGACCCTTACTGAAGATCTAGTATTCGCAAATTAAAAATAGTTTCAAAAAGTCAGTCAGATTTATCCAGTTTCTATGCCCCCCCCCCCCCCCCCCTTCTGCAAGAAAATTGACCTACCTACTGTTTCTATTAGAAACTGTATTTCTCGCTTGAAGTTATTTTCCACTTACTATAGGCATTACAGTACTGAAATCGCATGGCCCGCCACTGGCCCAGCGGTTAGGGGCACTCGACTGCTGATACCAAGGATGCGGGGTCGAATCCCGGCTGCGGCGGCCGGTTTTCTATGGAGGAGAACCGGAAGGCTTCCGTATGCAGTGCGATGTCAGTGTACGTTAAATAACCCCAGGTGGTAGAAACATCAGGAGTTCTCCGCTGCGGTGACCTCATAAGCTGAGACTCTTTCGGAGATTAAACGTTGAAAACTAAACATACTGAGACCTCTCGATGGAATAATTAGCTGTTTGTATTAGTTCTCGCCCATTACCCCCGATAAATGATAATGGGAACTTTTTAATGAGGTGGATAGCACGCAAAGAAAGAGCCTCCTTCTCGAACTGATTTTGTATATAGCGCGGCAGCCTTCAGTAACGCTTTGCCGCGATTAGCCAACCCGGCCCAAGAGGTCACTTAGTAGTCTTTGCTGTGGGAATTTTAAGGTGAAAGTCTTTAACATGTTATGTGTGGCGTCGGCAACAACTGTGCACGAGACGTACACGCGAAATTCTGCGGGCTTCCGCGGGGTATCTGCGGGGTTCCGGTATATAGTCACCGATAATTACAGTTAGTGATGGAGAATAACAGTGATGAGAGAGAGAAAAAGAGAGAATGAGCCTCTCTCTGCTCTCTCTCTCTCTCTCACAGAGTGACAAACTGTCTCTCTCCTCCATCCTTCTCTCCTTTTTACTTCTCCTCCTTCCCTCCTTTCTTCACTCTCCTTCTCTCTCTCTCTCTCTGTCTCTAGAGATAGAGTTGAGGGAAGTTGAGATGGAGAAAGAGGCTTTCGCTCTATAGTCTCTGCTCGATATGGAAGCCAAGGAGAGTTTACCCACGGCCCGGGATGTGAAACGCTCTTTATAATTCCGCTGGTCTACCGTGAGGATGATAGCGGGATTCCGCGAGTGACAGATACTGCGATTGGCACGCAATTTGAAAGTACCAGAGTAAGTCACTCAATTAGGGTGACGTCACATCCTTGACGTCACCAATCTGCCGTCAGCTATGAGGACCAAGCGGGAACGAGTGCGCTCCAACGCCGCCGGGCGGCGCTTCTTGCCTTCCGCGAGTGACAAATGCTGCGCCTTTCCTTTCCTGTAAACGAATTATAGAACGCCGGTGAACTTAGACGCGCTCGACATGGAAGCCAAGGAGAGTTTAGCTGCTGACGAACGGCGCAGAAGACTGGAGAAATTAACTTCTGATCTCGAGGTAGTCACTGGTTTTCGCTACGTATATCCAGGCATAGCTGAGCTAAGCCATCTTTAATTTTATTTTGACAGACCCGGGCCCGGGTAGTCAGCTCAATTGAATGAGTGGGTTCCTATATCGCCAACATATCGGCGATATGGACAAAAACATTTGAGATGACAGCGGCACCCGCTTGGGGAAATGCGTAAGCATTCTTTGTGGAAAAAGAGACACGAATAGGCGTCCGGTTTGGGACGTCACACTATGCCGTAACACCCCACGGAAGTTGGGTACGACGTGACTCCCCTTGGAAGTTGTCATTATCACCCTTGACAATTTCGACGCCTGAGTGGAATAATGGAATCTAATTAATTAACTAATTACTTTACATGTACCAAAAGTTTTCTCCTGCGAGATCTTTTCATCCTCTCTTTAGTGCAACCATTCGTTTTCATATAACTCGTTAAGATCCGTTCGGGAGGCTCATATCCTTCGGCAAATACAGTTGAACACACTCATAACCGCTGCACGGTTATATCTCTACAAATTGCGTCGTGATCCATCGTGCCCCAACTGCCCTTCCCCTTATGCCAACCTTTCACACTGCCTATTTTCATGTCCGGTTGTATTGCAATCGGGATTCTTTCCCACCTCCTCCCATACTATCTGGGCCTGGGTGGACTGGCTTGGTGCTGAGGGTGAAGAACAGCGCCTGCTCGTCCAGCGGGCCATCGATGTATTAGGCGCCTAAGTGTTGCGCCTCAATAAAATCTCTTACTACTACTACTACAACTAACTCGTTACGTTCGACCGCAATTCTGCCACTGATGACACACATACCCGACGTCTGACTCACTTAATTGTATCTAATTAATTACCTAATTACTCTGCATGTACCAAATTTTCACCAGCGAGATTTTTTTATCATCTATATAGTGCAACCATTCGGTTTCTTATCACTCGTTTTGTTCGAACGTAATCTTGCCGCTCGTGACACGACACACCCGACATCTGATTGACTTAATTGGCTGTAGTAAATAACTAATTACCCTGAATGTACCACACTTTTCCCTCTCCGAGATTTTTTCATCCGCTATCTAGTTCAAGCATTCGTTTTCTTATCACTCGCTTTGTTCGAACGTAATCCTCCCGACAAACTTATCGCTAAACGACCTTGAAAACATACCCACTTAATGCTCACGTATGGGCATGGCCAAACTGTTGGAAGGAGTTAGCAGGAGCGGACCAGCTCTGACATATATATTAAACGCAACCCTGGATGAGGTGGCATGTAGTTACGCTGTCAGCAGGTCGCAGGCTTTCCATCAGTCTACGTGCCGTCGTCGTCAACGTCGGCAAGCTAATAGACCGCTGTGCACACACGTTCAAAACTACTTCCGCGAACCAGACCGGTAAAAATATACTTTATATATTCAAGCTGGGGCCTGCTAGCTGCCAGCTCCTCGCAGGATAGTTGGCTTTACTTGAAATAATAATGGTTCATGTACACTGTCGCTAATTAATGTGGCAGTGTCAAAAGAATTTGTGCGATGTAAAATTAAACTTGCCCGTGTTTTCTGCAAGAGGCGTTCGTAATTTGAACCGGGTTCGCCTATTTCCTTTAAACTTCCTCATGAAACGTCAGTTTGTGTGAAGATATGCCATTATCTCAGCGTTCAATCTCACGAGGCCCAGTTTTTTTAAGCACAGAGTAAACCTAATGGTCGCCTTTAATTGGTGGCCCTCGCAGACAAACTGTGTGGGAGAGCATTGCCGTAGAATACGTCCTAAGCGAATGTTCACGCGAGAGGCTGAGAGGGAGCTCCTATTCAGGATCCGGTAATTTGCTGCAAACGCGCAGCTATTGTTCCCACGTGGAGGATGAGTGAATGTAGTTGACGACGGAATGACTTTCTTCGAGAAGCGCAGGTGTCCGGCGCTTCCATAATTACTTATTTAAGCTCCTCCTTTGCCAGCAAGCTTGGATATCGACTTTCAGGCACCCTGTAGCTCCCAGTGTTTTTTAATCGCTTCCGACAAGTCTTCTTTGAGTTGTTTTGTTAGCGTAATAGTCTCAAACTATGTACTACTATTACATATAATAATAATGATAATAATAATATTAATATTAATAATAATAATTGGTTCACCTGAAAAAAAAAAAGCAGCAGTATCTGTCACATTTTTCGTCTTTGGACGCCTGCATTGGACACCTGCAGTTTATATTATAAAAGAAGTTGGCTGTCATCGCCGAAGTCGTCACAAGGCCGTCTCTGACGTGGCACCTCTGGTGCAATAAGTAAACGTTCTTGTCTTCGCCACCATCGTCAATTCGAGTCCCCACCATAACTCCTGAAATTTACTAATATGCCGGGTGTACTTCACATAAATATGGTACCTCACGAGGGCAGGCTAATGATTATGCGCGAAATAAGGGAGTCATATAAAGGAATTATCGATTAGGCGATAGGCAAATGATATTGACACGAATATTCGCAACGGTTCGATCCATTTTTTACACCCGTTAACGTGATCGCCACTAATCGCTGTGCCCCAACTTGTATAGAAATTTTATGCACGCAAAAGGCCAACCAGACACATGATATAAATGTGCGCAGGCAAGTCGCATCTCCGAGCTTCGTGCGATGTCTTCTCCTCCGTCCAGTAAAGTCTTTACTCCCTGGTACAGCTAGCTACATCTTATTTATGGATCGCGGTATTGTTCATTTCGTTCTATAGCAGCGTTTTTTAAGGCGGCGCTTTATTATTACATAACGGCACGCGCGAACTTCATTTATTAGCCCCCACCAACGGTGTTGGCAACGTTCCGAGGGCACAGCATGAATTAGGTCAGCACGCAGTGACGCACAAGCAAAGCCCTTACTGCACACTAGTGATATTGGGTTACTTATCACCTTTGATCCAACATCGGATGCTATAATTTCGAGCCGTAGAGATGCCGGCTCGAGCTCCGCCCACTCGTTGAGGGCATGCGTTCTACGTTCTGGCGAACCAAGCTTTTACTCTTCCCGAGCTGTCCACTTTTCTCTTTTCCACGCATGATGGTCAGTGATCTGAGATCGGCTCGGCCGTTTTACGCCCTATGTTTGTTTTCTTATTACGCTAATAATTTTCTCCCTAAATGAAAGACAATCATTTAGGGCAGAGCCTACAGACCGTTGCACCGAAAGTAAAACCCAAAGCTCTGAAGATTCTTCAAGCCCTAACATTCAAACCACCGGGTTGATGCCCTTGGTGTCTCGATATCCAGCTAAAAGATTTGTATACTAATCTGTTCATCACCCTGACGAATGATTGCAGCTTGGAAGTGAAAGTGTTCAGCGAGGGGTAGTTCGTTCAACAGTCTATCTGCGTGCAGCCAGGGTAACACAATAAAGCGCGAAAAAGCAGTGCGAAAAGCCAGTGCGCAAAAACCAACTGCCGCTTCGACGTGCTACGCTTGGCGCAGAGTACGCTCGTTGCATTTATGGGGCTTAGCGTCGGCGTAAGACTAACCTCGTTTTTGCATCGCCGAGCGGAAAGCCGCCGAGTGCTGCAGCAAGAACGAAATGAGCAGATTCACCTAACAAAGAAAGCCTCGTACCGGCGATAACGGTGGCGAGGTTGAACGTTCCAATCTCTGCCCACTCCTGTGGCTGGACACAGCGGCGGCCCGCGTGGGCCCACATAAGGTCTTAACTTCGAACAAAAGATGCTCCCCAAGCACCTCCCCACTGGCCCTGAAGGGGAGGGAGGGGGGATTAGGTAGGGCCATAACATCGATCTAAAGGTGCTCCTCCAGCTTCCCATTGCCCCTGACGGGAAGGGGGGGGGGGGGGCAGAGTTGCTGGTGGTGTTGTGCGGATAATGATGATGTGCAGACGATTGGTTGGGTGTGACCCCACGGAATGGTACTTTCGGTAGTCAAATCCCCTTCTCATCTAACAATGGCAAGTGCCACTTTCTGAACTTCCCTCTAGTAAACAGTTCATACTTGGAGGGAATGTCAGCTTGAAATAACCACCACATTCAGGCCCCGGATCAACCAGGAATTTGAAGGATTCAGCCAGTTTCTATTGTGAAAGCACTGACCCGGAAGTTCAGGCCATGAAAATATCCTGACGTCGTCTAAAGCCTCCGTGTCCATAAAATGGCCACATCGCACGGGAGCGACGCCTTCTCCATCTCGTGTGAGCAAGTACACCAGCTTTCGAGGAAGCAGAACCGTAACCCGTGAACCGCCACCGTGGCCCTCTACAGCGCCTGGGTGGGGTGTAAAAGTTGTTGGTGCCGACGACACAGGTCCTATGTGCTGACATCCAGTATGAGGCGCCATCGTTCGGCATCAAAGGGATCTGGGCATGCGCAGTGGAACACGCGGTGGCGGATCAAGGTTGAAAATCGCGGATCACGGTAAACTAAAGCTCTCTAGTTCCTGTCCAACCGGTATTTCGGAGGCGACCCGCAAACACCACAGACGGTGCTTTAATTCTCTCATAACCAAATTTACGCAGTGTTCCTTCGATGTAATTATGAACTGGCTGGGGCATGTCGTGCAACATTTCATCGCACTTTTTTTTTTGATTGAAAAGTTTGCCACAAGGCATAGGTTGAGAAAGGGGGAATAGGAGGCAGGATATAGAAAGTTAAGAAAAGGAGCGAAGTCCAGTTACACTTAGGTATTCGCAGAGGTTGGCGGTGTAGTGGTTGTCCAATGTCCACTTCTCGTAATCACAATCGCGGTTCCACCGCAGGCCCACCTTCATGAGTAGCCATTGTCTAACTGGAGTCGTTGCTGGACACGTCCACAACAAGTGACACACATCACAGATCTCAGGTGCAATGTCACAGTGAGGGCACCTGTCAGTTACTGGCAGATCTTTATCAGGTTGGTTGGTTGGTTTGTGGGGTTTAACGTCCCAAAGCGACTTAGGCTATGAGAGACGCCGTAGTGGAGGACTCCGGAAATTTCGACCACCTGGGGTTCTTTACCGTGCACTTGCATCGTACAGCACACGGGCGCCTAGCTTTTCGCCTCCACCGAAAAGCTGCCGCCGAGGCCGAGATTCGATCCCGCGTCCGCGCGACAGTAGTCGAGCGCCGTAACCACTGTGCCACCCCGGCGGGGAGATCTTTATCACGCCAACGATGGCATACAGATGGGGTCAGAACCGCCCCTGTCTGAATCCGGTGCACTGATACCTCCTCCTTCCGAGTAAGATTATGGGGGAGAGGGTGCGAACACGGAGGAATGAGAGCGCGAGTTCGCTGGCGCAGAACTTGAGAATCGGAAATGTGGCACAGGAACGGATCTGGGGGAAAAGGGGAAGGTGGTGGATTGCCTGATGTGTTTATGTGCGTCATAGCATGCGTTTGAATATTATGTGGATCGCGAGCATGGCCGCGAGTTCAATGTATGCGCACAGGACATGGGTATTTTGAACAGAGCAAATTAATGTACTGTGCTATTTGTAATGTGCGTCGAACAGCCTTAAGCTGTTTAAGGGCAATGAGAGAGCCTGTGTAAAGATGAACTGCATTGAATGTAGAAACGGGCGGAAGGGAATAAATGGCATTATAACTGACTTGAAGTTCCAGTGCCAGAGGGGTGCACGTATCCGCGGTATATGTCACATGGGTGTTCAGATGCGGATGAGAGAGACTATACACAGAAGTAACTCTTCGCTCTGCAGTATGTGATGCATCGGTATATAATATGCACTCTTCAGGCAGATGTGCGGATGATACCGACGGGAAAGCAGTGGGGCGATTGTCCATTAGCTGGCAGTACGACCATGGAGGTAGTGTCTTTAAACGATGGATTTGCAAAGACTGTTTACAAGCTCTGTTTGCCAACCGCGGATCAATGGGCTCACTGAGCGTATTTAGCTGGGCGTACTCCTTAAGTACTGGTACGGGTGTTAGACGGGGGAGACATGTTATGGCATTTGTTTTTTCATGTGCTCTCCATGCATTACATATTTAAATGCACCAACTTAGACGGGGGAAACATGTTATGGCACTTGCTTTCTTCATGTGCTCTCCATGCATTACATATTTAAATGAACCAACTTAGGATGTTAGTCCCGGAATGTTTAGTCCCAGCAACCAATGAACGCGAATCTGAAATTTACAACAGTGCGCATTTTTTTAGGAAATAAAATATAAACTACTTTTACTGATACTTTACTGAATTCCGCAAATATTGCCGAAGTAACACAAGTTATTTGCCATAAGATTTTATATGAGTGTTGGCATTTACCTCGCCACCAAAAGCAGCTCATGCCGATACCCGTTTGTTGCAGAACGCTCAAGCAAAGTGATAGAGAGGTAGGCACACCGAGAAAGAGCAGTGCGCTTGTATTTTCTGCCAAGAGTCACAATAGCGAAGCGTGGTGGTGAGTGAAGCAGGGGCACACTACGTGATTGCGTTCGTCGAATCCCAGGTGGTGCCGAGATCGCTGGCACATCAGCGCAGTTGCTGATAGAAACGCGCGGGCGACACGGAAAAGCTTTTCGTCCGGGAGGCGTTGGGGCGCAGCTGGGCTCTCAGAGAAACTTTCTGAACCATCGGTGCGCACCAATTCATGCTGTGTGCGGTACAGCATCGTACTTCTTTTTTTATATATTCTGCTACCAATTTCTTGTGAGTCAATCTCAGCGGCTATTTTGGCGATAGAGCACAACAACTTCAGTTCTTCACTGCCTGCTTTTTTTCTCTTATGAATTTAATGCTACTGAAAATTACTTCATAATATCCGACTCCACCAAAGATAAAAACCGGTTGACGCTAATTACCTTGGTTGGGCAATTAGAACACAAAGGAACATTCTAGGGTGGGAATTAGGACTTATAGGTAAATAATTTAATTTAAAGACGGTTTCATGGTGCGTTTCGGCAAGGCAGACACAAGGAACGGGGCTTTCAAAGTTTCGCTATCACGTAATGTTTGTTTTCATATAATATCCCAGCGTCAATATAAATGATAAAGAGCCACAAAAACTGTGCAGTCGCACTATGCGCGCAATTCGCGTAGCTAAATGATTTATCTATTTCATATAATTGATTTTATTACCTTAAGGGCTCACTTGACGGCCATTGTATAAGCGTGCTACAAATGTTATGGTCGGCGAGTGTTATCAAGTTTAAAAAGGGCTGCTATGAGCGAAGAATTCCAGTAAGCACGTGGCGGTTTGATGTCATCATAAGCACGAGACAAGCGCGGGATGGGGCGAGTTTGTAGCTCCTGTCTGTTGGAATACGAGAAAAAATGGAGCGGCAAAAGTAAGAGCACGGGAAAGTGATCGAAAAACTCAGAAAGGATGACGTTTGCGATAAGACAAATGCGGTTAGAACATGGCCTTTTTTTACTATAGAGGTATATAAAAATGGCTTTCTCGCAGTCTCAGTTCAGGCATGAAACGTTAAAATGCACTGGTCGTTCATTTTCGGAAGAATAATGAACGAAGTAGTGAACATCACCGGCGTTCAGCAATGAGGAAATAAAAAAAAAAGTATGAAAAAGAGAAAAGTTCTGCTCTTTTTACCCGCCGCCATATCTGAAAATGCGCGTGCGGAGGACGCGCTACAAGCTTCTGACAGCCCATAGAAAGAGTCGTCGATCACGGATCTTAAGCATGCACTTCGCATCCAATGCGTAGCTTTCCACATGTCCGGATCAAATTTACCGCGTGCGTTGAGGCGTGTAATGCGTTCTCGAGACTCCGATCATGGGCTCATGAATTACAATACGAAGAAAAATATATATCCAACAAGTAAGCGCAAAATGATGCAGATGAATCACAAAAAGTTTACAAGGGAAAGAAAATATCCCCCCCCCCCCCCCCCCGCCCACCCCTAAACAAAATGGAGCCATGTGAAACAGGTCGCCCCCGTTAAAGACAGTGCGTACTTTAAAGTATGAACGCCATCAGCGAAATAGGCAAAAGACGAGGCAGACAGAGGTAAAAAAAATTACTTCGGCAACGTCAAGCCGGCATTACGAATTACATACCGAAAAATAAGTAGTAACTCAACAGAGCAAGGGGAGATGAAAGGGTCAGTTCAAGACGCAAGCACATTTTATTTTCGTGCTCCTTATTCGCATGGTACGTTAGATACTTATTAAACAATATCCTGCATAGTACAGATTAAATCTTCCGGTGCCATTGCTTTTTAATGCCATAATCAGCAGGGTAAATTTTATGAACCTCATATGTTGCAAATCAAACAGGCAATACTCGTTAATGCATAAATGGCTCCACATTCGCCGATAGTTGCATTTGGTGCTTCGCTGCAGCAACATGTGAAAACCATCAGAGAAAAATAAAGGAAGGGTGTGAAATTTTATTTAAAACATCAGTCACTATATAATTGGTACGAGTCCTTTCTTAGGAATCCCACGCACATTGTTTCCATATGATTATAATTTGCATAAAATAATGATTGTAAAGTAACTGAATATGTTGTAAGGTTGCGCAGAACGCCACTACAGCATATTCAACAAACTGTGACTGGGCCTCTTTGAAGTCAGTCGATCGCGCTCTGATTACTGGGCCCCTGTTACACAGAGTTCAGCCATTCTCAAATATTGTTTACAGCGCTAAGGCCAGAAGCTCTGACAAAAAGAAAAAGAAACTTAAAATAGCCGAGTGAGCAATAACGGGGACTTCCTGTCCAATTTCAGTATTTTTTTTTGTCTGCTGAGCCATGACCTTGAAACCGTTGACTCACATTGTCTTCATCGTCTCGCCCGGTGCTGTTTTCATCGTCGAGGACGCCGATACCCTGCGTTCCACCCATACTAATGAAGAGAGCACTCCGTATTCGCCATTAAAGCAGGCAGGGGCTTTTAAAATCTCCCAAAAGAGAAGTGATGCATAGGAATCCCATGTCGTTTTAGTCGAGTGATTGACGGAATCCCGCCTAGAGAGGTGAAAAATATCAGCTATGAGAATTTTTTTTCCGGAAATCGTTGGTGGTTTCTAAATGGACCATGAACCGCTGATTCGTTTTTAATTTTAAGCAAAAGATTCCGGTTGTACTTTCGGAATCTATATTTGTTTGGTCCATCAACCACTACTGCGCACATATGAACGTGATTATTCTGGCGCCTTTCATTGTTCTGTTCTACTCCACATCTTGAGGATCGCAGACGCCTAGTCTCGGTTCGTTAGTACGAGCGTGAACGTTTAGGCAGATGCAACAGTCCTTGGGCGGCATGAAAACGCAGGTCGCTCGTTTACACGGAGTGTATGTTGCCCCGATTTCGGCACGATGTTTTTTCTTCATGAAGGCGATGACATCGCCATCCGTTTGTAGAAACGGATTGGCAGGAAAACATCAGCTCACGGTAATGACAACTCTCCCAGCCAACAGTAATGACCTAACATAGCTTAGTGTTTGAAGCAAGCGTATCTGAGACTGACCCAGCAGTTTCTCGAATCGCATTCTA
Source organism: Amblyomma maculatum (assembly GCF_055883805.1). Taxonomy (NCBI): domain Eukaryota; kingdom Metazoa; phylum Arthropoda; class Arachnida; order Ixodida; family Ixodidae; genus Amblyomma; species Amblyomma maculatum. The sequence goes on along the minus strand of NC_139347.1, from coordinate 66,851,699 downwards.
CACTGCTCTCGATTCTACATCTCATCGCATTATACACACCTTCTCATCTCCCTAACACCGTACGCCTGAAGCAGCGATAGACGATCAAGCGACAATGTTCTGTTCTGCATCTGGGTCTATGCCGGACATGTCACCTGCCAATACCCCTTGCCCTGGACGACGTCTAAGACGCATGATTTTCTGAAAACGGGGTCTCCGAAACCGTCGTGTTAATAGACTTTACAGAGTTCGTTTAGCTGGTTGAGTTACCTTACCTTCATAGCATGAACTTAAAATGAACCACTCGCACTTGTTACGTATAAAATGAAGACGCAGTTTATATATCTAATTATGCAGTAGAAGTTTAGACAATGTAAGAGCTGACATCGTGCCCTCAGACACCAATTTCAAATTGTGCACTCTGTCGAGGCTCAGACGCCGAGCTTTGCTCATGCTTGCTTGTTCGATATGTGGAACTACGCTGATAACGCAGCAGATTTAAAGCTGGGCTGAACTTCGACATTGAAAGCCTAAAACAATAACCAGGCGCAATATCCACCAGGCTTAAGCCGAAGAAGAGACTTGGTGGTCGGAGTATTCGCCTTTCATTCCAGAGAGACACCGTGTAATCTCCGGTGTCGCTGGATTGTCATAGGGGACATAACGGGTAGATATTTATCCCTGAACAGGTGTGAGGACTCTATCGGAAGCCAATGCTCATTCTTGGTCTTACATCGAGTGACGAAAGGTACGTTTTGCCATCGAACTTTTGAAAGAAGCTGTGCTCGCTCTATAACAAACCGCCACCACCATTAGCCTTGCTCTCTTCCAAGTGCAAAATTGAGACAGGGCAATCATTATTATACATGCATTTCCGAATATTTCCAAATCTGGAGTGGTAATTTATTAGATAATTTCAATTTCTCTTCCAACCTCCAGCAATAATATCCGCATATTGTTGCGAAGAAGAATGGCAATGGCGCGAGAGGAGCCCTCGCGCTAGGTCAGCCATTAAAGTATCATTCACCCTGTCGCCATGTTGTGCCGAGTTTTCGCCACATAACATTTTTGTTGAAGGTGCGGGGTACGTCATCCCATCTTCATCTTGGAGCGTCGACGCCATTCGCACGCCGGCACCATCGGCCGAGAGCCCGTGGATATTGCCGCGCAGCTGCGCCCCAGCGCTTCCTGCCCGAACTTGACCAGCCCCGACCACCGCCGCCCCGCCGCCAGTCCGGACCTGAAAACAAGTCACACAGACAAACTGACCAGAGCGGAAACTAGAATAAAGACCTGAAGGACCCAATGGAACCGAAGGACATAAACACGCAACCCCAGCCCAAGCCGCCCGACGCGACCTCGAGTCATCGGCCCCATGGATGCCTTGGTGGCGGATGGTTGACAAGATACCCAAGCATCAATCGTCGGATCCCCCAAGCATCAGTCATCGTGACGACAAGCAAATCATTCTCTTCTATTTTTCCTTCGATATCCTCACCGTCATGTCATCATGACTTCAGCCACCCGATCGAGAGGTAGTGTTGCGAAGAACGGCAGTGCCGCGAGAGGAGCCCTCGCGTTAGGTCAGCCATTCAATCATCGTTCACCCTGTCGCCATGTTGTGCCGTCTTCTCGCTTGTCGCCACGTATACAATATTGCTAAAGGCGTCTACGTCAGAACAATGGTGCATGCAATGAAACCTTGAACTGCCTCTGTTTTCGAGATCGAGGGCTACTGTCCATACATTTATGGTGGTTTAAAGAGGGCGATATTTTACACATTCATTAAAAACAGATACCCACATATTAAATAAACCAACTATCTATTACATAGTTATTTAATGGGCACATGTGGGCACGGACATTTGATGTGCAGGGCCTGACACGTGTTTTTATATTGTGCAATCGCTTCCTCTTTTAAACACTCACGTGAGGCCATTATAAGATACTAGCTGCCAGTGGCAGATTCTTTGCCGTATTATTACCACGTTTTACTTCGTATTTCCTTAATGAATTTCAGCTCAGCTGCAGAGATCGGTGCAAAGAGGAACGAGTGCACGCCAGTTTTGCACTACGTTTCCGGTTATACCATCCGTTTGTACAAATATTAAAATTATTAGAAAAAAAAACAGTTTCGACAAGAAGCGGCGAGACAGCAGCGGGAAGACAATGTGGTATAAACAAAACACAAACGTAAATGAAAAAGCGCCGAAGGGAAGCGTTAGTTGTCCTTTTAACTTTCAGACTAGTTAGACTGTCTGTCTGGATACAGGCAAATAAAGTAGCAGCTGTCTAAACGATCATTAAGGCATGCTTATCTCTTGTTCGTTTTCCTTTCTGTTCAAAAACAATTCCATCGCCTTGTCCATATCTTTACCGCCATGATAGGGGCGAGACAGATGCCGCGGGACGAGACAGATGACGACATAATCGCGTAAGCTACCAGCCAACATACAAAGCCCTCTTTAACAGAGCCGTATAAACGTGCCTGGGTGGCTTAGAGATAATGTGAATTCAAGGGTCTAGGTAGCCTGATTCTGATATCACCCTCCTATATGAAAGGAGAGTCCCGAGTTGGCAGCGCCTGCCAAACGCAATGTAATGTCAGGAAGCCCCCCGTCCAGTTAGTGCTCGGCCATGCCAACTGTCTGCTACTGCCCCTTTGGGGGGTGTGGGTCCAGGGTGGGCTTTGGCTTTTTGCCATCTTGGGTGGCATCACATCACCTAGAGTGAACCTTAGGCTGGCACTACTTGACATATGAATGGCTGTCATCTTGGGTGGCATCACGTGACCTAGGGAGGCCTTAAAGTGTGACACATTCTGCAAACGACAGTATGAGCCATTAAAAGCTTTCGCATAAAAATAGTGAGCTCCAAGGCCCAGGAAATAGAACGTTCCTGCGCTGTCCTCTCCTTCTTCAGCAGCACTTGATTCCAGCTCTTTTCGGAAGGGGTTACCTGGAGCATATACCCGATGGACGCTTGATGTGTAACCGCTATAATACCTACAGGCATCGGTGTTATGCTCTCCGTTAATAATAACTGATAACCAGTGATGACTTAGAAGGTATGAAGTCTGGATCCTGCTTTGCATCGTTGCGGTTATTTTGATATGGTCTGCATGAAGATGGGGACAAATCCGCCTTCCGCCGAGTGGTCTCATGATGCCTGGTCAGCGCTTCACCCCTGTGGTCGGAGTGCTTTGAAAAACCTGAAAACGGTTACGAAATGAATAAGAGTTGCAGATGAACATGTTCTTGTGCCTCAAATAAGAATGTAATTTTTGTCCACCAATCATAAAATATCCACGAAAGAAGCACCAATCCCATCCAGATCCTGTCTAGAGGCGCGCGCATGGAGGCGCATGAATGGCTCCCTCTACACTCGCGCGTTCGCACAGCTTCCGCGGAGGAGCGCACTTTCCTCCGGCAGACCGGAGATGGCGGGACCAGTACCATCACTGCGAAAGCGTTTTTAATTCATCGCTGCTGCACGCGATGCTGATTTTCCAATAATTCTCACCGAAAAAAACAAAAAAAAGATGGCTCAAAATTAAAATTACTCCGTGTTTCTAATTTCATTTTAAATTTTAGCGTAGAAAAGCGCGCAGTTTAGGCGAAGGAAGTTTTTTAGAGTTACATTTAGTGACGCGATACTGAACAATAAAAATAATTTGAGCTCATTCACTTAATTGTAAAGTACGTAGTGTTTATTGAGCGTCTGAGTTACGGAGAACGCGATCGTTAATCTGCCCTTTTTAAATAAAGCGAAAATGGAGGAGTGTTTTCCACATTTAGATCAAGCATAGAAACAAATACATGCCGTCAAGGGAACTTCAGAATCGCTTCATGTACATTTTAAATTGACATCTAGGGCATTATTAAGGCTGGCGGGGCACCATGACAATTTCAAAGCCGCTACAGGTAGTCCGCTGAGGAGCTTTACGGAATCTCAGCGCACGTGGCCACCTTGAGGAACATAGAGGAAACGCTCTGAGATTTTTTAGGGGGTTCCTTTTCTCGATATTAGGCGGCGCCACCTGTCCACGAAGCTCAGTGATCTCCCGCCACGTAAGAGCCCATTAAATGCATAACTGAACGCTTACCTGTTTAATCTGACGAACTGCGCTAGTCCAGGAAGCACAGGTGCAACACAACGTGTAAATAACGCCGACGGAAGTGCCTGCACGAGCCCAATAAACGTTTTCAGTTTCAGGTGCTCAGTACGTAAGGATGTAAAAGAAAATTTGAAAATATGCTTATGCATCGCCAAAATGATCGACAAAACCTCTTGACAAGAGCGTTTTAGGAGCACATTTAAACAGTTTTTTATTCTGTTGAAAGGACTGCTACTCATTTTGCAGATTTTAAGCAAAGTTTCGTTGTTATATTTAAAAGCCTATGAAATAAAGTATTTTTCATTTTATTATCTTTACCGACCACACAATTTTAAAGCTGAAGCTAGCTCAAATGATATCTTCATTTGTGCCAAGTACCATGTTTTTATAAAGTTTGTTGTCTAAACCAATAGCTTCGAACGTCTTTGACTATCGATAGTTCTGACTAATCAAAGAATGTATAAATGCTTGCGGATACGAGGATAATGAGAGCAAACACAAATGCTAAAAAGGTTTATTTGACTACCGCAGTGCATTTAAATGTAACAAGAAACCATGCTTCTCACTCTGTGCAATTGTTTACTGAATCTATTGCACGTACAGAAAAAGGAAACCGGAAATCCATACCGCCACTAAGAAGGACGTTGGTTTCTTTTACATTGAAAATGGAAGCAGTATTGTGATTTGATAACTGAGCTGCCGTGAAACAGATTGAAGGCGTCAGAGCTCTTCAGGCGTTCCCAATAACCTCTGCAAGGAATGTGCCAACAGGAGATAGCATAGCTATAAGCTCAGCTGTCTGCACATGCCTGCACATTCGAAAAGTAACAAGTTAGCAAAATTCCGGGTATACAATGGAAAGGCTATTAGGCAAGCAAGTAAGAACAAGCCACGCAAGAGGTTGATATGCACGTAAAAATAGGTGCCCGCCCAGACCAAGCAAAAAAATAAAGGGACCACAAATATAAAGAGAAAGAATGACATTGATGTCGTATTTGTCCACATTGCGCTGATTCATCCGAAACTGAAGTAGCCACAAGAAGCGGAGTCCTCTAAGGAAAGTGAACATTGAACTGCTTCCAAAAGCACACAAAGCGATGAAGTAGTTGCCATCACTGTCGAGTACCTTACCATACACCCTGTAATTAGGTTGACAGCATTTGCATTTTGGGGCCTACCTAGAGATAGAATGTTCGTCTTATTCGGGAGTCTTCAATAAAATTAGACCGAAAAAGCTGCGCTCTAAGTGCCTCTTCTTAGCTGTATTGCAACTTTTAGAGCGCAGCTCTTATGCGCCCGTTACGTGGTTGAGCCGCGCCGCGTTGGTATCGTTAGCGGTACAAGCGAGCGAGAGTCACGAACCAGGAGAAAGTAATGCGCCAAAGAGAATTTTCAGAAGAGAAATAAAAGCCGCTCTCTGCCCCGCTCGCTCGTGGCTTTTGTTTCTGTTCTCCGTAGAATTTCTCTTTGGTTCGTGAGAAAAATAGTGCTTTGTCACTCCCCATACATACATACATACATACATACATACATACATACATACATACATACATACATACATACATACATACATACATACATACATACATACATACATACATACATACATACATACATACATACATACATACATACATACATACATACGTACGTACGTACGTACGTACGTACGTACGTACGTACGTACATACATACGTACATACATACATACATACATACATACATACATACACATACATACATACATACATACATACATACATACATACATACATACATACATACATACATACATACATACATACATACATACATACATACATACATACATACATACATACATACATACATACATACATACATACATACATACATCTGTTGCCAAAAATCTATCGCGTCTCTCATAGCCTGAGTCGCTTTGAGACGTTAAACCCCTAAACCAAATTAAAAAAACAAAAATAACTACTCAGAATAAGAGAAAGAGCCTTTCGCTCGTGGCTCTTTCTCTTTTTTCTGAGAAGTGTCTTTGCCATGTGAAAAAAATGTAGAATGCTTTGTAACTGCACTTATAACATACAAGCCTCTCTTAATTTATTTGCTTCAGTGTGTCGCAAAAATGTTTAAAAAACTGAGCTCAAATTACGCATTAGGGAGCATTGTTACCGCCCTTGGAAGTTTTTCTTAGAGGCATGTTGTATCCCATTCATCTTTTTTCTTTGGCTATCTCAACATGTGAATTTGTAAGTTGTTCAAAAAGGGAATAAATATAAATTAAGCTAGTTTCCTTCTATAATTAATGAATTTCTTGAAACTAAAAAGACTCCTAACAGGTTTCAGATGGTTTTACAACCTAAGCAGACTCCACCTATACATTGCCTAAATTTTGCTGGGACAACCGGTTTTGTGTTTCATTTTGCGACCGACGTATTCCATTACGGAGATGTTATTGTGCACGGAGCATGTGATCGGGTTCGAATAATTTTGTTGGTACCGTACACTAAGGATCGCTTAGGGCAAAACCGTAAGACCCCATGCCTGCTATATAAGATCGCGATATAAATCAGATGTCTCACGTGATTTACGTTAATTGACTCAATAGGGGCGTTGATTGAGAAAAACACTAGCAAGATATATCGATGTCTGCGTACACTCATGTATTACGAGCAGAGGTGTGTGCACTATGCAAAGGCGTATGAAATGATGTGGCAAAGGTAGATTCCTAAGGTCTTTTTACCACTCTAAAAACGGGAGTAAGCTCCGGCGCAGGTCTAAGGCATAATGGCATGCACGTACACTCGGCCAGTTCTTTAAGAGTACCGCGGGCCCTCAACTGTCCGGCGCTGCAGCGCTAGAAGACATGAGTGATGACAAGAGTAGACAATTAACTTACACCTGCGCCGGGCCTTTAATTCCGTTTTTAGCGATGTGGCAAAAGGGCCTTAGACAGCTAACTTTGCCACGGCAAGGGCATGCCCACAATTCCTGCTGCTGCAGTGAGCTTCGTCTGCTAGGCTATTCTGAATAGTACGTAGCCACAACTGCCCGCAGTCGCCTGATATAGGCACCGGCGCCTGAAAAAGCTGCCAATACTTTTTATCCGCTGCAAACTGTGCGGATAATATCTGCAAAGAACACACATTTTTAATAAACAGTTTAGCATACCCAATAACTATTTGCAATTTGAAATCCTTACTTTTGGAACAAATAATTGTCGAGAACATTACCCAAGTATCGGCGCATATATTAATTTTTAAACAGACCATCTGGAGGCAGTACCCGCAAATTTAACCGGGGACTGCTGTTGTACTTGGAACCTTAGTACGCAGCGATCAAGGTCACAATCGCCTAGTAAATAGAACAAGGGCTCTCTGAACTCAGACATGAAACTTGATTCGGGGGGTTTCGTACGACGCAGTAAAACCGTGCTGTGCTGCGCCATTGTGGGTCCAACACGAACATAGACCTTTGGCATGAAAACGTTCTAGACTAAAACTGTCACTTCAACCTTACTTCAGACCTACACATTTTAATGTCTCCTTCATTGGTTTGGTGAAATAAATATTTCACGCAAAGTAGTGTCAATGCATAAGGTACAGTCGCGAGCAAAAGTGGTATACAACACTCAGTCGTTGGCGGAGCTCGAGAAACCTGCATGCTAACTTTATCTGGCAACAGCTACCTAAGACCGAGAGAGTAGTGGCAGTGTCCCATTTGATCCACGTGCATGTGTCACTGTCGCTGTCCCCTACGCTGTCGCTAGATGACATTTCGATGCTGTTTTCTCGAGCGGTGTCACTGGCCGAGTGTTGTATACCACGTTTGCTCACGACTGTGCATTTAAAGAAGCGAAAGATTGTACTGAAGCTTTCTGCTAACCGAATGTATCAAGTCCAATAAATAGCTCAAGAAATCTAAAACAGAAACTATACTGAGGATAAAAATTATTTAAACACTAAACTAAAGAAAATAACAAAATTGTGCTATAATAATTAGAAATTAGAATAATTAGAAATTAGAAAAAATTGAGTTAAAGCAAACAGGTAATAAGCTTGAAAGTTCCCGTATTTTCACGAAAGAAGTTTGAATGTGGACGCTGCAGTGTTACGCAAAATCTACAAAACGTAGATTCATGGTTGTGATCAAACACAAGACATTTTCCCAAGACAACAGTGAAATGCAAGAGTCTGTATTGCTTCACAAAGAGCTGTTTTGTTCGGGCGCACCTACCAGATAATTCTTTTACTTCCCTATTTGCAGCTTCAATACGTCAACAAATCAATGAAAGAAAACTCGCTTGCCCATCGCATTATGTCGCTTGTCTCACCACAAAAAGAAAGCTTGTTTTATTTTTTTTCATACTCACCTTGACATGTGCCACTAAACAGAATAGCAAATCTCTGCTAAATCAGCCGAGATCAGCGATTTCATTCGTTAGCCTAATACCGATCTGACTGTGAGCTTTATAGCTACGTGTAAAAATTTAGACACGAAATGCATGTGGATATCGGAATAAAAGATGCACATATTTTGTGGCAAAAAAATTTCAGCCATGAATGTTCTTCGCGTTCGTATTTGCCATTAAGGCTACCCAGTGAGCACGAGAGTTCTAGCGTGAAGCTAGCATTCAGAGACTATTAGCATTTAAAGGAGCCAAAGCGATTACAGTGCCACGGAGAGGCGGTGGCGGCGGGCACCCCGGAAAGTTTTCAGGCTCTGCGAAAAAAACTTCCCAGGCACTGCATTCTATTCCATTTATGTCACTCCATGAAAAGCAGAACCACAAAGTCATCATCGGTAAACCGAATTCCCATCCCTTTCCACGTTTCCTGCGCCACCCTAATAGCAATGTCCTGGCACCATCCCTGGCTATACCTAACGGTGGCGTATCATGAAAAAGTTCCCCTGAGACATTCACTGACCTCGAAACTGCCTTTGCACCTAAGGTCAGTTTCCTTGTGTGGTTTTCAGTGCGACGGAAACCTTCACGCTCTATTTTAAACTTTGAACTGCATCAATATAAGAGAGCTTCAACATACGTATGACAAAAAAAAACAATGTAACCCCACTGGGAATGTAGGTTTGAAAATCCCAAATAAAAAAGTCTGTCACTTTGCGAAACTATACATAGAAAACGAAACGATCCTCCACATTCAGCTACATCCATGTAGCGGACAAGTTGTATGAAAAGAGCTTACGATGTATGCCGATCCGGAAAATGAACGATGTTCCCGAGTGAGTGTTAATTACTGCAATTGCTACCTATAGACCCCCCCCGCCCTCTCCGCATCAAATAATCTCGCATCCTGCAGCTTGCCTCACCAGTCGCTATGTCGGCACAAGTTCGCGGACCTCGGTGGCAAGCGCTCGCGAGTGACAGAGGCACTCACATCCATTTTTCACTGACCGATGTGGAATGCGGGCTAACCCCGAAGTGCGCAGCCGAATCTACAGATCGACGCTGCCATGACCCCATGGACAAGGACCATTACTCAATTTACAGCCATTCATTACGGCTGGCCGCGGAGACACGTTTAGCCCAGCCAGCCAGCGCTGCGCTCACGTATCCAAGAGAGGTCATTACAGCATCAATGGCGAACATCTGACACTACTCAGATCAATGGAGCTAAATATTTCAAATAAATTGTTCAGATCGATCTTCGGATAAGCAATAAAGAAAAATATTTGTAGTAAAATAACACGCAGCGTTCGTATTTCTCAACCAACTTAGATAAAGGGTATACCTTTAAGAATACATCTCGAATTCAGATCATCAGATGCCGAAGGGCATTAACGAAAGTTAGGGGGACACTCAAGCTCTGCTTTCAAAGACCAAACTCGACAGGATCAGTGGCTCCCATGTGATCAGCTCCCCTTGCTTATCCTTATTTTCGTACACGCACTCTGCCACTACCATGATTACTGATCGCTTAATATGGGTTAATGGTGGGTTGTAGTAACATATCCTACTAACTCCTGCCAACTCAGCCGTGACATGTGGTCTTGTGGCGTCACCTATTAACTTCCACTTTCCAAAGAGATGCTTGAGATTATTTGTTCGTGCGAATTACTTCACTTTGATGCCGAAGTTTCTGCAGGATTGCGCACTCAACGCTCTTACGTGAAAATTTCAGAGCTCAGGTTTGGCAGCACACTGTAATAATATTAGAAATCTGGTTATGATTGGCTGATGACCGTCCACCTCTTATGGCAGCCACGTGATTGGCTGCTCCCATTTGAGGTACCCTTCTAGTGTGAATTCCCTCAGTGAAGTCCTTTGCCGCCGTTATAGGTCATTCCCATGGTAGGTACCCCACGGTCTCTATACTTCCTCTGTCTTACGAGTGAAATTTGCCGTTTCTATGTCTCTATTTGTGACTTTACAACTATTGAAAGTGGTTTATATTTCATTCATTTTGTATTTGAAATAAATCCAAGTGAATTGATTCAATCGTGGTAACTGAAAAAAAAATATTTATTTGAATTCTTAGAGCTGATGGTGTATGCTTTTGTTTAGCACAGATGTTCTAATTGCTGGGGATATTTAACAACTTCCTCTGTGTAACACAAGCCTTACGACATGAAAAGCAAGCGCAATAATTTGACACGTTTTCTCGTAATGACCTCTACTTTCTTTTTTTCTTAGCAGATGCTCGATCGCGGGCGGTTCCATAGTAAATATGACTTACTGAAAAGCTGCACAATGTCAAAATTTATTTGAGAGGTGTGCAAAAGTGCTAAGTGTTCCAGTGATTGGGTTTCGTTAGTGGCGAAAAGTGTTAAGTGTTCAAGTGTTTCCGTTAGCCAAGGCGAATGCTGCACAGTTAGTATATTTATCTCCTGAAGAATATTCTTCAGTTAACACGAATTACCTGAGCCGAATAAGAAGTAATCGCCCAGACGTATACATGTGATCTTTATGAATCTTCTTTGCAGTTTAAAGGACCAGCCCGTATAGGCGGTTTAATTTCAGCCTAAATTGCAACCTCAATGTACTGTTATAGTTTTCTGCCGTTTTTGCCAAAGGTGTTTGTTTCTTTCCTTGTGAAAATACTATTTCACGAAGTCTAAGTGGCTCGACAATCGGGAAGTTGCCAAACTGGCCAAATTTTGAAGCGCCTGCGTGGGCTAAGCTATTAAGACGGGATAGACTTCAAACCTCAGCCTTCCAGGAACCATGAACCCAGAGTTTGACGTGCTGCCTGTGGGCCGCGAAGCCATATTTGCATGGCGTGAGTAAAACACGCCTATATCTATGTCGCTTTTGGCGACTTAGGTAACACGTCCGTGATATTTCGCCACACAAGTGGCCTCTGGCAGGTGATGGCGAGAAGACAGCAACAGCGTTAAATGCATTTAACAACTACCAAGTTAAACTGCGCCAAACTAGTCATTTTCCACGCTGCACTATGTTTAGCCGTGCCGAACTTCTATCGTTTTAAAAGAGTTTACTACACGATGAATAAGTGCAGGAAGTGATCGATCCAGTTGGTATTTTTACAACCTTGCGTGGGGGTAAGCGACTCTTAAATTCGATGAAGCGATAGAAATGATAAAGGTGACCATGCCTGGATTCTCCAAAATGAGGGCTAATGGCTCCTGGATGTAGCATTTGGTGTTGTATGAGCGTATGAAGCAAGAATATGTTGTGATAAGAAATATATGCACGTTATTTAGTTCATGGGTGTTGTTAACTATCAGGCACTGGGGGACGTCTGGTTGAGAAAGTAGAAATTACCGTTTGAAGGTTAGTCTCATAACTTTTCTTGCGATAAAGCCTGTTCCAAAGACCATATACAGATCATAAGTATTTTTTTTTAATGAACAGATGGGCAGAAAATACAAACGGCTTGTTATGAACAAGTAAATAAGTTGAATACACAGGCCAAGAAACATGCAATAAAAGTATTGATAAATAACATTAGTGCAGCTGGGCATCTAAACGCTAGAAACGGTGTCATATAACGAGCGTGTATATTGTGCGTAGACTTATTATAATCGTCACCATCCTACCGGCACACGGACGCTGGAACGCATTGATGACCAGAAGTGAGAGGAGAAAAGAACAGACGTAACTTTTCAGAGCTCTCCACCTCCTATACATGACAATCAAAGTGCATTTCAAATACAACAAACACGTACGATGCCGTTTCGTTGTAGGGCTAGATCTAGACCGTCAAGACTCTAAAACGTTAGATGAGTGAGCGCGGTTGTTGTGCGACGTTGTCCTTGTTCTCTGTGCTGGTTGAGGTTTTGTCGACAGCAGCTGCCACGTATTGCCGCATTACACAAGTAATGTTCTGCAATTTCCCAATATTGCAGACGAATCAGGGTGGTTCACAACAGAGTTTGTGCGACTGCCATCAAGGATGACAGCTTTAATTGATCGGAATCACAACCCTATTCGCGGTTCATAGACAAGCTTTCGTCGGTTTGTTTTACGCTGGATTGTATGGGAAAATGAATGAATGGCTTAGTAATTCGAATAACAAAAACCAGTGCCAAGAAAAGTGAGCATTATTCTGTGCTGACCACCTTCATCTGGGTGATAAGCTGCTATTATCGGTAATATAAATTATGTCGTCGGTTAACCTCCGCAGTACACAGCAGAATTACACCAGAAACGCTCTACAAAGCAGCACATGACATGGGAAGTTACTGCACGAAAATAGTATTAGTAACACTGAATTACGTGCAACTGAGTTTTTCCGAGTTTTGAGATCCCGAGTAACGTTTGGTATTCTATATAATGCGTGGCATCATGGGTTATAGGCAACTGGTTTACGTTCTTTGGTGAAGCCCTTCCGTTTTCGACCCATTCTGGACAGTGGTTTTGCGGCGCTCCATGTGGGGTCCTCCTCTAGAAGCAGTGAACAGCGAAATGTGTGCCGTTGTTTCAACAGTGGGGAGGATACCAGTCAGCGTTAAACCTGATGCTATATGCTGCGACATGGGAAGTTCGCCGCTGGATTTCTTAGGAAAACTTGCTTCTACGCATGTGCCCTCAATATTTTAGTCGGGGCAAAATTAGTGAAATACCCCCCTTTTTTCAGAGTCACGTGACCCGCAATTTGTGGAAAGTGTGCTCATCATCTTAGTGTTCTTTGTTACGACGGAATATGAGGTTGAATAGAGGACTGTGTGCAAAACTGATGTTGGAATTCTTCAATCTAAGTGAAAGCGTATAAGCTCCATTTTTTGACGTGCGTTTGCTATGTCAACACGACGAGGAAATGGGCTCACAGACATCACTTTTTGGATGGGAAGAAAATTGAGCCAGGCGACGGGGTACTGGGGTTAGCTGACGAGGAGAGCCCTTCAGCTTGCTACCGTCATTCACAAAATACAGGTACACCAAAGCGTAGCCACTCTAGTATACCATTGGTCAACTCGGCCTGTTTTATTTAGTAATCAATAGGCCTTGAATGATGGAGCAGAAATAAGAACGTGCTGCATGTTTAACAGCCGGATTCTTAAAGTATTTAAGGGAATCCTATATAATATCCGCCTTTCAGGGCACCGCGCAACAGCATAAATGAATGGAAGTGTGCGACTCTCCTTGCAGTTTCTCGTTTGCGTACGCACACAATTTGCTGTTAACCTGATCAGTAATTCCTTAGCGTTTGCCTGGTTATCCCATTCATGCTCATTAGCATCCAGTTATAAGTTGCCACAGTACGTGAAAGATCACCAAACATATGTATAAAGGCCCGCTTAACTAATCCGAATGAACTTGCCTGCGTGGAGTAGGAGTAGCGTGTCTGGCACTGCAGTCTGGATCTAAGGTTCCGGGGCGGTTAGATATTCATCTCCCCCTCTTTTCTCGAAGGAGATGCCCCGTTTCACATTATATGGCTGCCAATGGAGCCAAGTAATGTAGTCTCGTGACGTCACATACCCCGACGACTAATCAGGCCCTACCAACTATATGGCCAACTATATGGCCTGCCAAATGCATGCCTGGGATTTTTCGCTCACTCCGATAACAGTGCCGACAAAACCAGATTTTCGGTAGAATCGCGTCTATAACTCTATCGCAGACAAGAAAGGCAATGTTAAGCAAACGGCAAGAGCATTTAGTGGGCACCAGCATTTTTTTACGGTCGTGTAGAAGTGTTATTTCTACGCGTCTGTTCGCGGGTATACGTAGTTGAACACAATAATAATAATGCAGTAACATTAGAAGTCACTTCAGTAAGAAAAGTCTGTCTGCGGCATAGCGCTGTGTACGAGGAAGAGCCACCTGTCGCCTGTAATTGTTGGCAGGTGTCGAGAAACGACATTCACTTCTCTACTTGTAAGGGATAGGGGTGTCCACAATGTGGCTGTGGTGGGAAGAACCACAGAAACAAATTCTGTAAAGTTGACAATGTATGAAAATGACTAATTGATTCAGCAAAACGTCAAAATGACTCACGAAAGGTGCAAAAGACCGCAAATTTGTAAACAAAACTGAAAATGAATTTTACTGATATATGAAACTACCAAAGAAAACCTTGTGTGCCACAAAATCTTCCGGACTACGACAGTCCAAACAGTCTATTCTCGACAGCGTGCAGCAGACTGAAGCCGAAATTGGGCCGAAATGACCAATAAACGCCCGGTAAAATAGTGAACCTAGAATTTGTTCTTAAGGACATGCTACGGCCTCGACGCGTTTTGTTTTCCTAATCCAATGTGCATTTTTAATATCTTGAAATGGAGTACCACCAAATCCGATCCACATATCTGCAAAATTCAATGCACTGTGGACACAAGAAATGTAAATAACCATACGGCAGACAGTGTATATATAATGTAACAAGAAGAAATATATTTACAAACGCGGATTGAAGATGATGTAGGGAGATACAGCCAAGGAGCCAAACTATGAGGGCACAGCGTTCGAACACGTTTCGTCTTTTTGTCCACCACACAGCAGCAGCACACTTTGGCCTCTGTATTCTTCATGCTTAAGACCGTGATAATATCGCCTGCCATCAATAGAAGTCACTTCCGTGTCGGAGCGCGAAAAGAAAAATAAATACCGAGGATAGCTCATCCCTGCCGCATACGTGTGTCGCTTCGAGAAAGCTACCGTGTGCCCGTATCATATTTCGACTTTTGCGAAAACATTTTCTTGTACATTGCATGGGCGCACATTTTTTCTTTATCGTAAACATACAACGAATATATTCATACAGACTTTTCTCCAGCGGAGGGTGAACACCTCTGCTTGAAAACTGATTAAAAGAACCGGATGCATCCAGTTTGGTCGCGCATGTTGAATACTTCTAAAGTTCTTGACTTCGGGATGGGCCAAGATCACCTCTTAGGAAAGTTAGAATTACTTTTCTGTTCAGGGAGCAAAGAGTACTATGAGTGTTTTCAACGGATTAAAAGAACCGGATGCATCCATTTGGGTCGCGTATGTTGGATACCTTCTAAACTTCTTGACTTGCGGATGGGCCAAGATCTTTTCTAAAGAAAAAACAATTTACATTATTTTTCTGTTCAGAAAGAAAACAGTATTATGAGTGTTTTTAGCGGAAACAACCAGAGCTCCACTTTTTGAAGACAGTTTAGGTAGGTAACTTAAACTCAACTTTTTCGTGCAGGAGGGAATGAAAAATTGAAACTAAATTAATTTACTCCAGGTCGTTGCATCTTAAGAAGGAAGTAAGCAACCTGACGTCAATTTCAGTACTGTATTTCATTATTAGAAACACGATGCTGTTTTCCCAGTTGTGTCTCAACTACGTACCGCTGAAAACAGGATACATCGTATACCGCGAAGGCAAAAAGCAATGCTATTACAAAAGACGGATGACTAGTATCACAATTCGTGACATGCGTTCACATTTATTTGCTTGTTCCTTTCGCAGATACATTGACGGGAAAATGTAAACATCCGGTTTAGTCGCAAAAAAGAATTTCACGAAGCAGCCGAGGCCAGATCGCATTCGAAGCTTGTTTTTCTTATACCTTATCCTTAACTCGGGGGAACAACTGAACAATTAAGATGCTTTTGGAGCCTTTATCGAAATCTGTAGTGCATCTATTTTTTTCAGTTCTACTAAAACACAACCCATGCAACTCTCATGTATCACTCTCGTTCAACTAAGTGTATCTTTTGAGTGATATATGTTGTTTAGATCCCTTTCAAATATTAGCATATTTTTTCTGAAGCATTCCGATTAGTATTCTTCGGGTCTATACTTTCGTGGAATTAAGTTTAAATGAGGTAACTTTTACGTGCGCATTTAAAGAATCATTATTGATTTTGCCGCTAAACTCGCTTCAGTTTTCTGGGCTTAAAATTCTCAACTTACCTGGCAATCGATAATATCGACGCTACACGTTCCCGCTTTTATTTCAGACTACTCATCCAGCACTCTGTGACACAAAATCAAATCAGCTTGTTTGAGTTTCCATCAATGTTCCAGCCCACTCATTCTGTTAGGTAACTTTGAACGATCGCTCCAATTGCCGGTATCAGCACCGGCGGTGGAAAACTCATAATATATCTGGAGATCAACGAAAGGTATTTTAATCTGTGCCGAAAAAATCAGTTTTACATTTTTTTTTCGGAAGTGAAGTGATGTGTCAGACTGAGGAGACGATCTAAAATAACATCTTTTTTTTTTCATTTTTATGTAGGCAAGGTGCCCTGATACAAAAAACGATTTACAAGTCATCCCTATATGGCATAGACACCAGTGTGTTACGTTTGCACATTATGCTACACGATTAAGCCATCTACAATATAAAGAAATAAAAATCATTAATGCTCGCTTCTGAATCACTTTTTCATTGCTAGACATTTTCTTTAGGTGAAAGGGCATCCAGATAGGATTTCCTGTAGCAGTGTATTCTTAGTTTAGATAAATGTGTAGAGGTGAACGGAACCATCATATTCCCACGGTCAGAGAAGTGGGCAATTCCCGTCTGTATGCTACAGGCATGCTCTAATTTTTCGAGGGCGCGAGATTCTATGCGAGTTCAGGGGTGTCAGTGTTTTTCGGAAGCCGACAATCTCTTGTCATGCGCATGTTTGTGATTTCTCACATGAGGGTACTGATAATCTAGCAATAAATCTTGCCAGAGGCGTGTCCGTAATTTTTTTTATACTTTGAGGCTACAAATTGAGAACAGTCGTTTGTGTTTGCCGCACGGGGGTTCTTGTCTAGTGTGTCTACATTAAAATTCTAGTGTGTCTACCTTAAAATCGTGAGCATCCTTACCTCACCTTGAAATACTACAGACAATTTTCCGATTACGCCTTTTTTATATGTTTGATCATTTACTTTTAGGAGCATCTATCATGTCACCAGCCCATTGTCTTTCTAGCAGAATTAATCAACAGAAGGCCATCTATCCACCCCTTGCTAGAAACTCGATCTGCTCATCTGGAATGATTTTTGTCAAATCATCTAGGGATTGGAACTTATTGCCAATAAAGCTGTGCATATTGCCAATCCCAACCACTTCAAGAAAGAGATCGAAGCACTATACTTGTAACTGTCATGTCTATACCTCATGTAATGACCCATACCGAGGCCCTTAAGGTATAATAAATAAATAAGTAAATAAATAAATAAATTATTTAATTACCTCATTAATAATAAATAATTTCTTGAGAGAATAAACGAGCTCACCTTTGCGACGCAGTAGAAGCTAACACTAACCTACGCAAGATAATATTTAATCGGCAGGAGGAAAAAAAAGTTTGTTTAACGACAGGAATAACATCGTCTCGTGCTACACACATCTGCCCTTCAACAGACGAGGGATATACAATTAGTAGATGAACCGAATTTAATAGTAAAGAGGGGACTGTCTTGAACATGGGAATACGAATTATTTGCGCCCCTTTCAATCCGCGAATTTGGTAGATGTTTGTTTTGGTGCGAAAAATGAGCGGTGTTTATCGGCCCGAGGAGAGCAGGAAAAATAGTCACCGGCCGATGTCATGCTTATGCCGCAGGAAAGCAAGTGTCGTAATAAATTTTAAGGATTGAAGGCCATTACTGGTAGGCACCAGCCTTCAGAGGTTCTATTTGCGGACCAAGCTCAAGAGCAATCGACAGTCAAGTGAAGTGCGCCATGTGTGGAAGCCCTCGAGCATCATCTGGTGAGCTCGAACCTTTCCTTGATCAGTCGAGCGCTCCATTGTCGCGCGCGAGTAGCGGCAGTCAGGTCTGCGTTCACCATTAGTCGGACGACGTTCCAAAGCAAAATAGGGTGCCGCCGCAATTAGTGAGTGCTTTTCGATACGACCGGCAGCACGCCGCTGCCGAAGCGTAGTTATTTTATCAGCAAACGGGTCTTGGGACTTCCCAAACTCCTCCCACTCTTATTTACGCTGGGCTTCTTGTCTAAGCACGTTTCACACAAATTGAAGCAGTCTGCGAAAACACGAGCAAGGCCCCTTAGCTAACATTGCGCAGTCAGGAGTACGTTCCTTTCGATCGATAGAGCCCTTTCGATTTAATACTCATGATGGAGTTAACAAGGACGGCGTTTTTTGAGTTAGACACGTCCTTGCTTCGCAATCTTTATTCCTCTACTCATTTATCTCCAATTCTTCAACACATCATGTGTTGCTAAATGTTAATGAGGAAACTTAAACGAGAAATCAAATAATTAAGCCCGTAAAAAGACATTTAAACGCAAAATAAACATTTATCTTATGCTCCAGGTGAAGTGACTTCACTTAGAACCTCATGTTTGAGAAAAGCATGGATTTTCGAAACTGTGGTAAACGGTTTTTCAAAATACCCAAGCAGCTGCTGGCATATGCCCATATTTTGTTACAAAAAGTGCAGAAAAGAAATTAAAACAAACAATTAGATAAAACGGAAAAGGGGGCGGGGGGGGTAGGGGGGGGGGGAGTCTAAATCAAAGCTATGGCGGGGCTTGAAACTGATAACTAGCTTTTTTTTAAATTTTTTTGTACATATTTACGCTATTTCTTTGTTTCATATCTACGTTGCCTTTCCATTTGATTACTTTACTACTGCCTAATAATTTGCCCTTTGTATGGCCTGAAAAGATGGATTGTGATAGATTTAGTAAATTTACTATATGTGTATGAAAACTGACTATTATTTGAATGTAAAAAGAGGCGGTGATTTAGTTATATACTCAGCATTTAATTATTCTTCAATGATGTCGTATTGCTTCCTTCTAATAGTATCACAAGGGGCTCTCAATCGTGTCATTGCTCAATGTTATTTTGAACATTATAATCAGAATTCCACAAAGATGGTGACAAAATATTTTTGTGAAGTTTGTTTACTTAGATATTGCTATACTCTTCTGACAGAGAAACATGCCTGCCTTTCGGGTTACGACAGATATTCATCCATCTGGCAGGTCCAGGGGGCGTTTGGGAACATTGGCTGGAACGAAGTTTGCTCATCCTGAGGGGAGCGAGATGATACCGGCCATCGTTTTACCGAAAATTTTAAGGAGCAGAATAATCCATTGATTCGCTCTAGTCTAGAGACTATATATATGGTGCTCTATTGTGAACACATTATATATATTCGTTATTCAATATATTCTATTCCTTTTGTTCTTATCGTAGTCCTCACCGCGTCGAACCGCTACAGGAGACGAAAGCTTCGTCAATGTGCATGGGCGACTTTTTTTTTTCTTTCTCCTCAGCCACATTATAGGACTGAAATAAACGGAACTGCATTGGTCTGAACATGTGAATACCTTCATCCTGCTCTGAATTTACCGCGTATAATTTTTCTACCTGGCAGTGATGTGGCGCTGACGCTTTTATTTTGTATACCGTGTGATCCAGCAGCAAGTCTGTGATAGGTTTAGGACTACGTGTTCCTTAGTCTCACAGATGAAAATGACTTGAACAACCATGAGATCTCTAATTTTTCCTGTGTGACATGACTTCACCACTAAGCAATGGTGAATTTTGTGCGATTCCGCTAGTTTTGCAATATAGCCAATGTAACAATACAGTGTGCCCATGCAGGTGCGGCGTATGCAATAAATAATGGCCAAGCTACGCGTAGAGGCACCGTGACATTTAAACTCGAATGTTCTTAAAACTAAAGAGAGCTCCTCCGGCTAGTGACACTGAAATCTGGTTGATTTTCAATTGTTCGACTGTTGCTTACTGTATTAACGGGATCACAATATATCAGGATATGAGGGCAGATAGTAAAATTGCATTCCACCCCATCCAAAGGCATACAAGCGCTTGTGCTCGCTGTGTTTTTGCCTTTCCTTAGAAAACCTTTATATATATATTACATTTTGTTCTTCTAGAACGGCTGATAACTACACTGACGTACATACAGGAAACGCTACTCTCGCCCGGACTGGGCCTTAGCATGTGTTATAT
>NC_139347.1:66753752-66826252 GCF_055883805.1 Amblyomma maculatum | reverse complement strand
TGTCGTGGGAAGGCCGGCGCGCCATAACATGCTAAAAAAAAGACGCATGCGTAAACCATTAGCCACTGTCACATATCACAGATAAAACTGCAATCTTTGCTGGCAGAGCCATTATAGTTGTTCTTTTTTTTGTTTAGTGTAATGCACTAAAATTTTTCCTGGTATGCGAGCCATTTTTTAGACTGAGCATGGCTTTCCTCATCTGGCATGCAGCCATTTGCTCCCGCATTAATTAGCAAAGCAGATTTCCTGATGCGCTGAGACCTTGACGCTGTCCGCGGGTGCTGAAACATATTTGCAGTGAACATTTTTGGGCATGCAGCCGCCATGAAGTTGTGTTGATGCATTGTGCCTAGTCAACCATGGCACCGTCATTTCCTATAATATTCAGTGTACCTATTGCGTTTTGGTTTTGCGCGCTGTTTTCCGTGTTTCTCTAGCTAGCAATATTAACCTTCTTTACACGTTTTAGGATTACTTCTGTATGTTTGATTCCCACGGCCCACAAAACGCTTGTTCTGGATGGCTCGTGCAGTCTTATATTTTGTTTTGAACGATGAACCGATTCTACTAGAGGGTTTGAGCTCCTGCTGCTTTTTTTTTTTTTTTCTGCACTCACAGAAATAAATTCAGAGAGAGGACTTGATCTAAAGCTCGCGCTAATGCCCATTTACCGTGGTGTAAAACTTATTTTATTGTGCCATTAATATAACCCTCAACGGGCGAAAATGGTGGGATCGTTTTGTACGAAGCCTGCCTTCTATACACAGTCACGCATATACACTTTCTGGAATATTCTATACGCACCGGAAGCCCTCCAAGGTGCGTTGTCAAAAAAGTGACGGCGAAATAAAATTCGAAAAGCAATGCCAAGCAAATCGTTGCTAGAGCGAATATGCAATGACTAACTGCTGATGCAGATTTCGTGAGTCATATTTCACGATCTGTTACGAGCTTCTCTTTTCCGTTTTGTTGATTTCGTGAACAGTGGCAGTGCTTCGTGACTAGCAATGATAAAGAGTAGAATAAGAAGGTTAAGGAGCAATGACGAGTATGGCAGGAATGAAAGAGTTGAATACCTTGTATTTGTTTTGCTATAAAAAACGACTGTAATCATTGGATTCATTTGACTTTGTTGCTCCCCATCCCACACAGAATGAATTATTGCAAGCGCCATGCACTTGAGGCGCTCATTCCTTTTACGATCACAAAAGGAGGGGACAATTTTTCAGAGCCATCCCTGAAATCGACAAGCTCCTCTCGGAATATCTGTGGAAGCAGTGACGCTACTCTTGTATTTCTTCCTTTTTAGTCTCATGACAATTTCACACCGCGAGCTATAGGATGTCACTCCGGTCAGTGCATTGTTTTCCAAGCTATTGGCTATAATCGGTCTTGCCATAAAAAGCATTACTGAGCTCTGTTTCTTTAATTTGGGCCAATTCCTTTTGTTTTGAAAGCAACTCTGTTCTTTTCCTTCCATAGACCACAAGCAAGATATGATTGTCCTTTTCGCTGATACGAAGTGCAAACGACCCAATGCCGACATTTTATGACGTTAGCCTCGAGGCTTGTGGCGCTGAGGTTGTGTTAAATGTGGCAGCGCATTCTATTTATACTGTTCAGCATAAACCGACTAATGTTACGAGGCCATAGTAATTCACGGGAGGGGGGAGGGGGGGGAATAACAAACATGTCTTTTCGCACATTAAAAAAAAAACAAAATGCCCGTTTGCATCGCAGTGTTGTTGATCTGCTTCCTGGAAGGAATATAGCTGGAGACCTGAATGCCTGAACCACCTTTGTGCTCTCCTAAATCTCGGGTATCTCAGTCACCGCCGGTGTGACGAGGTAACCGTGTGCGAAATCATGATAAAAGTTATCATGATACGCTCGAATTCGCCACAGTAACTGCAGCCTTGGGGCAAGCTGCAACGAGTGTTCTTTTTACATTCGACCTCACCTTTGGACAATCCTTTTTAACGCGAGAGCGTTTAGGGCTTCGTGTCACAGAAAAGCATTTGTCAGTGTTGTGTTTGTAACGCGAAAATCAGAAGAAGGTACAGAAACAACTAAAGTTTTGCAGAAAAGCGCGGATTCGAACACGGTTCCTTCGTTGCGCGAAGCGAGCACGCAACCACACCGTCCCAAAACCACATTGCTTGCCTCCGAACGAAAGTGGGCTTAATTAATTTACAAGGTGTCTCCGGAAAGTAAGGCAATTATTTTCTTCCGGGTGCTACTGTTGGTACTGTGCTCGGATTGGTTGGGATAGGCGGGGAGACGTTCAACTTTTCATCACTGCCTAGTTCAGTCTGCTGTAAGCTCTGGGAGCGTCAGAATTGCTGTTTCTATGTACCCACTGATAGTGCCTGATGACTCCGCACGCGAAAACCGGCACGTGATTAATTTTTGATAAACTCAATAAGCGTCTTGCGGACACCTACTAAACGATTCAGCGAGCCCACAGCAAATCGGCTTTGCGGCATTCACATGTTTCGAGATGGATGAGAAGTTTAACGTGGGCAGTAAAGACGTTAATCATGAATCCCGCTCTAGACAGCCACCAACGAGAAAAAGGGATGAGCATACATGTATCTTGTGCTCGCAGTGTTTTGAACACCCACAGTCGAATGAATGTCAAGATGATTGCCGAGACGCTCAAGATTCCAAAAATACCCGTTCGCAAAATCGTAAGCAAAAATTTGAACACGCGAGAAGTGCGCGCCAAGCAAGTCCCCAAATTGTTGACGCCCTTCTCATAATCGATCTGATCCTAATAAAGTTTTCCTATGCTGTGTGGTGCTATGCGGGCCCTCGGTACTCTGGTGACACACGCGGCAACAAGCAATATGGTCTGCTAATGATGTCTATTTTTGCGTTCGCGCGGCCGGAATTAATAGCGAGGTGAAAAAATCAGTTCAAGGCCTAAACTTAAATAGCGCGCTTTAAAATAGAAATACCGAACGTTTCAAAGCTTCTTATCGTAATATCCTAGTAGGTGCCCGAACGGCCTCTCGTTTTGTCGTTCATTGAGGAAATAATATGTATTTCAAGAACATCTAGGCACTCCAAGCTACTTATGGCTACTCTCCTGATAACTATTGGCTGGACATTGAGAGGAATTTTTCGCAATCCCTTCTCTATCTACATTTTCTGAAGCCAACCGTCAATTCTACTTCGCAGTGCATATTACTCCTGTTGCAATATACAAGCCACTGTACACTTTTCTGAACCCCGCGCTATTTTATCTACGAATTAGTATTTCCATTGCTTCTAGCAAAGCTTTGAAAAACGTTACTACCCTCATAGGTTTCACAATAAAAGAAAGAAACCAAGACGAGGACCGAACCAAGCAAGTGCGCAGGAGAGAGGTTAGATTTTAAATTAACAGAAGATTTCTATCGAAAACACGTTCCTGAATAAGAACCCTCCATGTGCCAAGACTTGAAAATGAGTCTGTATTTTATCATACTAAAGTCAATTTCTTTTATTTTGAAGACTGAATGTGGTTGGATTGCACACGTACGAGCCTTCCAGTGCTTTTGTATTTCAAAGGCTTCAGAGGGTTCGCTTTCCTTTCGTGTTTTTACCGTGGAGCTAAAGTGGAACATCCTGGAAACGTTTACGGGACATGTAGCGCACTGGGAAGTAAGGTTAGGTGTGGCACCGCCGCCCCACCACCTAAGCCTAACTAAAATAGTTTGTTCCGAAATTTTAGGTACCATTGTTATTTTTATTCCTGCATGATATAAAATGCTGAATATTCTTCGTTAGTTTTTTCGTGTACTTTGCGATTCTGCGCATTCGAAATGACGCCCATTCACATGAAACGGGGGAGTGTAACGACTTTTCTTAACTTTAACCAAAGCAGAAGATGCCCGTCCCACGCTCTTAAGCACTCTTCAACATCGTAATCTCTCGTTATGATACCCTGCTTGTGCCTAAAGCCTTTATTTTAATGCCTCCTTCTTTATATACTTATTAGTTTTTTATTGTACGGTACCTACGAATGCGATGAGTGTGGCACTTAAAACGCTCAAAGACGAATGATCACACGTAAATATTCCCCAGTGCCAGCTGTAACAAATGGGGTCAAGTCAGAGAAATTTTCCCAGTGATGGCGCTTGACAACCTTGATCTCGGGGCTGGACAGCATTTGTAGCGCAGTAAATGTTGTCCTCTTTCTTCATTGAAGAATGGGAGAGGCTGACGTAAACTGGAGCTTTCTAGACAGGGGATGCAACGTACTGCTAAAGTTGGTGAGAAAGTTAACTTGAAATTAGGCGCTGGAACCTTGATAAGTGCGACTCATTATGGCGTGCTTCTCTGCAAGTGTGGGCCTTTCATGGGCTCCCAAAGAAGAGACCAGTGAGTGAGTAACGCCCGAGTTTCTGGACTCTAAGCGCACGCAACTTAACAGTACGTTTGCGCAGATTTAGGTGGTGCCCTCGTAGCTCCATTTCAGCACTAAATGTTCGCACGGAATATTTAAGAGCGCCTTAGGATGACAATCTCAAAATTAACCACTAGTCTAGATTGTTTATTCCGATTAGGTGCGCGCATATCATGCCTTTGTAATCATTTGTATGTGAACACTGCCACACATTGTGAATCTGTTCTCGATTTCGAGATAGGACAATAGGATAGGATAAGATAGGAAATACGTTAATTTCTCTAGAAAGGTCTTCTGCTAGAAGCAAAACAGGTCCATCTTCCTTCTTCTCACAGGGTCGGTGCCCCTATTCCAGGGCTCCGCTGAGCTTGCTGCTCGCTGGGCGTGCTGGATCAGACCTAGTTGGCAAGCCAGATCGCCTCTGTAGAGCCGGCTCTCACAGTGTTCCGCACTCGGGTCTTTACGGAAGCTATCGTTGTCTCTACACTCCCACGTGATGTCGTATAACGAAGGTTTGCTACCACACCATGGGCAGGTGTCACGATATTGCAATGGGTAAATCTTGCTAAGGATATGCAGGTTTGGGAATGTTCCTGTCTGCAGTCTTCGCCAGTACACTGCCTCTTGTTAAATTAGATCACGATGAGGCGGCGGATAGCGGATCTGTACCCCCTTATAGTAGTTCAGCTTACTGTCTGTTACGTACAAAGTATTTACTAAGGTGATCGCTAATAGAATCAGGACAACCTTAGACTGCAATCAAGCAAAGATTGATCAAGCAGGATTTTCGGAAACGGTACTCTACTATCGATCATATCCATACCATCACCCAGGTGATAGAAAAATGCTTTGAATATAACCAGCCCCTATACATAGCATTCATTCATTACGAAAAAGCATTTGACTCAGGTGAAACCTCGATGGTAATGCAGGCATTGCGAAATCAGGGGTAGGCGAGCCGTATGTGAAAGTGATGGAAGATGTATATATATATATATATATATATATATATATATATATATATATATATATATATATATATATATATATATATATATATATATATATATATATATATACATATATATATTTATATATATATATATATATATATATATATATATATATATATATATATATATATATATATATATATATATATATATATATATCAATTAAGGGGAAATGAGGGTGCTCGTTATAATACATGAAGGAAAGAAGCCAACAGTCGGCGAGGCGAGGAAAGCGTTGGGGATGGTACTTTTATGCATTTTTTTTTAATGTTTGCTGAGATAATCACGGGAATTAGTAATGTAATCTGTTTAGGTGAAAGATAATTAAACACAAAGTAGAAGAAAAAACGACGTGCCGATGGTGGGGACTGAACCCACGACCTCCGGATATCGCGTCCGGTGCTCTTCCAACTGAGCTACATCGGCCGCTGTCACCCCTGCTACTTGCTTGGGTATTTATGTTGTCTGTATACGAACCTTGAGAGTGTTCACCAGCGCCACCCTCAGCCATAGCGGCGGACGTAGAACGTCCTGTGTTACCGTCAGCGTCACGTAGAACGTGATCAAGAGCGAGGGCGAAAGCTGTGCTAGACCCGTCTTACGCTACCTATGGCTTCAAGACTGCCAGAACCGAGACCCCCATAAGCTACAAGCACATCAATTAAGGGGAAATGAGGGTGCTCGTTATAATACATGAAGGAAAGAAGCGAACAGTCGGTGAGGCCGAGGAAAGCGTTGGGGATGGTACTTTTATGCATTTTTTTTTAAATGTTTGCTTAGATAATCACGGAAATTAGTAATGTAATCTGTTTAGGTGAAAGATAATTAAACACAAAGTAGAAGAAAAAACAACGTGCAGATGGTGGGGACCGAACCCACGACCTCCGAATATCGCGTCCGGTGCTCTTCCAACTGAACTACATCGGCCGCTGTCCCCCCTGCTACTTGCTTGGGTATTTATGTTGTCTGTATACGAACCTTGAGAGTGTTCACCAGCGCCGCCCTCAGCCATAGCGGCGGACGTAGAACGTCCTGTGTTACCGCCAGCGTCACGTAGAACGTGATCAAGAGCGAGGGCGAAAGCTGTGCTAGACCCGTCTTACGCTACCTATGGCTTCAAGACTGGTGAACACTCTCAAGGTTCGTATACAGACAACATAAATACCCAAGCAAGTAGCAGGGGTGACAGCGACCGATGTAGCTCAGTTGGAAGAGCACCGGACGCGATATTCGGAGGTCGTGGGTTCGGTCCCCACCATCGGCACGTTGTTTTTTCTTCTACTTTGTGTTTAATTATCTTTCACCTAAACAGATTACATTACTAATTTCCGTGATTATCTAAGCAAACATTAAAACGAAATGCATAAAAGTACCATCCCCAACGCTTTCCTCGGCCTCGCCGACTGTTGGCTTCTTTCCTTCATGTATTATAACGAGCACCCTCATTTCCCCTTAATTGATGTGCTTGTAGCTTACGGGGGTCTCGGTTCTGGCAGTCTTGAAGCCATAGGTAGCGTAAGAGGGTTCTAGCACAGCTTTCGCCCTCGCTCTTGATCACGTTCTACGTGACGGTGGCGGTAACACAGGACGTTCTACGTCCGCCGCTATGGCTGAGGGTGGCGCTGGTGAACACTCTCAAGGTTCGTATACAGACAACATAAATACCCAAGCAAGTAGCAGGGGTGACAGCGGCCGACGTAGCTCAGTTGGAAGAGCACCGGACGCGATATTCGGAGGTCGTGGGTTCGGTCCCCACCATCGGCACGTTGTTTTTTCTTCTACTTTGTGTTTAATTATCTTTCACCTAAACAGATTACATTACTAATTTCCGTGATTATCTAAGCAAACATTAAAAAAATGCATAAAAGTACCATCCCCAACGCTTTCCTCGTCCTCGCCGACTGTTGGCTTCTTTCCTTTATGTATTATAACGAGCACCCTCATTTCCCCTTAATTGATGTGCTTGTAGCTTACGGGGGTCTCGGTTCTGGCAGTCTTGAAGCCATAGGTAGCGTAAGAGGGTTCTATCACAGCTTTCGCCCTCGCTCTTGATCACGTTCTACGTGACGGTGGCGGTAACACAGGACGTTCTACGTCCGCCGCTATGGCTGAGGGCGGCGCTGGTGAACACTTTCAAGGTTCGTATACAGACAACATAAATACCCAAGCAAGTAGCAGGGGGGACAGCGGCCGATGTAGCTCAGTTGGAAGAACACCGGACGCGATATTCGGAGGTCGTGGGTTCGGTCCCCACCATCGGCACGTTGTTTTTTCTTCTACTTTGTGTTTAATTATCTTTCACCTAAACAGATTACATTACTAATTTCCGTGATTATCTAAGCAAACATTAAAAAAAATGCATAAAAGTACCATCCCCAACGCGTTCCTCGGCCTCGCCGACTGTTGGCTTCTTTCCTTCATGTATTATAACGAGCACCCTCATTTCCCCTTAATTGATGTGCTTGTAGCTTACGGGGGTCTCGGTTCTGGCAGTCTTGAAGCCATAGGTAGCGTAAGAGGGTTCTAGCACAGCTTTCGCCCTCGCTCTTGATCACGTTCTACGTGACGGTGGCGGTAACACAGGACGTTCTACGTCCGCCGCTATGGCTGAGGGCGGCGCTGGTGAACACTCTCAAGGTTCGTATACAGACAACATAAATACCCAAGCAAGTAGCAGGGGTGACAGCGGCCGACGTAGCTCAGTTGGAAGAGCACCGGACGCGATATTCGGAGGTCGTGGGTTCGGTCCCCACCATCGGCACGTTCTTTTTTCTTCTACTTTGTGTTTAATTATCTTTCACCTAAACAGATTACATTACTAATTTCCGTGATTATCTAAGCAAACATTAAAAAAAAATATGCATAAAAGTACCATCCCCAACGCTTTCCTCGGCCTCGCCGGCTGTTGGCTTCTTTCCTTCATATATATACCGGGTGTCCCAACTAACTTGAACCAAGGGATACAAAATAATACATTTGAGGTAGGTCAATGAAACCAATTGCATTCACCTGCCAGCCTCCTTGCGCACTACAGGCGATTTTTTGTTTTGCAATTACTTAATTAGCTAATTATGTTAATTTTTCTAATTTGTTAAATATCGGCTTTAGACCAAATATGTGAATTGGAAACTTGTAGAGCACCTTCAGAAACCCCCATTCCATTAATTGCGATAAAGAAAGTCTCACGTGTATCTTTTTTTCTGCGCTCAAAAGAAAGCCCGCGAAATACAAATAATACCACGTGACTAGTGCATTTGTGCGCCGCGATTAGGGTGCTCTCAGTCGTGGTTTGAGCGAACAAAATTAGCTGCAGCCGTGTCTCCTTTGCCCCGTTAAAGCGGCAGGCCGATATGCCTGCGATGGCTTCTTCGCCCGCGTCCGAAAGCCGGCCCACGTGATGATGCAAGTAGCACCGAGAGCGGCGAGCCGACACCACCGGGATTCTAACAAACCCTCCTTCTCTCCCATCAGCGAACTTTACGGCAAACGGATGAGCGATAAGGTATCAGCCACTGAATCTGCGCATGCAGGCTTGGGTAAAGGGTCGAGATGACAGATGACATCATGTGACTCGACTAAAATTAGCTCTGCACCTTCATTTGCCGGTTCTTTATCGTCATCCGCCTGTCGTGATGTAGGCTGCTGCGGTGCACAGGCCTGGCCAAGATCGCGGTGACGACGGGCGAGCTCAAGCTCGCTCCAACCATCGCCAACATTTCTGCCTGCCGCTGCAACGGGACCATCGGGTCACGGCCGCAGCTGATTTCGTTCGCTCAAACCACGACTGAGAGCACCACGATCGCTGCGCTCAAATGCGCTAGTCACGTGGTATTATTTGTATTTTGCGGGCTTTCTTTTGAGCCCGGAAAAAAAGATACACGTGAGACTTTCTTTATCGCAATTAATGGAATGGGGGTTTCTGAAGGTGCTCTACAAGTTTCCAATTCACATGTTTGGTCTAAAGCCGATATTTATTAAATTAGAAAAATTAACATAATTAGCTAATTAAGTAATTGCAAAACAAAAATTGCCTGTAGTGCGCAAACAGACTGGTAGTTGTATGCAACCGGTTTCACTGACCTACCTCAAATATATTATTTTGTAACCCTTGGTTCAAGTTAGCTGGGACACCCGGTATATATATATAGTGGCTGCACAGCAACCATAGTTCTGCATAAGGAAACTAACAAAATACCCATAAAGAAAGGAGTTAGGCAAGGAGACACAATCTCCCAAGTACTATTCACAGCTTGCATAGAGGAAGTATTCAGAGACTTGGAATAGGAGCAGTTAGGGATAAGGGTAGATGGAGAATACCTCAGTAATCTGCGATTTGCTGATGACATTGCCTTGCTAAGCAACTTGGGGGATGAACTACCGATAATGATTGATGACCTAGATAGGAAATGTAGAAAGGTAGGCTTGAAAATGAATATGCAGAAGACTAAGGTAATATTCAACAGCTTCGGGAAGGAACAGCAGTTTACATTAGGTAGCGAAGTACAGGAAGTAGTAGGCGATTATGTCTACTTAGGACAGGTAGTAACCGCAGATCCGGACCATGAAAAGGAAATAACAAGAAGCATAAGATTGGGATGGATCGCATTTGGCAAGCACTCGCATATTATGACTAGCAGCTTACCGGTATCGCTCAAGAGGAAAGTGTGCAACAGTTGCATCTTAACCGTACTCACCTATGGGGCTGAAACGTGGAGGCTAACCAAGAGGGTTCTACTTAAGTTGAGGTCAACCCAGAGGGCTATGGAACGAAAAATGGTAGGGGTAACATATAGGAAGCGAGCAGAGTGGATAAGAGAAATAACTCAAGTTACCGACATTTTAGCGGAAATTAAGAAGAAGAAATGGACATGGGCAGGGCATGCAGTGCGAAAAGAGGATAACTGATGGTCGCTGAGGGTAACAAATTGGATTCCAAGGGAAGGAAAGCGTAGCAGGAGGCGGCAGAAAGTTAGGTGGGCGGATGAGGTTAAGAAGTTCGCAGGGGTCAAGGGGATGCAGCTAGCACAGAACTGGGTTATTTTGAGAAATATGGGAGATGCCTTCGCCCTGCAGTGGGTATAGCCAGGCTGCTGCTGATTATGATGATAGTAGTTCAGAATGTCTGAGTACGTAGGGCCAACTCCCTCGGGTAGGTCGTCCGATTGGGAGGAAGTTCGGCTCGTGTACCCTCGAGCTACCTCGTCGGCGCGTTCGTTCCCCGCTATGTCGGTGTGTCCTGGCACCCAGTTGATGTTGTGTGTGGCTTTTGTTTTCACACAACACACACAAGATAGGAGAATAGCAGCGGGCGACGGAACGAGGTTAGGTGGAGGACGAGATTTCGAAGTTTGAGAGTTCAAGCTGACTGCAGCTGGCGCAGGACAGCATTAATAGTACAAATTTGTGAAATTCTTTTACCTACAGCGGAAGTTGCCGGCATTTCCATGTTGATGATGATAAGGATCTTTCCTTTCGCTCATCCTTCTCTATACGTTTCAGTAGCGCACCATATAACGGCTCCTCAGGACAACCTTTCGTTCTTAAAAAAAAAAAAAAAATGTCTCTTTCCCTTTCTTGTTTGAAACTGGAGTCTTGGCGCTTCCTATATTAACTGTTTCCGATTTAAAACACTGATGCACTGTCTGACTTCAAGCGGCAAATTTTTTACAATGTTCGGCGTAGGTGTGCTCCTTTAGCCGCTCTTAGACTGCAGATTATACTAAAAGACTCCTTCAAATCTGAGATGTAGACGGCGACCAAAAAGAACTAACGATAGGAAATAACAAGGCCACACAAAATGTGGCCCGCGAAGTTTTGAAAATAACTGTACTGCAAGCTTTTGTCACTAGGCTATACTTCGTTTTCTACTTTTTGACAAAACAGTGTTCTCACATAGTCATGATTAATTCGTCGCAAAAAATTCTTTTCGCCTGCACCCTGAAAATTGTATAGAAAGTTAAAAGAAACCAGGCCTATTTAATGAGTGCTGCTACATCCAGAGCTTAGCCGAACAATTTCGACGATATTGAAATGAAATAAATGCTTTGATATGTGCTTGTGATACCAGTCGCATACCTTAACCTGACTACGCCTGCACTGGCAAGCGCATCGACAATCGGTATTCTTGGACCCGAGGCAGCAAAGCAAAACTACGCAGTGAGCACATATCTCAAACACAGGGCAGCCTACGTTTACGCCGCATAGGCGGTATACTCAGCTCCAGCATGCACTTGCGGAACGATCACGTGACGGTGAAAGGGATGAAGAGAGAGGTTGTAATTTCAACACACCCAAGTGAAGCAGCAAATCAATATCGTCTCATTATTACATTTCACAGACAGCATTCCCTTTCGAACGTTACTCTGACGCCAACAATGTAAGAATTGAAAAAACGCTTTCTGCGCGGCTTCTGCGATTGACAAGATCTATCATGATTCCTCGCAAACACATAATTCATATACAAAAAAAAAGCTCTTTGTTGTTACCTTTTAGCGCTGCTGCCTGCAATGACGGAAGTTGATGTAAATCTAAGCAATCTTTGAGAAGTAGTTTATTCCAAATAGTCGCTGGAATTCGGAAGTGTAAATTGGCTAGTCTTAGGTGTTGTTTCGCCACAGAGCTCTGTGTTTTGGAGGAAATGTCGCCGCCTTAAAATTCAATCGCATATGGTGTCTATCGCTGTCTACAAAAACTGTGTATCATACATGAAAGACAAGTATAACATGTAGTTTCGAGTTGGCTCTGTTCAAGGCCTGTGGTACCTACGGAAGAAGCGCAAAAACATTTTATAAAACTCTTTTTTATCGAGTTTGCATGTCATCAATAAATTTCAGCCGCTGGAACCAAACCTGCTTGAGAGTGATATTAAGAGGTTATATTCAAAGGTGAAAAGAAGAGGACGAAATGATTTAGGTAATGATTTCTTTCAGACATTTCACTTTTATTCCTATTTGAGAGTTCGTTCGGTCAAACAGATTTCTCTGGAGGACCAGAAGGCAAAAAAGCATAGACTAGGAAGGGTCACTGATGCAAAGCGAGCTCGAGGGTGGCAACAAGTGAACTTGTTGCAGTGCATATGGCTTACCAACATGTGTTTGGGATATGTGCTAATGTTACAGTAATAATAATTTAAAATGTTACATAATTTAATGACAACAGTCCATAATCGCGGAATGAAAAGATGATGTTAAAAGCACTATCCCTTCCAATGCTAAAGGCGAAGACCCTCAGCCTCCTCAGTGCCTTCCTTTCGCCTCTAAACTCATGTCATTTCCTGTACTATGAACGAAGCTTGTGGTGATTTCCGAGCACCTGGCACTTAATATCGATCTGGTTGTGCTTATACTTTCCATTGCAAGTTTTTATTTTTAATCGTCGTCTTTCCTTTTTTGAATATTTAAAGCTCCTGAAGTCATCGATGGCATATTAATCTTTTTTTTTTTTTGCTTATCCAGAAAAAAAAAAATGAGAACGCTTAAGCTTCGCATTTATGAGTTGCACGCGATAACGTTATCGGACCAGTTCGCATTACTTTCTCATGCTCTCAAGGCTCACAACGACATACTTCTTATGACACACACTCATTTTCTTGTATTTATTGCAGAGTGAAATGTAACTCCTGCCTAGGTTTTAACCTCCTTTTGGTTCTTTCTTCCCGCTTAAATTCTGTAGTCATTTTTTTTTCTTCATTGTACCTAAACTTCAATGCTTTGAAAGCGATGGATGGATATATACGGTGTTGAATCGGCTAGAGTCACTCGATGATTATCGGATGACTCTAGTCTGCTTTAGGGTGCCTCGATGCACATGCCCCTCAGCCAATCCGTGGAGAGGGCGCGCGCATCGGGGCACCCTAGTCTGCTTAGCGTATGACCACGGCATCGGGATCAATCAGTGCGCAAACATTGCCAGAGGGAGGGATCCCGCAACTCTATTAGCGTAGACGGCAACACGCAACACGGTTTGTTGATTGTGTTTAAAGATATAAAAGATATGCCAAACTGCATCTAGCATCTTATGGCAGAAAATGCGGATTTCATACATATTTTGAGCAATCTGAAGTCATAGGTGGCCACGTAGATGCGTTCACATCAGAATTGACAACCTGCAGAATTGTAAGTCAGCTTTTCTGCGAGGCTTGCTTTCCAGTCGAAAAGCCTGTTTACCAAACGACACTCTCAGTCTTCGTTGAAATGATAATAAGCAAGTACCTCTTAAGGATGCATTCTCAATTGCGAGTCGCGAACGTGTCCTAGGGAGGGAGCACGACGAATTGACTCATTCCAGCTCGAGGAGCATGGCGCTGGGTGATCCGCACCACCATGCATCCTCTATTTCACACACAAAGAGGTGGTATGCAAACATTATACTCTTCCGACTTCTCTCCCTGAATCATCTTGAAATTGACTGAAGACATTGCTGGGGTTATTTAGAAGGAAGAGCTTCTCTCTGCTCGTTTCTTCGATAATACGAGAGAGGCGTCTGGGAACGAGATCTTCGTGTTGGAAAGCAAACCTTACAAAAAAGTTGGCATACAGAGTTCCGCATATTCTCTATTGATTGATGCATACGTACAGTATAACAATAAATGCCGACACGAATCTGAATGTTGGGTGGGTGCTTTTATTTTGTGAAAAAAAAAAAATGCTATTCTTTTGTGCGGGTCGAAAAACCTTCTCCCTAATTTTTTTTTTCAGTCACGATCGTGTCACTTCCATAATTTACACGTAGTCGCGATAGATGTCAATGCAAGTATCGCTCGATGCAAAGGCAAAGAAATTTATGTTGTAAGTCAGCTGCCAAGTTGTGGCTCGGAAGTCAATAGACTGGTGAGTAGGAATACCTAGGTTAGAATCCGTCCGCGGCGGCCGAATTTGTATCGACGCGACGCGTAAGGCGTCCGTGTAATTTGGATCTGAGGTCATGTCATTAAACCCCATGTGATTTTTGCTCGGAGAACTCCAATACGGTGTCCCTTGTATACTGAGTAACATTAAAACCCCACAAAACTAAAATCACTTGCAAGCCACCGACCCCTTGTGTCCGCTTCCACTCACGCCCACGCATTAGTAGCACGTTTAGAATTGCATTTCTTCGAAGTATGACTGATTTCATGACAGCAAGAATTCACTGAAATGAGAGAGATGCTTTATAGATAGTTTGTACTCTTTCGTTTGGCGGTACATGGTAAGGCGCTCACGATTTTTTCCAATGCCGCAATGCTTAACACCATTAGTAAAGCATGCTAGACAACTTGAATACAGTATTGGACGTCGGCAAAGGAAAACAATTGCCATGTTTTTGATACTGACGGAAATAAATATATCTAACATTATTTGCTTCTTCATAAGTGTCACAACATCGAGGAAGAGAAAACAGGATATATGGATGTGAAAACTAACAAAACATGAAGTAGGTACGCTATCGTCTATTGTTTAAACGTGTGCAATTTATAAGAGCGGGATGTTGATAATGCGGGGCGAACCAACAAACTGCACAAGTTCATTTTGAAAACGCATGCGAGCAAAAAATCTGATTGGCTATTGAGATAATTCTCACCTCCAATGTCAAGCTCAAGGATACGCATGTCCACTTCAAAACGTTGCAAACAGCGTGCTTGGTAGAATGATGTCTATTGTCGTCGGTTCCTCATGAGTTTCAATATCGCAATATGTCATTTCGGAGGACTAGATGTTCTTATTAACATCTGTTATTGGCATATAAGGTGACAATAATATATTCTTCGAAGGTATCGGCCTATTTATACTTGTTTTTGCCAATTCCTTTCATGGTTTTCTTTTTCGCCTTGTAGCTGCTGGTCCAACATCTCGTAAACACATAGCGGGAGAAAAACAAATCTTTCTAAAGTTCGAAGCTGTAAATTTTTAGGCTGTAGCTTATACTAAGGGCTCTACTGTGCAGCTCAAAGAAAATGGGTACGACTGCTTTAACTTCATAAGTAATAATAAATAACCTCTACATCCACATAGCATAAAAACCTAGCCGGTAAAGTAGGTAAAATAAGCCCACCTTCTGCAAATGGCCAACCGCATTATATGCACTCCCCTGTTTAGGTGTAGAAAAATAAGGTATATTCATCTAATGAGGGCAGGTGAATTTTAAGAGTAAGGTTTATTAGAAGGCTTATAAAATAGCGTCGTCATAAAGCGCAAATTTCTCGGGGAACTGATGTAAAAACAGCTGCAGCAGAGGAAAGGCACAACCATTTGTCGCGTAAGTGAAATATTGTTCAAATGTATCAGAATGATGAGGTCAAAGAGAAAAGCAAAGTAGTAATCAGCAGTCCTGATTCATCATCATCATCATCAGCCTGACTACACTGCAGGGCGAAGGCCTCTTCTATATTCCTCAAATTGCCCCGGTCCTGTGCTAGCTGCGTCCACTTGACCCCTGCGAACTTCTTAACCCAATCCGCCCACCTAACTTTCTGCCGCCCCCTGCTACGCTTTCCTTCCCTTGGGATCCAGTTTTTTACCCTAAGCGAACATCGACTATACTTTCTTCGCACTATATATCCTACCCATGCCCATTTCTTCTTGATTTCCACTAGAATGTCAGTAACTTGAGTTATTTCTCTGACCCACTCTGCACGTTTCCTATCTCTTAATGTTACCCATACCGTTTTACGTTCCATAGCCCTCTGCGTTGTCCTCAACTCAACCCTCTTTGCTAGCCTCCACGTTTCAGTCCCATAAGTGAGTACAGGTAAGATGCAACTATCGTATAGTTTTCTCTTGAGCGATACCGGTAAGCTGCTAGTCATAATCTGCCAGTGCTTGCCAAATGCGCTCCATCCCAACCTTATTTTCCTTGTTATTTCCCTTTCATGGTCCGGACCTGCGGTTACTACCTGTCCTAGATAGATATATTCCCATAATCCTTCCATTGCTTCGCTACGTATTGTAAAACTGGTGTTCCTTCCCGATGCAGTTGAACACTACCTTAGCCTCCTGCATATTGATTTTCAAGCCTATCCTACTACTTTTCCTGTCTAGGTCATCAATCATTCCTTGCAGTTCGCCTCCTGAGTTACTTAGCAAAGCAACGTCATCAGCAAATCACAGGTCACTAAGGTGTTCTCCATCTACCCTTATCCGTAACTGTTCCCAATATACTTCTTTGTATTTTCTTTTTGACTTGCATTATTTCTCATTAACAAGATGGACGCAATCGCTGGCAAATCTTCGCTTCAAAATTTATACTCCGTTTCATACATGAAGTGCAACACTGCCAAAGCTACAGCTCTTGTTTGCGCTCTCCGAATCCGCGATGAAAAATAGCGCCTGCTCTTTACGAGAGGAAATAATAGTTATTTTGTCTGCAAGCTTAACACATCTTACACTTGCCATAAACTTCATAATGAGCACCTTTTTTTATTGAGAAAGGATTGGATTTGGTGATTTTGTATGTTTTTTATGTCGTTTTCGTTCGTGTCGCGTTTTCGCTGCCCCGCAACCTTGCCAGCTGCGCCACTAGATGGCGCTGGCTGTGCCCTCCGCACTGCGCATCTCTTTTTGAAAAAATGGTTATTCGGCGCGCATTTTTTCTATAAGATCCGCACTGCGAAGATGTCTAGGCATGCGAAGCAAGTTATTGCAAATGTGTATGCTCGGAATAGAGCCCGTTTCCGCAAGAACCATTTGGCCACAAAACGACTGCGTAGTGATACGCCTGCATTATTTTTTTTTTTCTCGCGGACTACCTGCGTAGCTTTCGCTGCGTTGCACCTGATGTATGAAACCGAGTATAATCATTTCGTATAGCTTGCGTTTACAAACAATTTCCTTACGTTTTCTTTAAATTAAACATTACGATTTAAGCGGTTTCATTTGTATATACCCGAGAATTTGTATACCTTTTCACTGGACAGTTTTCATATTACCATTTTCTTTCTGAGCAGAAGAGCTTACTACTGGGCCAATACCCAGACGCACTCAATCTCCCGCTTCTTGGCACTTGCACCAAAAGAAGCCCTCCCGGGACACGCCCCGTAGGCAATATGCAATCTTGCAACGGCCGTCCAGAATCACGGCGCGTAGGCATGAGAGCGGTGTTGCACACAGCAAGCAATTCCAGGGAGAGTGGGGTAGATACGTCTTTGGCCATCAGCACCAAATGCCTTTTCGCATCGTCCCTCCAACATCGAAGCTGGGATTCACGCTTGATTTACGTTCCCTGCGGGTCACTCTTCGATATCCACTCTTTGCGGCGCGCCATTCGAGGCCCATCAATGATTTTTGTCTTCTGTGGCTAGCTTTTCGTTCTTTCAGTGAAGAGAAATAAAAGGAGCCAGTTTGCTTTCACTCGGAGTTGTCTGCCCACAAAGCGGCTTCGCACTCATCCTAAAGGCAAGCGTTCGAAGAGATCGGTTGCCGCAATATCCCGTGCCACAGACGACGTGTGCTTAATCTTTCGATGCGGAAGGTTCCTCTTGGTGCTGCCTCAGGCACTGATTCACCGACGGAACGGCCTATATGTGTTAATGACTCTTGCGTCCCATCTTGCTTCTTATTTTGTCGCTTCTGCGGCTGGAACATAAAGAAAATGCCGGAGATCATTTCGCAGGCTGGACTTGTTGCGAAATCGAGAAAGCTATTCCTGTCGGCATTCAAATAATCTGGCATGCTTACAGATACAGGAATCCTGCGAAAGCTAAATCTTTCTTGCAAATGGAGCATGAAAATGGCCCTGTTTCAGGTCTTTTGGCGCATGTTTAACGTTTTGTGTGTGTTCGTGTTATGCGGCCCGGAAAATACAATAACGAATGACAGAAAACAGGGAACCCGCTGTTTACCTCCAGCTAGACGTTTTCTCGAAAGCATGTGCAATATATCGAATAATTCACACTTAAACAACAAGAACAACCACCAACTCAGCATCAGTAAACGTTAAATCATTATTGAAGGTGACAAAAAAAATAAATCACATCAAATAAGTTACCAAGAGAGCTACAAAAAAAAATCGGAGTAGCTTACCTCAGTTAAGCGAGGATATACAAACGAAAAAGTAGCAGCGAATCATTTTCCTGTTGTTGTTTTTGTTGCATCTCTACTCTGCCACCTTGTTTTGTCGCTTTGCAAGTCTCTCTTCTTGGTTTTTGGTAGCTTACGCCGCTTGTTTAGCTCCCTCAGCTTCATTTTTTCTACGTACCGCTTCTTCACTGCGAGCGGTGTCGGCAAGGTAGATTCGGCTTTTAGGCGAGCGTAACGAGCGTCGCACTAAGCGTTGTTACTTCATCCATGTCACAGAACTAAAGACTCGCTGCACGGCAATTCTCAGCGTATATATACGCCTTCGCAAGCAAGCGGCTGCTTCACGGTTTATATCCCCCGCTGTGAAAAAGAAGCTGAGGAGAAATCCACATGCGCATTGAGACGCATAGCTAAGGGATGAAGTCATGCGCGGCACTCCGCGCATGACTTCATCAGATGTGCACTTGTACAGATGTACAGATGTGCACTTGTACGAATGAAGTTTGCCAGGTATCTGAGAGGCGTGCAAAGTAGAAGAAGCAAAGCAGGAGCAGAAGAAGAATGGAGTGTCGCCCACTCCGTGGACCACACGTGCGTAGAAGAAGCGGGCGGCGAGCAGGGCGCGCGCCTTTGTGCATGCGGCTGAAGGTCGGCTCAAGGGGAAACTCCGTCTTACGCGGAACGCGCCGCAGGTATACCAGTGAAGCATTCGCTTCAAAAAAGAAATAAGACAGTTTTTCGAGCAACTCAAAATCAATCTTCAGTCGCAGCAGGCGGGACAGATGAGCTGTTAATATACATGCTTGCTCGAATGAAGCTGTGAATACGAATTCCTATTGGCCTGCAGCAATATTTTATTGCGTTCTAGAACAGACATTACATTTGAAACAAAATCAGTACTTTTATACACTAAAGATCAAGACTTGAAGTACATGTGCCACCAAAGCAGGCCAGTTTTGCAAGGAAAGCGAGAATAGTCGTGTAGCGGAGCAGATAGGTGTATCGGAGCAGATAGATAGGAATTTAGGGATGGGAATATTAAAAAAAAAAGCTGCTCATCATATTTTTTTTGCTGCCAGAAAAATAGAACCAATTCCAAAAGAACCATAGCCTTCATTTTTTACAGGGTAAAAAGATAAACGTTTTTGCGTGTTTCATTTAAATCATGTTGGAATTTATTCAGACGTGTAAATACAGCAGTTGTGATGTAAAATTTCCACTTGAGACGGACGCTTTATGGAAGCGAGTAAGACGTATTGGATATGAGGTGTGAAAAAATATAACAGAGGTCCTGTCAGCTGGTAACTACACCACATAGCGTACGTTTCGCAAACGCTATTCTTCGGGGAAAAAGCAGAAAAAAATGTGATTGAGCGCAGCCAGGCACGACTGAGTGTATACAGCGGTCAGAAATAATTAGCTGGAGTGATATACTCGATTTATGAGTATGAAAATATTATATACATATAAATATATTGCCCCTTATTACAATGCTAGTAAGAGCTATCAGGCATAACACGTCAAAAACGGCGCGCCCATGATCATTTATCTGCTTCAATGGGCAGCGCTGTGTTTGTCGTTATATGTTTTCTCTCTTGTCCCGTTTATCGCGCTGTAGATATGAAACTTCGTCACCAGCCCGCCCCACAACTGACCTTGCCAAAAAACAACCTTAGTGATTTCATTTTCGATTCTTCGTTAGTAGCAGACCGTTAGCAGGGGCGCTCCAATGTTTGCTTTTCCTTTTTGAAATCTCCCTTCTAGAAACGCATTTTTTTATAACGGAACATTTTCGGCAAGTAGGAGGCATTTCGTAATTTTCCAGTAATCGTCAGTCTTAGTCGCTCTTCTAATGTGAATACGCGCAATCGGGTCCGGCACTTAACATCTCTTTCAATGTTTTTTTTTGCGTCTCTAGAGAGCATGAACCGCTATGTAAACAAATAAAATTTTGTTTTCTCATTTCGCGTGGTGAGAAGTATAACTTTGTCTATAATTTCGAGAAGGGGAGGGATGTTGCGCGAGTTTAAGGAGTGTTAACAGTAGCGGTAAAGAGACAAAATCTGTCGGGCCCACGACGTTTTTATTGGATTTTCTGTACAATATTTCAACCCAGTTCAAAAGAAATGGTTGGTATTCAAAATGTTTCAGTGTTAGACAAATGAAAAGGCTGGGATGATATTGGAATAAAAATGGTCAGAAAAATGGTGCTTTATTATCATTGGTCTTTACGCATTACGTACAAGTTCTTGCTTACATACTTGTGTCTGTGAATGCCGTAAGATATCAGTCCTTGAGTCCTTGATGTATAATTTTTACGAGCTTTTACATATTGAATAAAGTGACACTTGCTCTCTTTGAGTCAGATTCCGGCTTTGTAGACGTCCTATACCTACTTGATTTTTCTCGTGTTATCTCTGTCATGCAATGCTTCCACACCATAATATCATTCACAGTCGTATTCGTTTACTGCTACTAGATACAAGGCGAAAGAGTGAAAAATCTGAACAAAAAATGTACATAGACACGGCGCTACTCCATGACGTCTATTGCCCGAAATCGCCTTTGATATCAAGGTGCAAGGTTGGGATGGATGCAATAAACTACAGTTTTAGTAATTCCGTGTCTGTGCTTATTATTTGCTCATCCTGTCCACTCTTGCGGCCTTCTCCTCCAGTCAGCTTAAGAGTCGAATCGTCTTTTACCTTACTGGCAAGGAGAAAATCGCAAAGGAGATACTATAGGAATGTTCATTAAAAGAAAAAAAATTATTATTGTCATAAACAAAGCGATTACCCGATAGCGAGAGTTATGTAACTGCCATGAAAAGGTGTTATATTTTGGGAGCTAATTCTTACTGCCTCGAATCGCCACCTGAGTAAAATTACTTCGGTGGTTCCAGTGGTGAGGGATTGAAACATCTTTAAATGCGAATGTACTTTTAAAAATGAACCTCTATGTACGGGATACACGCGTGTTTTGAAAGGTCTTGATTTTACAGGAAAATGAATGCCAGAGCAAGGGTTTCCAAAACCACGTGATAAAATGACACTTTATGATTGCGGTTCAGAGAATTATAATCGTCTCCTAATGTGCGGGAGTAGGTGAAATCCGCTCCATGATACATTTGTGGTCTTTCAAGAAACAATTTCTTCATGCCGGTGGCGTAGTCAGCAACGTATGTACATATTGCGGCACAAATTACGTCGAAGTTAGTCCCTAAACGCAGTTGCAAACGCATGCACCTTTGTATCAGCCCAGGTCCGGAACTTCACGGCAGTTGGGCAAGAATGACAAGTTGATGCGTACGAAACAGCTAGGTGACGTTCTAATAATGATGGAGCGCTATCCTTAATGATTAAAATTTACCTAAAACCCGTACAGTGGGTGACATTCTCTAAGAAAGAAGCACTTATAAAACGGGCTATCTTTGGTAATTAGCCAGCGTAAGCCATTCTGAAAGACGATTAGTCTTCTCAAAGAGGGAGATTAACGCTCACACGGTTTCATGTCCGCACTGCGCTCCGCGGCTCATTAAGGAAGATAAACATGAGCCGTCTGCAACGGCCAGGTGTATTCATGATACTTTTCTAACATTTTCATATACGCTGTTATAGTTTAAAAAGAAGCAGGCAGTCCTGAATAGCGGACGCTTGCAATCCACGTTGTTAACACTATTTTTGTTTTTCGAAATTCATTTAGGTGTCATTGCTTGCACGTATAAGCTTTCCTGTGGAAATGAAAAAAGAAGAAACGAACCTAAATGTAGACAGGAAGATCGTATGGCCTATTATAGTAACTTGCACGAGCTTTGGAGCTGTAGTTTTCTTAGACTGTCGGAAATTGAATAGAATGGATTGACGAAGAAAAGGAAACAGAAGACTGCCTCTCCCATGCGAGCGGCTTTCACATCGCGCGTGCATACAGGACGAGCTCAATATATTTGTATGCACGTGCTTGACTGAGTTATAGCGGCACAGTAAGTGCCCCATTTCCTGCTTCAACGTAGGTCTGATTTGTAGAAGCAGGGCTGTGAAGGCTTGCCTAGATTATGCACCCTTGACAATGGGCATGCCTTGCAGGGCTATGTATACTTCCAAACAAGTTTGCTCAATGTAGCTAGAGGGTGAGCAGTTTCACCACATGTGTTTTTGTGTAAGAGAAGGCAGGGGAGTTTTGGTACAGCTTTACTTTTTTCCCTTTCCAGCTGGTATGATGGAGCGAACAGTCTTAAGATACCTTTTTGTATGTAGGAGAATAAAAGTTCAAGAACCCTGTACGAACATTTATGAACATTTCATTATTCGTGTTTTCTTACCAAAACATAAAGCTGCCTTCTCTACAGCTACGCCACGGTCACCTTGAAATACATTCTAGAAAATAGTGAAGGAGCCGAAAGATGCTCCATTGTTTTATAGTAGCAGGAAAATGTCTTAAGTCAGTTCGTATAGATGAAGACGGTCCTCTTTCTTCACTCTGATGCTACGGCAAAGGGGGTAAACAGCAACGTATATTTCCACTGTACTGAACAGAGAAATATTTTCTAAAAAACTTGCTTCAATCAAACTTGTTTATATATTGACAAAATTCTCATAGCCCTGCATTTTCTATTTCTGGTTGTTGATAACGGTCTATAACAGTCTCTATAATTACTGTAAAAACTGAACGATAGAAAAGGAACACATTAAGCATCAGTTGCAGTGAAGTCTCAACATGAACACGCTTTTTTAAGTTGCTTCGAACATACTTGATAGTCACCTGCAAAGTAATTCATATAACAAAAAAAGCTAAGTTTTTATTTGCTATATCGGTTCCTCTATTTTTCTTTTTGCTACACTCTGAGGACAAGCACAGCAAAGGCCTTCCTCCGTGATTATAAAGACCTTATGCTCCGCCTCTTTGTTTAACTGGGAGGTTTACTGAATCAGTAGCACAAGACGAGTAGCTGTTACAGTTTCGTAAAAACAAAGCTGCAACAAGTTTCGCCTTACGATCAAAATGCATCATTCCATGATAATTCTCGATTTGAGAAGCATACATGCAACGTGCCATCCACACGTCAGCAAGTTTAGCTATCAATTTAAAACATTTTTTACCATTTACAAACTATTCTTATTAGATCGCCTTAAAATTGCGGCATGGTCTTCTCACTTTCTCTAGTATTCTATTTGATAGAACGCAGTACATATATAATGTAAACAGCCCAAACTACAAGGGAAGTACATGCATGCCATTTTCATAGTAGCTGAGCTTTTGTTTCCCAAAATACTATCTTTGAAAGAGATTGCTTGCGCGCGTACGATACATGTGTCGCATAAAATACCGCGTTAGAAACAATTTTCTGATATCACGAACATTTTTTAATGTCGCAAAACACTGAAAAACATGGCCTTAAGCAAAAAAAAATCTTAAAAACTGGTTTGGGAAAAGAGAAACTGACAACTTGCAAACGGTCCAATGGCATTGATTTCCAGTTCATGGCGTTTGAGTAATGAGTGTGAAAGGCGAAAAAGAAAAAAAAAAAAAAAAGACCAGCTTCATTGTCCCCCCGAGCCTTTTTTTTTTTTTTTTTCTAAGATCACGAGCCTTGACTCGTGTTTGAATGAGGGTAG
This sequence comes from Amblyomma maculatum, assembly GCF_055883805.1. Lineage (NCBI taxonomy): Eukaryota > Metazoa > Arthropoda > Arachnida > Ixodida > Ixodidae > Amblyomma > Amblyomma maculatum. The sequence continues at coordinate 66,802,239 of NC_139347.1, read as the reverse complement.
ATCGAATATTTCTTTAACAATGAAGACACATGTATTCTGCAACGGCATTGTTCATTTCGCTCAATGCCTTACTCATTTCCTGTAGCGGAAGCTGATGTCATTTAGGTAGCACCGCGAAACTTTTGTGGTGCTTGTAATAAAAATGGGACTGTATTGTTTAGCTGTTCTGATATGAGTTTAGTAGTGCTACCAGCCTCCTGCGTAAACCTGCGATTCAACTAACAAGTTCAATGACCCGTGTTCATTGCGCATGAGTACGCATATATCGCTCAGCTAAATGACAGGTATGAATGTAACATAAATGACAAGTATTCATTTGTTGCGACGGTCAATGAACATGAAAAAATAGTCCTTTTCCGAAGAACGAGAAGAATGCAAATACAATGGTCTTTTATTTATTTTGGTGATTTCCTCTTAAAGCCGAAAAGCAATATGAATCCGAATTCAATCACTGAAAAGGTGTAACAACTTTACGTTCCTTCTTTCGCCGATATTATAAAAAGTCGTGGAATCAATATTTACGAAAGCGTAGAACGCGTAGTTCCCAATTTCCGGATGCGTTAGGTGTTCCAGAAATGTCGCCTTATTTTAAGGCGATTTTTGTGTCATTTCTCCCAACACGTAACAAATACTGTCATAGACGTGCAGCACTCTAGCATCGGTTAGACGGCGTAGCCGCGCCATGTTTTGACTGAATTTTTTGCGTGGGGTCGAGAAACCCAGAGTTTTACACCTAAGAACTCATGTCAATTTGCTTGTTTTGACGCGTATTGATCGAATTGCGCAACAGTTCGTGATATGCACCGTTTTTACTACAAACGTTGCGTTTTGAACTTCTTTTCGTTGTGATAGCAGGCATAATCACGGGTCTAAATCATACCATTCTCAACACTCTAATTAAGCAGTGCATATATGGAATCATTATTTCTGTTGGGGAAAGTCATTTCTAGGTGAAAACGTTTTGCCCTTCTTTGGAGGTTTCTAACATATTGATGAAGAATGTTCACAAAAGTGTTACTGACGTTCTAATAATCCTGGCATAATTTCGCCACATATCTTTCACCAAAGTAAATTTTTTTTTCGCAGGATAATATTTGTTGGATATCATCCGCTTTGCTTCGAAGAGGATACGACTGTTTCAAGTGTCCCCAAGCAACATGAAACTGGTCGAAAATAATTCTAATTTCCTGGGCACAAGAATGTTCCTAATGTCATTCGTCACACTTACGCAGGCCAACGAAAGCTATTCGAGAGAATTCATTTTATCGCAATCTTCTCTACAGCATCATCATCATCATCATCATCATCATCATCATCATCATCATCAGCCTGATTATACCCACTGCAGGGCGAAGGCCTCTCCCATATTTCTCCACTTAACCCGGTTCTGTACTAGCTGCATCCACTTGACCCCTGCGGACTTCTTAATCTCATCCGCCCACCTAACTTTCTGCCGCCCCCTGCTACGCTTTCCTTCCTTTGGAATCCAGTTTGTTACCCTCAGCGACCATCGGTTATCCTCTCTTCGCACTACATGTCCTGCCCATGTCCATTTCTTCTTCTTAATTTCTACTAGAATGTCGGTAACTTGAGTTATTTCTCTGACCCACTCTGCACGCTTTCTATCTCTTAATGTTACCCCTACCATTTTTCGTTCCATAGCCCTCTGAGTTGTTCTCAACTTAAGTAGAACTCTCTTGGTTAGCCTCCACGTTTCAGCCCCATAGGTGAGTACAGGCAAGACGCAACTGTTGTATACTTTCCTCTTGAGCGATACCGGTAAACTGCTAGTCATAATCTGCGAGTGCTTGCCAAATGCGCTCCATCCCAATCGTATTCTTCTTGTTATTTCCTTTTCGTGGTCCGGATCTGCGGTTACTACTTGTCCTAAGTAGACATATTCGCCTACTACTTCCAGTATTTCGCTACCTAATGTAAACTGCTGTTCCTTCCCGAGGTTGTTGAACATTACCTTAGTCTTCTGCATATTGATTTTCAAGCCTACCTTTCTACTTATCCTGTCTAGGTCATCAATCATTATTTGCAGTTAATCCCCCGAGTTGCTTAACAAGGCAATGTCATCAGCAAATCGCAGATTACTGTGGTATTCTCCATCTACCCTTATCCCTAACTGTTCCCATTCCAAGTCTCTGAATACTTCCTCTAAACAAGCTGTGAATAGTGCTGGGGAGATTGTGTCTCCTTGCCTAACACCTTTCTTTATGGGAATTTTGTTACTTTCTTTATGCAGAACTATGGTTGCTGTGCAGCCACTATATATATCTTCCAGCACTTTCACGTACGGCTCGTCTACCCCCTGATTTCGCAAAGCCTGCATCACTGCCGAGGTTTCAACTGAGTCAAATGCTTTTTCGTAATCAATGAATGTTATGTATAAGGGCTGGTTATATTCCGAGCATTTTTCTATCACCTGATTGATGGTATGGATATGATCGATAGTAGAGTACCGTTTCCTAAACCCTGCTTGATCCTTTGCTTGATTGCAGTCTAAGGTTGTCCTGATTCTATTGGCGATTACCTTAGTAAATACCTTATACTTAACAGACAGTAAGCTGATTGGTCTGTAATTTTTAAGGTCCTTAGAGTCCCCTTTCTTGTGAATGAGGATAATGTTTGCATTCTTCCATGGTTCCGGTACCGTCGATGACACCAGGCACTGCGTATACAGGGTGGTCAGTTTTTCTAGCACGATATCCCCCCCGTCCTTCAGCAAATCTGTAGTTATCTGATCCTCTCCAGCTGATTTCCCCCTTTTCATAGTTTCTAGTGCTTTCTTGACCTCGTCCTTCGTCACTGGTGGAACGTCTGACTGTTTTTCCCTACCGTCAATCTCATTACGGTCCTGACTACTTTGGCTACTGTAGATATCTGTATAGAACTCCTCGGCTACTTTGACTATCTTTTCCATATTAGTGATGACGTTGCCCGCCTTGTCCCTTATCGCATACATCTAGTTTTTGCCTATGCCCAATTTTTTCTTTACCGCTTTAAGGCTTCCCCCGTTCTTTACAGCATGCTCAATTTTCTCCATGTTATACTTCCTTATATCGGCCACCTTGCGCTTATTGATTAGCTTTGATATCTCGGCCAATTGGATCTGGTCTGTTGGATTGGAAGCTTTCATACTCTGGCGTTTCTTAATCAAATCTTTCGTCTCCTTAGACAGCTTGCCGGTATCCTCTCTAACTATCTTACCGCCTACTTCTACCGCGCACTCGGTAATGGTATCTCTGAGATTATTGTTCCTTGCCTCTAGGGTAATGTCGCCATCCTCAGTTAGAGCTGAAAACCTATTCTGTAGCGAGATCCTGAACTCGTCTGCCCTCCCCCTCACCGCTAATTTGTTGATGGGTTTCTTTCGTACTAATCTGTTGCGTTCCTTCTTCAGATTTAGGCTAATTCGGGACCTCACCCTCCTGTGGTCACTGCATCGCACTTTCCCGATTACCTCTACGTCTTGCATAATGGCGGGGGTTCAACACATTATGATGTCGATTTCATTTTTAGTCTCTCCGTTAGGACTTTTCCATGTCCATTTCCGGTTCTTCCGTTTACTGAAGAAGGTATTCATGATTCGTAAGTTATTGCGCTCTGCAAACTCAACTAGTAACTCCTCCCTGCTATTCCTAAAGCCAATGCCATAGTCACCTACTGCCTTGTCTCCTGCCTGTTTTTTCCCTACCTTGGCATTGAAGTCGCCCATTAGTACAGTATACTGCGTCTTTACTTTTCGCATTGCCGATTCTACATCTTCATAGAAGCTTTCAACTGCCTGGTCATCATAACTACATGTAGGTGCATAGGCCTGTACAACCTTCAGTTTATACCGCTCATTAAGCCTAATTACGATGCCTGCAACCCTCTCATTATTACTATAGAATTCATCTATATTACCCGCTATATACTTATTGACAAGGAAACCTACTCCTAGTTGTCGCCTCTCTGGTAAGCCTCGATAACACCGAACATGCCCATCCTTCAGTACAGTATATGCCTCATTCAGCCTCCTAACCTCACTAAGCCCTATGACATCCCATTTCATGCCCACTAGTTCCTCTAACAGCACTGCTAAGCTAGCTTCACTAGCTAGGGTTCTAGCATTAAACGTTGCCAGGGTCAGTTTCCAATGGCGGCCTGTCTAGCGGAGCCAAGCTTTCTTAGCACCCCCTGCTGCGTCACAGGTCTGACCGCCGCCGTGGTCAGTTGTTCCGCAGCCGCTGGTGACTGAGGGCCGGGGTTTTATGGAGCTTATTATAGGAGGTTGCGGCCAATTACTGCACCAGGGTGGCCAACTCCTGTTCTGGTGAGGGAGTGCGTTGCCGGAGGTGTTTACCGGCATCAGGTCGCACCCCAAACCTGTTTATGCATTTCCATCAACACGCGGATTTTTTTTTTTTTTTTTCATCCGGTGGAGAATTGCGCGGCACCGGGATTTGAGCCCCGGTCCTCTTGCATGCGAGGCGGATGTTCTACCGCTACGCCACCGCTGCACTCTTCTCTATATATCAAAACCAAATTAGTTCGTGGTGAGAGTGGCTCGTATCTGCAATTTTTCGACACCAAATTCTCAAACCCCCATTAATATTCGCTTATTTACGTCTTTAAGAGCACATAGCTAGCCGCGAAAATATTCCGCGCTGAGCGATAGGCGGTGCCCCATTTCCCTCCTATTGCATATTTGCCTTGAAAACACAGGTGTGGGAGAACGATTATTTGACTCTGGACTTCGAAACGCACCGCAAGTTTCAATTTTTAATCTTAAACATACAATGAAAAATAACACAGCAACCTTGTTCTGATACTTTCTGTGCTCCTTTACCATCCACACGACATGCTTTATGTGTATTTATTAGGGTTTTATAGTCATAACGCTGTGAAGAAACGCGAGGTCAGACATGTAACTGAAAGACGAGGACGTTGTAGTTTCCCTTAACTTGCAGCAACCACCACATGAAAAAATGCGGTAAACATAAGCTGAAGTCGAAGAAGAAGTATCTTCCTGCTAAGGTGGCTTCATCGCTCCTCTGAAAATTCTTGCCGTTCCTGTAAGCACCTGTCCTGTCTCCAGAGAAGTGGATCTTCTATTTCCGAGGAAGCTCCAGACGTCCTCTCCGCGTCAGGTTGCGAGACCTCCGGCGCATGCTACTCATGCATGATTGCAGCTCAGGTCGGCACGGAGGCTAGGCCTAGTGCTGCCGCTGCCACGCTGGCAGAGGCAGCTTCGCCGGAGTTGCTCGCTGCAACTCCTGCCCTGCCGTCGACACCTCTACCTGACCATCGGCCTCAGGTCCAGCTTGGTGCTCCCGGTTCTTCAGCACCAGCGCCCATTCAGCCTTCCCAAAATGGACAACAGCCCGTAAGTGAACTGTTCTCTGGGCGGAGCACGGCTATGGCCACTCAGCTAACACGACGAGATGCACATCCAACAGTGCGTCCTGAGGAGACAAGCTCTTCAATGGACCTATCGGCTCCACCATCCGTATCAACGAGCACCCGTGCGCCTCACAAGCGTCCTTCGGAAGATAATCAACCGAATTCGTCCTCGGCAAGTGGTGGCTATCAAGGAAAGCGCTCCTGTTTAACTATCGAAAACCAGGTTGCACCTACACCGGGATCGTCATCTTATAAAGTGGCGATTAAATCTCTAGCCAACAAAAGCCTCACCGATATACCAAACAGGATCATTCAGGCCAACTTGGACGCGTGTCTCGGAACCAGAGGTTTTCGGGGCTTCACGGCAAGGAAGAAGTCAAACACTATAGCTGTGTGGCTCCCGACACTTACTGCGGTGGAACGTGTCCAAACGCTTAGTTATATTTCAGTCACAAGTGAGATCTCAGTGCCTGTGCAAGTGTATCTAGTTGAAGGCTCTGACTTGCAGCGTTGCGTTGTTTACAACGTCGACATAAACGATGATCAAACCACCCTTCAACGTGAGCTGTACTGCCCAACGCACCGAGTCATACAGGCCCGACACATAGGAAAGGGGCGTTCCTGCATGATCACCTTGCAAGGCCCTCCGACACTCCCAGCTTGTCTGTACTACTACGGCTGCATATTAAGGCCACGGCCGTATAAACCGAGTGTGGTTTACTGTTATAACTGTTTTCGGGCAGGGCACATGCGCAAATCTTGCCCCTTTGCTACTGCTGATGAAGGTGCGTCTGAAGGAAAAGTTACGTACCGATGCGGCCTCTGCAAATCGGATGACCACGAGATAACATCTCCAAGTTGTCCGACAAAGCAAAAGGCAACGCAGAAGGCTCGTCTTCGGAACACTAAGCGTTGGCCAATAGAGGACATGACACCGGTGCAGACATCCAATCGCTTTGCAGCTCTTCAGTGGGATGATGACGAGTGGCCAGAGCTTCCTGAGCCCGCTTCGAATGCACCTCCAGCTAAGACAAAGTCTAATGATACGGTGCTCAAGAAACGCCGTCGACAACAGCCAATACAGCAGTGTACTGATCTACCAGACGACGATATGGCTGTAGTGGATGAGCAAATCAATCGTCTCTTAGCAGAGGTCTCAAAGCTCCGACAACACCGCGAAATGCTTGCTCGACGTCGGCGAGTTACAAAAGTAACCGCCAAATCTAGTAATTGCCCAACACAACCGCCTTCATTCCGCACAACAGGGCCATTTGCTGCCTCTTCCCAGTGTACCACAACGCCCAATGATAACTCTGCAACATCGCTGCTCCGCTATATGGTCAACCAGTTATCCAACCTGACATCTGTGATACTACAGCGCTTGGACTAGCACACGAAAATGGCGAAATCCGGTCGTCCTGGTGTACTACAGTGGAACTGTAGAGGCATTTCCACGAAGGTTGCCGAGCTCAGGACCCGACTGCGATTTAACAAGCTTCGGGTGTGGGCTATGTTACTTCAGGAAACGAACGCCTTACCATCTATTCCTGGCTTCAGCGGCTACGTGTCTCCTTCAATGACCGACCGTCGCGTGCAGACTGCTTCTCCCCCGGGAAAGGCGGCGATATATGTTGAAACGAGTATTCCTCATGTACGCCTTTCTCTCGAAAACTGGTGCACATCATACCAAGAGGTAGTAGCAGTTGCTGCGAAATTTCTGAAAGGAACCGTTGTTCTTGTTTCTTATTACGTTAGACCAGCTGGAGGCGCTTCTTCCCGTATTAATCTTGGCTGGTTATTAAGTGTTCGTCGGCAATACCCCGGGTGTCCAATTTTAGTCGGAGGCGACTTTAACGCCCCTCACCCAGATTGGGGGTATCCGACTGCAAGCCCTCGTGGTAGGCGTGTGCGGGACGCCTTCACTGATGCCCTGTTTGTTCTGCTTAATCACCCTGGGACAGCAACACGGCCTGTGCGTCACATACATAGTGCTGCCTATGCTCCAGACTTGACGTGGTGGTTGGGCGCAGGAACTCCCTCATGGCACATGGAGCCGGACTGCTGGGGAAGTGATCACCACCCTATCCTCATCGGTCTCCATCCCTCCCGCCTCCGCCCTTTACGCCGCAAATGTTCTGTGATAAACTGGGACAGCTTTCGCTCATGTCTCGACAGTATGTCTTCAGATTCGCCGTCACTCCTTGTTGACCGTATACAGAGAGCACTAAACAGCGCTACGACTACTACCTGGATTGATGTAGGTCGACCGGCACCAGATCTCGGCCTGCTTAACTTGTGGGCAGCCCGCCGTCAAGCTGAGCTGGCTGCTACGCGAGACCCTACTTCGGGGCAGGCACGTACACGACTGAATTATCTTACCGCGAAGGCTCGGAGATATGAACGCGATCTATCGCGACGCCAGTGGCATGCATGGTGTGAACAATTTTCTGATAAATCATCGAATGCCTCACTATGGCGAACGTTTCGTGCAATGGAACATGGTCGTCGTTCTACTGACGCAGCAGCAACAGCATGCTTTGCGGCTAATCTGTCGCCGGGTGATTTCGCCAAAGAAGCTGCTCGAAAATTTTTCCCAAAATACGATATACTGCCTCCTTCAGCTGTAAACCTTAATTTGACAGGTATCCCTGCAGACGCATGGAAATTACCAGCTGCTGCCGACACAGATGGAATTGCGAGCCCCTTTTCGATGTGCGAGCTGCTGGCTGCAATTGACGATGCGAAACGGAAAACAGCGCCCGGCCTGGACAAAATTCAGTATGAGGTTTACAAAAACCTCAGTACTGCTGCACTTCCTCAACTACTAGACACCATAAACAAAGTGTGGCTTGATGGTGTCGTACCCGAGAGCTGGAAAACCGCTGTCGTGATCCCTATTCCCAAACCTGGGAAGCCTCCAACGGACCTCGCCAACTTGCGACCAATCTCCTTAACATCAACGCTTTGCAAGCTCGCAGAGAAAATGCTAGCCACACGACTTTCTTGGTGGCTTGAACAGCACGGTTTTTATCACCCTGCTCAAATTGGATTTCGTCCATACATAGGTACAGAGGACGGGTTGGCTGTCTTGGCCTCAGCAGTTCTGTCATCCACCCGCAGCCGCGATGTACGTACCATATTAGCAATGGATGTTGAAAAGGCATATGACAACATCAGTCATGCTGCAATCCTGAATGCCATTGACATGCTCCATCTCCCTCCGAGAGTACGCACTTTTGTCGCATCATTTTTGGACGGACGAAAATTTGCAATACGCCTCAGCGGTGACACTGTTGGTTCATTCGTTTCACTACGTGGCGTGCCCCAGGGATCAGTATTGTCTCCGACGTTATTCAATATTACTTTCATCCCATTGGCGTGGCGCTTACATGATATCCCTGAAATCAAGTTTTTGCAGTACGCAGATGATATCACGGTATGGAGCACTCACCATGATCTTCTCACTCAAGAGGCCGCCCTTCAGTCAGCATTAGACGTAACCGCTGATTACGCATCCTCCATTGGCCTTCAACTTTCTGTGTGTAAAACTTCATACACGTCAGTCGCCAACCGCTGGGGACGCCGTAAACTTGCCTCAAATCCAATTCGTCTCTCTCTATCAGGCACCCCAATACAAGAAAGTTCGAGCCTGAAAATTCTGGGCTTAACAATTCACCAATCAGGATCAGCGACTGCTTGGCTCTCTCAGGCAAAAAAGCAAGCACTTCAAACTATAAGTTTAATAAGAAGAATTGCACCTAAAACGGGTGGCGCTGGCTCGTCTGTTGCACGCCAGTTAGTGAGGGCGGTTCTGCAGCCCCGTATTGTTTATCAGGCCCAGTTCCAGCATCTTACAAGGGCACAATGGGATCGCCTTGAAGCCGTAAATCGAGAAGCTATGAGGACCATAACATGCCTTCCACGAATCACACCGGTCGTAGCTTTACAGGAGAATGCGCAGCTCAACACCATCGATGAACTGGTGCAGCAGCGCCGAGATGCTCGCAGACTCAAGGCCACTTTGTCACATTCAACGCAAGCACTGAAGGCGTATGCAACGTCACACATTATTCTTCAGCCACCTGCGCCAGTTCTCCCTCCCTGGAAATTTATACAGTTAGGAGACAACAAGCCAACTGACATCCGCAGACCGACGTCTGCCAACTCTGCATCGTTGCTACGCCAGAGATTTGAAGAGCAAGATACTAACCTGCCTCAAGATTCCATAGTAGTGTACGTAGATGGAAGCCTGCAAGGCTGTGAAGCCAAAACGGCAATCCACTGTCCACGGAGACCTATCCTGAATCAGACAACTACGTTACAGCTTTCAGAACCACTTACATCTTTCTGCGTTGAGCTTGTGGCAGTTCAAGAGGCACTCTGCTCCTTGACTTCTATAACCATGCTCCCTACAGCCCACATTGTCATCCGCACTGACGCACTACATGCAGTACGTCAGCTCCGACGTGTCAGCCGCTGCCCTAAAATTTGCCAGGACATCCACCAGCTTGCGGCGCGCATCCCACAGTCAATACGCATTGAGTGGGTCCCACGGGATCTGCTGCCTTCCCAAAGTCAAGCTGATTTTGCAACCCGCCTCGTGAACCAAGACGCATCAATCCCACGGCGTCTCGAAGTCGACGACGCTACCCTCCTTTTGTCAAGAAAGGAGCACCTCCGGCGCCGCACACGTGCACTTATCCCTCCGTGTGCGATATCCCTTCCCCGCGGTCTCACCCGTGCAGAGGAGGTTGCGCTTAGGAGGATCCGGGTCGGTGTTGCCCTTACACCAGCTGTAACTAGGACGTGGTCATACTTCCAACACTTATATCCACGCCCAGGATGCCCGATCTGTAACAACGAAGATGTCGAGGCCGACATCCACCACTTGCTGTGGGACTGCCCAGCACTCAAGCCAACACGAATCCGGCACCTGAGAATAGCTGGCCTTTCAGCAACCAATCCTGCCTCATACGTCACTTGGACGCAGGGACCTCATCATCGCTCACTTCTGGACTTCATAAAATCAGCCAACCTATTTCCATTCATTTAATCATTTATTCATCCTTCATCTCATAACCTACTGATGCCCTGAGGCAATAAATATCGACTTTAAAAAAAAAAAAAAAAAAAAAATAAGCTGAAGTAGACAGATGGGCTCCAAGGAAGTTGACGCTGGGAGGCCAGTATTTACCGAACGATGATGCTTAAGCACCGATTGCGATCAGAGAAAGGTTAAACATGTGTTCTGGCTCCAGAGTTTAATAATAATAATTTTAAAAAATTAATCGAACAATATTGATTTTTACCCATACATTGATGTGTCAGGTTTCAATAAAGTCCTGGTAATTTTAGCTGTTTAACACGTTTGGAATAAAAAGTCGCATATGCAAATATTACTAAAAAAAAAAAAAAAAAACACGGAAGAGAAACAATCTTGTCAAATAAAGAGTCGAAACTCATGAAAAAGGACGGAAAATATTCATTAGTATACTAGAGCAAAATTAACACTCTTACGGAACCCAATCGAATGAGTTCAGCGTAAGTTAAAACTGAACGTATTAGGAAACAAGTGTTCAAACCACTAAATCGAATACGAATCAAATATTTGCATGATTATTTACTACAACTGCCAATGTTTGGAAAAGGAACTGAATATTCAAAATAATGATACTGACAGAAAAAACACCTAAACGATATACACGGCGCTCTATTCTATGAAATCAGAGCAATTGTGCCCATAAAAAAGGCAATGCAGATCTTCACTTAGACACGCGACCGACTTTAACATGTTAACTCTGCGTCGGGATGTCATTCGAACACCTAAATGACATTTCCCTGCAGATGGCAACAACAAAGCGCCTGTCATTGATCTCTGTTGATGACGTTGACAGCCGTTAGAGCAGTAGCCTCCAAAATTGGGCATGAAGGCAAGATTTACCATAACAGGCGAACAGTGTCGCGTCACCTAATCTGGAAGAAATGGTGTGTAGTATTATTAACGCTTACTCAAGGATAAGCCACGTCAAAAAGCTAAGTAACTTACTTTCTCAGAAAGTGAATCCGGCAGAGGTGCATTGGAATTGGCTCTGCCCTTCACAAAGCTGTAAAAAAAAAAACTTAAACTGCAGCTTACCTCATTGAATCTTGAAAGCAAACACCTCTAAAACGTCCTGTAAATCTGATAACGAATTCTGTCTGTTTTAAATCATTTTTATCAAGAGATATGCGGTCTTCCTCTCATTTAAAAATAGCAGCATATAAATTAAATAGTGTCGAGAAGCTATCTGCTATTAAAATATAATACATTTAAGCTAGATTTTGGCACCACGAGTATCTTATAATTTGCACATTCTTGAAATGCGCAGTATTCCTGCGAAGCATCTTCTGCATTTTTTTCATTTGCCTGATTATTCATTGCTAGCGGATAACTGCGTTGAGCTTTCTAGGACAAAAAAAAAAAAACGATTTCGGCGAGAAAAAACAAACAAATGAATTGTCATCGTCCCAGCGCGTACCGGTATCAATGTGAAACGAACTAAAGAACGTCTTCAGTAAAAGTTCTTAATGCACCAAGAGAAGGCAGTGGTGCTTTTGCGGTCCGTGTGTGTTTCTACTTTGTCCATGTATGAAACAAGAATGGCCGATGGGGAATATTCCAACTTTCGAGTTTTATTGAAATATCGTTTCCTTTGGCTGTCATCAGAGAAGTACTTAGGAAGACTGACTTTTCGCTATGCTGGTACTTCCGGAAAAAGATTTCTCAAGATATCGACTAATGAGGAGCGAAGGCGTCAGCATTACAAATAAAAACAAAATATCCACTTCCTTTGCGGGAAAGAAGCAGAAACGCGCCGATATTGGATGGCAGTAGTAGCCAAAATATCGAGCGCGATGTTATAAGTAGGCAGATGATATATGCAGGCGCCATCGAATGACTGGTTGTGTGCCCGAGCAATAAAATGAATGAATCTGTAACACCCAGAAGAAAATACTTTCGGCTTCTGAAAAATCCAAGGCCAGGAAAGCTGTGCGCTAAAAAGGTCAAATCACCGATCCGCTGCGTTCTCATGGAATTGGGACATTATATAAGACAAATAGGGTGGCTGAGTGTTTAGCTCTCGATATCCCTGGAGCTGCCGAATACGGGTTTTGCGCCATTGTTCTGTCAAATGCCTCTGCTTTTGGTGCCCTTCTTTCGCAGCAGACCATTTCAATTGAGCATTTACTTTATATTCTGACTGAGACAAATCGCAAATGAGATGATGCTCGCTCGTCACTCTGAACTTCACAAATTGTCCGGGACTGTGTACGTGTACCGTGCCCGCATAAAACTAACAAAAACATATTGAAGCTTTCTCACTTTTTCATACGGGGATGGCGCGGCGCCTAAAGAAAGATTTTATTTTTGTTTGGTAATGATGAAATGAAAAGAAAAAAAAAATGAGGACTTTACCACCGCTTTACGGTGTATCTCGCAGTACTAAGCAAGCGCGGGTCTGAATTCCGTGCTTTTTTTACCAGTCAAACAATTTAGCCTCTATCTGAATTCTTCCTTTGTAGCGCGTCCTTGCATGATCGATCTGCTGCAAGACTGCTACCAGGGTTCTGCCCCTAACTATTCCTTCAACTTCTATAGAGACGGCTCCATACTTTCCGCGTGACATTCGGAGCACATCGCGTCACATTAAAAGGGGTCATGCCACGGTCATCCGATATATTACAGTTTTGATGTCTGCAGATAATACTGGACCTTATTTTTCTATTTCCTAAATGTGAGCGTCCTAGACGCAATCCTTATTTCGAAAAGTGTCTGCCGTTGACACCGCGAAGTTCCTCCCACTGATAGCGGTCGCCATGTTGATATGCTTGGTGACGTCACAGAGCGACACCGGCCACAGCATAGGCTGCTGCTGTGCCGGCGCCGATAAGCTGCCGACACGCACTGTTTCCGCGCTTCCTAACATGACTTCCAATATGTGTACTCAGCATGTTTCTGAAAGCACTACCCAGACTATGGTGTAACTCAATTTAGTTCGTGCCCAGGCATCCAACTTCGGCGCTACCGCCGCCATCCTCTGATGGCAGCACTGCTCCCACCACCGTAAATACCGCCGCGCCAGCCGTGTCTTCCGCTCAAGACGTCCGTGCAAGCCGTCCGCGCCAGCGATATGGCGGATCCTTTGCGCCAGTGTCTGAAGAGCGTGCTGAAATTTGTTTTTCTCGTCATAATAATAATAATAGGCCCTCGGAAAAGAAATTTTTAAAATTAATGCTTCTTGCGAAATGCTGACAATACGGTGGGAGCTACTCGCAGCCGGTGTGACGCTTGTGTTCTTGTACGCTATAGCTCCGCTGCTAAGGCGTCGCTGAAAATTATTACTTCATTTACTACGAAACAGTGGAGTTGACAGTAAAGAAGCTTCATGATATAGTGGTGCATTTACTAAAACGCCTCGCTGGTCGATTACAAAGTGCCATCCGCTGTGGCTTCGATACGATCCAAATAATTTGGGCCTAGCGACGATTAGGGAGAAGCAGCCAGCCAGAGCGCCGTCGTCCTTCGCGCTGGCGGGCGCCGTTGCCGTAGACTTGCGGCATCCGGTGCTGTACGCGTCGTGAGCTTATTATCTACTCGGCCAGGGTCAGACTTAGACCCGACAACGTGCTACGCTAAAACAGGACGGCCGGCGTATGGGTGCCTGGATGTATAGTGCGCCGTGCCCTGTACATACTGCACTACGCTGCTGCGTTGTCGGGCGGTACCTGAAGATCGTACAAAAGCGCCGTCGGACGGCATCATATACATAGCGCATTTTATGAGTCACTTTTGAGACGTGATTCTGGGTTCAATGTGTATGCTGTTCGAGCGTGTCAGTTCGTGCGCCTTTGCTTTCCTGTGAACCAGTTAGTGTAATTAATTACCTAAATAACTTATTGGTCTCATTATTTTTCCGACAACAACATTACGTCACTCTGTATTGATTGACACCACTCATTAACCTCTATCACTTCTCAATTGTTCACAATGCTGCGGACACGATTTTGCGGACACGGTCTGCGGACATGGCCTGCGGACACGGTCTGTGGACAGAAATCTGTCAACATAGCGAAGTAATGCTTTCACATTAATAAACAGTTTATAATCCGAAATTGGTGTCAAGGCGATGATCCCGCCCCGGCGATAGCAAATATTTACCGAGGTGTGCTTAGGCAACGGGAGCATTGTGTAATCGGGGACTTTGCGCCGCAAAAGCTTATGAGGGATAGAGTTTAAAAAATTGGCTGTGGCTTAGCTTCGTTAAGCCAGGTGATTGTGAAGCAATACGTGGTACTACTATTGTACCGCTTGTGGTGATGCTTGGCTGTGCTATATTCACCATGGTGATGCTCCAGTTATGTTTGCTCTTTTGGCTATGGTGACGCTTGACTGTACTATAGACTACTTTTGAATGTATTGCACACCACAGCACTAGCTAAATCCTCTTCATTCCCATCCGGGAAAGCCTTAAGCAATGTAGGAAACATGAGCAAACTCAGCGGCGTAAGTTTGTCTTTGTGCCACAACCGGTCACACACTGAACACGCATAGCCAAACGAATTGTCAGTAAGGCGTCTATTAAATTCATGGGTTGCCGCTTGAAACTCCTGCACTCGCCTTCCATGTTCTTCACGCAGTTGTGCCAGAACACCTTCATCGGTTTCAGCTCGAGTAGCTCGAGTGAAAAATTTCTCCCGTGCTTTTTCCAAGCATTTATCTCGTTGATCGGGTGTCTCTTCAGCACGCCGTTTTCTTCGCTGTTCATTGTACTTCTCTCGATACACACGTTCCTTCTATAGTCGCTGTTGTCGCTCTTCCGGTGTTTCTTGGGCACGTCGTTGTCTGCTAGCGTTCCATCGCTCCGAACTGGTAGTGCTGCTAGTAGATGCACGTTCCAAACTATCGGACAAATTCGTACCTTTATCTCCTGCTTCTGTCGTCGATTCTGCTACCGAAGACATTGACCGCCTTTTCCGCCTAGCTGCTTCTTGCGCCCGTCGCTTGGAAAGCCGTTCTTCTCGCTCTTCTGTCTCTGTGGCTCGCTTTTGCTTCCTCTTTGCAGCCTGCCTAAGCGCTTTGACTGTAGGCGGCATCTCATGGCTTCACGAGAGGAGCGTAGTCAGGCCGTTACTTCCACCGCGCAAGGCGACGGTGAGCCCCCGCTCTTACACAGATGGTATGACGTCACGCAGCGCGCAGCGCCACTGGTGAGAGGATCAGAAGTCAGGCGGTAACTGCCACCGCGCAAGGCGACGGCGCAAGTTGAGCCCCGCTCTTACACAGATGGTATGACGTCACGCAGCGCGCAGCGCCACTAGTGAGAGGAACGGAGTCAAGCCGTAACTGCCACCGCGCAAGGCGACGGCGCGAGTTGAGCCCCCACTCTTACACAGATGGTATGACGTCACACAGCAAGGTCACGCTAAAGGTCAAGCGTGGCTGCCTCCGCCGTGCCTTTTGACGGGCTGAGGTGGTAGCTAAAGTAGTATTGCTTCGCAATAAAAACAGCTACCCCTGTTCAGTATGCTTCCAGACGCGCTACACGTTAGTGACTTCAAGCTGATTAATTAAAGGATGGCACGGTTGTAATGCATTTCCACTTTTGACGTATAACGCCGCTCAAAACTATATCTGTAACTTTGAATACTTGTGCAAAGGTGGGTTTAATTTAGCGTACAATTGGCTGGATATGCGATTAGGTTAAAATCTTCTCAGCTTTGTGTCATATACACTTCGAAGATAGTTAAAGAGACTTACGCCTGTTCTAAGAAATATTCTTGAAAGGAGGATGCAAACACACTGAAAAATCGGGTGTTATAACGTTTCCGGTAAGAATGCGGAAGCGGCTCAAAGCAGGAACGTGAATTTGTTCATGCAAATTACAGATAGCTGAAAGTGCATATGGATACGTGAGTTGTCTCGGTTAAATTAGTTTACATTAGTTAAGCTTTAAAACTACAGCGTTCTACCGGTGTGAAATCTACTGACGCTGCTGAAAGAAGTGTATTCATTTCAGCAGTATTTTATAATTTGTACAATGTGTAATTATAGAAATATGTAATTCCAATCAGCTTTATCCAGTAGATTTAAAAGGAAGGGTCAGTTTAGAATTTGCAGATTGTTCTGAACACACCTGACTTGAAAACGCGGCCAGCTGAGCGTGTCACTTTCTACAGGTGTCGCTGGGGTGAAAAAATAAGCGATTATTTAAGCAGGTTTGAATCTCAGGTTTTCAGCCATGACCCATGCACTCAGGTTAATCGTACGCCTCAGGCTATGACAATGCACTCGCTTATACGTGAGGGAAGAAATGCTGAAGTCTTCATGCGTTGAAGAGACGGAAAGTGCAAGCGGGTGAAGCGCGGGTGGCGTAGAAGAAAAGCTGAGCACTATTCACAATGAAGCCAATTTTAGGTGATAAACGAAAGTACGGTTTCGCACGTCACTGGAAATAAAAAAAAAAGATAATATCTTAATTCTACCTAAAGAAACAAGGTGATATTCTACAACTCTCTAAAGTGTCTTGCATTTCTTCCTCATCACCTCTCTGCCCCCGAATGGGGACTTATATTACACACGCATCGTAAAAGCGAACAATACTATACACATTGAGCGAAGCATAAATTAGCGAAAAAAAAATAAAGACTCTACAGAAGCAACACGGGCTGTCAAATGTACTGAGTTAAAATTACAATGTAAACTTAATCCCAAATGGTGGGTCGTCGAACGAAGCACCAGCGCACAGCTTTCCCTCTTAACGACTGTCGTACTTTATCGCTGGCTACCGTTAGGAAACACAATTGGTCGCGGGGGCTGCGTGTTTTCGCTCTGCGTCCACTACGCACTGCTCACCCAGGCCCATTAGTCTGTGTTAGTGAAGGCGCCGACTGATGGCCGGAAGATAGGCGGATGCAGGTCAAATGAATGGGCTTCGAGCCGGTAACCTTAATAGCTAGGGCAGGGGCTTGGTCTTGGAGCTGGCGGTCCTTCTGGGAGATGCGTTGTTGATGGAATCCTTTAATTCGCTCAGAGCTTTGTCAAACGTCCGCACGTACCACTTCTCTATGAGGACGATTACGAGTCTAGGAGAGCACGCAGCGAGCCATCTTTTAGGTTCTTCTTTGCTGCATTACTCACGGAGCGTGTTACTCTGGTTCCACACGTACATAAGGGAAACATTTGGAACATGAAGCACCCGTATGCCACCATTGTCAGCAAGAAAGCAAAGAGATTCTCTTTTTTTTTTTTTTTCAACGAATGTAGCATAGATCTCAGATATAAGTGCAGAGAAGGGCCTTGACATCAGTCAAAAACTTCTACACTTAAAGTCGGCTATTCCTGCTGACACACTGGTGAACTTAGAGGTAATAGGTTGTTTCCAGGAATAATGGTGGAATCAGGAATGTGTTAAGGATTGTCATAGTCTGTATTGTAGCGGAATTGCATTTTAGTTTCTGATTCCCACATGCGCCGACAATTATATATACAGAATAATATTCTACCCCGCCGGGGTGGCGCAGTGGTTACGGCGCTCGACTACTGTTCCCAAGGACATGGGATCGAATCCCGGCCTCGGCGGACGCTTTTCGATGGAGGCGAAAAGCAAGGCGTCCGTATTCTGTGCGATGTCAGTGCACGTTAAAGAACCCCAGGTGGTCGAAATTTCTGGAGTCCTCCACTACGGCGTCTCTCATAGCCTGAGTCGCTTTGGGACGTTAAAACTCCACAAACCAAACCAGATTAATATCCGTACAATGATACCGTCCTCCGAATGCCTTTTTGTTTAGGCTGAGACGGTTCAGTTTGAGTTTGCACGTAGAGGTCACATATCGGACTGGCTGCTAGTCATTTTTCGTCACTTATCGTTTGTTGTACTTATGCCATAACTAATTTGAAGCGCAAGGATAGTTAGCTGTCACTGTGTGTTTTTTTCAGAAGGGCAGCTGTTAATCGCAAGTTTCCAGAATCTTGACTTCGGCGCGCCACAGCACCACCCTGATTGTCAGGATGCTGTGACGTCACCAGTAATCTTACTGGAGCAACTCATAATAAAGAATGTAATGTCAGCATAGATTTAGAAATCATTGACTTCAAGAGTAGGAACAGAGTAGCATTAAAAAAACATAACAGAAAAATATTTCAGTAATGAATAAACAATATTGTATCCGCCATCACAAAAACCCGTCTCAGAATGCTGGGCTTCACATGTACAACTCTCCTTTGAGGTAGTTTGTACTATCTCATGTAAATTTCATAACATGTTTGCGTCTGCATAAAACGGTCAAAAATGAATTCGCGCAGAAGAAAAGGTATTGTTTGTTTCAGAAGTTAAGAGCATAAGTTTTATGGCACATCACTGCTTACAACAATTCTACCCTGCACTGCCCACATATGGACTTGAAGCCGCACTGCCCGCGGACTTTAAGGCGCGGGATAGCGCCTTAAAGTTGAACGCCGTCTTTAACGTGAACGTGGGGCGCTTAAGACACCCACGGGATCTCATATGACGTCATAATCCTGTCGACCAAATAGCAGTTTTTAGACACTTTTGGTGACTGATGGCGCGATGCCAGGTCCCGGCAAGGGCTCCGTTTCGCCAGAAGGATCTTTGTACGGTCCCGCGTAGAAAAGTGCGAACGCAGGTCATAATTTTCAAAATCTGCGATAGCTTTGAATTAAGGCAGCAGTGCATTTTTTCTCTCCCGGTATGCTTTTAAACACTTGCTGGAAGTTTGACGCGGTCAAGCAGTTGTGCTAGCCTTATTGTGCTGTGTACAGTACAGGTCGTAATAATACGTAGCATGCCCCGGCGATAAAATATTTTCTCACAAATTGGGTAGTGAATATAAGGAAATGCCTTGCAATACGTAAGCACATGGCACTGGTTCACTCGCGTACGGATCTGAGTAACAATCGAACCTTCTTTAAGGAAGGCGTGAAAAACTTCAAACACCAGAAGCGTGCCTCGGGATATTAGGGCCGCACCTGGGCATTTGTATCTCAGCAGATATGTAGTACATGTGTGCATATTTATATCCATAGTTACGTGCTAAATTTTCAGGCTGCATATCTGTAATATTTTGCATCTATTTTGAGTAAACAATTGTTCTACGCCGTTCTCACGCTATATTGGTTTGGTAAAGTTGTAAACGAGGAGCTTTTTTTTTTTTTTCATTTCTTTGAGGTAGCCCTACATAGAACTCATGGGGGTGCACAGCCTCATGCACAGTTTTCCTTCCGGCTCACGAACACAAAATTACCTGTATTTTGTTCTTTGACATTCTAACGTAATAAAAAGGCTCATGCAAATCCGTCAGGAGCTTAATCAGGCGTTTGCAAGGTTAACGAAACCGGTAGAATTAAAAACATTTTTACCGCTAAACAAAATGCTCTTTTTTCATCTTCAATTATAGGTACTCTACATGACTTTTAAACCCACCTCTTTTTTAAATCGCAACTCTCATGCGCCCATTCGGAGGTTGAGCCGCCTCGCTTTTTTTCTGGCTATAACCAAGCCACAGTGTCTAAAGAGCTACCAGAGAGTCACGAGCCAAATATGATTTCTCAGAAGAGCAACAAGAGCCATGAGCTCTACGCACCAGGCCCGGTGCTTTTCTTTCTCTTCTTCTGAGAAATTCTATTTCGCTCGCGAGAAAACTAGATTATGCTTTGTAACTGCATATATGATGCATATAACTGCATATAGCTGATGAGCTCTACTTGAATTGCACTTTGGAAAGTAAAGTAATCGTCGGCAAATTTTTCACCTCTACTTTCAGATCGACGGCCTCCTATGTGCAGAGATTGGAGAATTTTAACTATGAAGTATGCTCCAATTAAGGGATCATTAAAACTGTTACTGAAGACGGAAGCATGTGACGGTGCTGCTTCAATCTATATTTCTGGCATTGCCGTCCCAAATTCACTGCAACATAGAAAATGATAGGAGTTAGTGGGCAAATGGTCGTCTAGCCGCTTTGTGCATTGTCGGCGTCTACCATATTGAGAGGAATTATTAACTTTCAATCCTGCAGTGAAGTGGAATAAATTATAGTTTCTAATATTATAGCTAATTAACTTATCTGCTCCTGAAATGGGATCACAAGGAAAGAAGTCGGTGGCATTGGTTCTTGTTACTGTAGCCTGTTATTCCCAGTTTTTTGGTGTTAGTGAAGCACCACGGTGTCCCTGGTTGCGATCGTTGGACGTTCTAATAACACTCTTGCTTATTTCACTGAATGATCAGCTTTAACTGTCTTTTTCAAAAATATGGCCACAATTATACTTCCTAATAACCCTTTTCTAAAATAAACTATGTCTGGTTCTTTCATATCGAAAGAACCGAGATGTTTTTTATTTCAAATCGAAATTATTAGAACAGTTTTTTTTTTTTTTTTGGTCGTCGTGGTGTACAGTTGCCCTTAATTTTTCGTGAAGCATAACACATAATGGCTGTAAAAGCGCTGAGTTTAATGTGAATAATAATCTTTCTCATTAGGTGGATTTGGCTCATTAGAAAAGTTTCTCATGAGAAACTTTGAAACAAACCAAGTCTTGACTGCGATCGCTGTCAGGAAGAACAATAAGTTTGTGTTTCACATTATGATAAGAAAAATACTTTTTCATATTTCCAACGTTTAATTTATGCATTATAAAACAGCACTCTATTTTCATTAGGGAAGTGTGACCTAAATGTGAAGATGCCACTAGAACAAAAGGTGAACTTTAGTTGCTCTACTTCAACTGCTGTATAGCAAGACGGCGCTTCCAGTGGCTTCCGTACTCAGTGCTTATCTCAGGTTTCAGCTCCTGAAAACAAGAACAAAACTTATAAAAGAAGCTTTTCTAATTAGAGACTACGTAATACAACGAAGTCTAGAAGTTTGAGAGCCATGCGCAGAACGTCAAAAAGCGAAAAGCACCCGGTTCTTTGATTAGCATATACACGAGGTCTGCACCCCAATTCCACTGTGAGGAAAATTGCGTAAATATATAATTTGGAGTAATAATCAAAAGAAGCATGGGATCTTGAGAGCTTAAGTGACTTCTCAAGCGGCAAAATCTCTGTCGCCTAAAAACTTGCCCCTGTTCCAGCAACACGATAACACCCGAGAAGGTTCTAAGATCTCCTTTCACTTTTGTGTTTAGAGCTGCAGCTCCTAGAGCATCTTAAATTGCCGCCACAATTGCACATACTATTTCGTGGTACGTACTTCCTTCGCAAGCGTGCTATGAGTGGTGTATAATGGCAATAATGGTAGCCTATGCGTAGGCATCGGTTGCGTCTGAATTCATGGCAATATTTCTAAACGTTACTTCTGTCGGAGATAAAATGCTTTAAAGGTGTAGCATATTATGAAACAACTGATTTCATAAATAATGATACTGAACGAGAATATATTTACGCATACTTTCCAAGGATACATATTTGTACTTCTAAAAGCACACGGCAAAGATCGTACAAATGACTACATAAATCTGTGGTAACAGTGAGTGAGCACCAAGTGGTGGCAGTCATATAGAGTTTATGCACAAGACCTCGAAAGGTGATTCAATAATGCCAAGCGTACATAAAACTTCTACGAGCTGGTCGTATCAATGCCGTAATCGTTAAGGCTTGCTCTCTGGTTGGTGGCTGCAACAACGTTGGGAAGTCGTTCCTTCGCCGTGGACAGTCCTGGTTCGTCTCTAGTGTCCGAGATCTTCAAAACATCCTCGTGGGGTGCGTCTGTGGTGGCTTTTGAGGCGATAGCTCTCTCGGCGTGGCCGTAGAACGAGGCGGCGGAGAGAGCGACGCCCAACACAATCAACAAGCACAACGCCGCAGAAAGGACAGCAGCGACCTCGCCTATAGTTTCGTTGTTGTTGTTGTTGTTGTTGTTGTTGTTCTCCTCTAATGTGATATAGTTTCGTTGTGGCGGCCTTCGCGATCTTCATCTTTCTCACACGAGGTGCCAGGATCTCGCTTCTTGTATTCGAACGGCACATCGACGCTCATGCTGAGCGACGGGCACTACAGGTGTTATTGGCTTATCCTCTTTCGTCCTCTTCTTCGCTTACCATTTAAACGCACACGTGTTCACCTGGTCGTATATTTTAAAATCATGTGACTTACAACAAATATAAACTGCAGCTAGATTTGGCTTAATTTAAGAGGTATGGCAGCCATATGCGAGGAAGGCTATGAGGGATGCCGTAATTAAGTCTGCCCAAATTTAGGTGACATAGAGTTAAGCTCCAGGACAGCGGTAATCATGGACTTGTGCACTGTGAAATTCAATTCCATTTTCTGCCCGTCTGTTCAAACATTTGCGGGAGAAAGAAACGTTAGGTTCTCGGCAAAACCCGCAGAAGACATTTACGTTCCCGTTTGCGTAGCCCCTGTGTGAGACTGAAAAACGGCATTTAAAGAAGACCAAACTAGTCTTATGTTGAACTGAAATTAGGTTAATAACACTGTGACTTTTTTTTAGTACAGGTTAGTGCCATTTTTAATTTGATTAGTTGAATAATAAGTAGGCAGTAACATATATATTGCCACAATGGTGGTTTCAGGTGGCGCCTGTTAGACAAAGAAGTTAGAGACTCTCGTGTGCTTCCTCTCAGCTCAGACGTTTTTCAATCGTATTGCATACGTATTAATGTATTTTTAATTTCATATCAAGGAGCTTAATGACAATTTCTTCCGAATTCATGTGAGGCCTATCTCTCTCGTGGACAGCAACCACTTGCTAAAAAACAGCCCTTGATTCCGTGTATCTGCCCTCTTATCTTTCATGTTATTCCCTGTCGTCGTGAAAGTTCGGTAGAGGTGGTGAGTCTCTTTTAAATGTAGCCTAGAAAGCTAAGGTGTGAAAAGAAATTTGTTGTAGGCCAAGACAATGGGTCAACGCCAGATGCTTCCTCACGAGCAGACCGACATGAATACGTGTCATATGAGCGGGCCATGCCTGAAGCCGGAGATTTATTTCCCAGAGCGTGTTTTTTTCTTTTTTTTTTAGCCCCTTAGTTGCCTCACAGCTACTGCAGCAACAGTGACACCTGGCGTTGCACCGATGCGATGAGTGGGAGAGCGGCATGGTGAAAAAATTTGAAGAAAATTATTCAAGAACAAGATATTCCTTTGCCCGGACTCTTCCCTGCTTGTCGCCTATGGCGAGACTCATCCCTAACGTATATCCACAATGCGCCAAATTTGTCTTCACACATATCAAAATTGTCCCGCAAGCATTCTTTGTGCAACGCGTTCCGGGCGTTTCGCTGCCTAATTTCCATTTACTTGCTAGTCGGTTTAATTGATAAGGCGAACCGACTTATGTGCCTCCATATCTTTTCTCTAATCCCCTTTCTTCCTCCCGTGAGCTAGCGCAGCACGTGTTTTCGAATCCGTCCTCGCTCACCGAGCCTGCAGCTTTCGCCTTCAAGCCCGTAGATGGTCCTATATGTCTTGAAATGTTTATACGGGTGAAACGAAAACATAGTTGCGTTAACAAGCCCCGTCACGTTTTTTTTTTTTTTTTTTTTTTTTTTTGCGGTTGTCGTTCGCGATTTACTGATGTGATGACTTGCTTTGGTTTAGACATTCTTTTCTTTTCTAGAAGGTGCGAGTGCTCTGCTTCTGCTTTGTTCTAACGGAGAGCCTCGCAATTCGCACACAGCTAATCCCAGCGCTCCGAGTGCCGAGTGCGGCCGCGAGTGGGGTCCGATCATGTGAAGCTGTTCTAAGATCCTAGAATTTTTCTTCCACTCTAATAACGGGAACCAGCAACTACGAAGACGACAACTGCGAAGCCATCTTTCCTGACTTATGAGCTCCAACGTTGTTGCGTTAAAAACGCAATTAGAAACCCCGCTCTATGAACCCTAATTCAAAGCCAGAACAGCGGCCACATTCCCAACTTGGTAAAGGGCTGCCATATTCGCCCCTTTTGTGCTGCCCACAACAGAGCTCTGCTTTGCTGCTGAGTCAGAGGTGAGTGCCATTGGTTGAAGTGGATCAACATGTTCCTGATGAAATGCTCGGACTTACATCCTTCCATTTATTTGCAATAAATCACACATACTAGTCTCTGGTCTCTTGTGGTGAACAAATGCTGTGGGCGACAACTGCGTTCCTGCGACTGCGGGTCGCCAGAGATTCGAATGCAAGCTCGAGGTTAGCTATCAGCTGATTGTTTCTGCTGGCCGATGGTTATCAAGATGTTATCAGCATTTAGTGGTGGAGTTTGCTAGGCTCAACAAGCGAATGAAAAACAACCTAGCATTTACAAATGTCCGAATATAACAATAAAAGGTATTGATCCCAGAATTGATCACTTTATCGTGTCATGAGGAATTACAATTGGAGGCAAATGCCGACCGCAAATGGGAGATCTAAGCGCTCACTGATCTTTTCCCCTTCAAGTGTAAGGGTTGTCTACTGAGGATACTTTGGCTCTATATATACTTTGTTCTTTTGTTCTGAGCAAATATTTCGCCGATAGTCCCAAAGCTCATGTTTTATATTTCCTCAAGGCGAAAAACGTCGAGACAAGCCCCTTCGAGTTATTCTCCGCAAGGGGTTAATGGTAAGCGGTTCCCGAAAGGAAAATACATGAGTGATAATAATTGCTATCAGTTTAGTCGCTGGAACCACTTTAGTCGCTGAAAGGAATATTTAATGAACAGCCAAACTATTGAAATGGTCAGCATACATAAATACATGGGCGTCCACACATTAAGCAACCTAACATGGCAATATAACATTGACCCAGTCATTAGCAACGCATTTAGGT
Source organism: Amblyomma maculatum (assembly GCF_055883805.1). Classification (NCBI taxonomy): domain Eukaryota; kingdom Metazoa; phylum Arthropoda; class Arachnida; order Ixodida; family Ixodidae; genus Amblyomma; species Amblyomma maculatum. The sequence goes on along the minus strand of NC_139347.1, from coordinate 66,777,030 downwards.
CACTCGGTTTAATTAATCACAAGCTTCACCAGTATAATGCACCTACAAAACTTCTGGCATACAAAAAATATAGTTCATTCTAAAATAGATTATGCTTCACTAATGTGGTATTCTCACCAAATGTATTTAATCCATAAATTAGAATCCTTGTACCATATAGCTTCCTGGTTCATCAGTTGACATTTTGCACAAACATCTAGTGTTAATAAAATTAAACAATTCCTAAACCTATGTTGTTTGGAAAAACGAAGACTGTTTTCTGTTTCGTCATATTTTCATCAATATCATTACGCACAATTAGTTTACATAGATGCATCTTCGTTTTCTGCCAATTATCTGCCGTTCATCTTCCTTCTCTGCCACACAAATTATACCTTTTCGTCGCATTTTTGCACGCTTCTACCACACGTTCAAAGTACAGACAATATTTGCTCCTACAAACTTACTTCTTCATTCATCGCTCTTTCTTGCTATTATTAAATGAAACAAACTCCTGAAATGCACTGCTACGATTAACAGCCATAATGAATTCATTCGCATTCTGAATGCTTTTTTTTTTTTGTTAAATTTGAACCTTGTGTTGCATAGCTTGTTTCACTATGTGTATTCATCATTTTTTTTATTCATTTATTGTATTCTCCCCCAAACCTATCTATGCCCTTTGAGGCATTTAGGGTACGTGAATAAATATTGAATGATTGCATACATGATGGTATGTCGTAAGTATCTTTCATTGCACAGTATATACGTATTTACACCAGAAAAACAATTATTCCTAAACATGAGGCGTAAAATGATCTTGTGTGTGCTTAGGATCCTCTATTTTGCATAATGAGGCATGAAAATGACATACTCCAAGCATCAAGAAGACATAGCAAGTTATTTCGCATAGGTCGTCAGTTTTATTGGTTTAACAAAAGACCCTTATCTTTCTCAAACTTCATCTGAATCAATAAAATTTAATTATCGGCCATTGTAGCTTCAATGCTACTTGTACTTTTTTAGCTCTGGTGAACGAAAAGGCAAAATTAACAATATTAAGACCGATTTAGCGAACAAAGGTTGTGGCCCTACTGTGTAAAATTAGGGGCCCTGCCACGCTCGCTTCTGACAAGTTTTTGTCCTTGTGCCCTGAATTTTTTTAGTTGGAACGGAAAAGAAAAATCTGAATTTGAATTTAGGTAAAAACATCCATAACCGCTCCCTCAATACAACATTGTACAGCACATCGGCCCCAGGGCATTGACCCCCGGAGCAAACCGACGCACAGAAAAGCCTCTTAGCCTTTTACGTCTATGCCGGCAGATTTCTTGCATGTGCATTTCATGCTCTTCTAAACTACATAATGCACGTTACAAGCGGTTGAAAAAGAGTCAGCCGGCCGATAGCCGAGTGCAGTTCAATGGCGTTGGTGCCCTATTTGAAGAATCGCTAAAGATAATCATAGTTGTATGCCTAGCGGCACCTAGCTGCGGCGCTTCATTTTGCCAGGCCTTGATGTCGGCATTGGTGATCTCTCTTTTCTTACTAACGACTTCCGCCTTTCCGAAGAGCTATCTGCTCCCCCCACCCCCCCACCTTTTTTTTTTTTTGTGGCCTGGAACTTGCACTAGCATCGATCTGGAATGGCTAAATTTTAGGCCATTGTTCTTGAGCGCTGCTAGATTGATAGAATATATTTGGTTCCTTGGTAGTCACTGAAATTATTTTATTTACCTTCCATATTTGGGTATGTATGCCCGTCTTAGCCTTTTGTTTGAAATAATGATTAGGGTTTTTATTGCATGGGAAGGGATGGTTGTCGGCCACTGATTCGGGAAGTAAGGAATTATGAGAGAGGCGAGTGTAGGTTCTTCTTGGTTCTTCACTGCTCTGTTATTTTTTTTTTTGTTCTTCTTTTCTCGGTTCTGGACACCCTACAGAGGTGCGCATTGTCAATCAATCTCACTTACAATACTCGAAGTAGGCCCTCGCTATACTTACGCACCAATGGCACGTTATGTTGTGGCGCTTGATAAAACAAATCTGAACGCTCTGCAGATTGACGATAGCCACCGCGCTACTATGGCGCCCAGCAAGAAGTCCCTTGTCACCACAATAAGTCCGTGTATAAAAAGGGCATCACTCTGACGCCCTTGAATTTATTTACTCATCGAAAGCCATTTGGCTTTCCTGTCAGTTTCTTTTTTTTTTCTTTCATTGTTTTTCCACAGCCAGACGAGAAGGTGAGCGTTCCAGTATGTGAACACCTTGCGTTAATGCCTTTGTGTTCATCCTTATATGGCGGACCGATGACTAGATAAAACAATGGCAAAGGCACACCTGGTGATGAAAGACGGCTATGCTTTATCTTGCTTAATGAGGCGCGGAGGAAGGCTCTGTTCTGAAATCCTAATCCTTAAGGCGCTAATCTGCTGTCGGGGGAAAATAATCCTTCATTGGGTTGGCGTTCAAGCGTGCTCTAATTAGCGGCGATAGCCCGCCAGTAGATAATTTGAATTTTTGTGCATTTTTGCAATTTTACCTTCCAGTGTAATTCTGGCCGGGAATCACGCTAGGTAGAGCTATACTCTATCATTACTGGAACGTCACCTGTCTCTGACACCACCCTTTGTCATTCTTACCGGAGTTAGCCTAAGTTTCGAAACTATAGGAATAATAATTGTTTACTTTCGTACTGGAGTTTGAGAACTGAGTTAAGCTCATTTCCCAAGTCATTAACTACTGCATGAAAGAGGCTTCCAAAGCAAAGTATATAACCTCTTTGCTCTGGTATTGAAACCTGAAATTAATGACTCAGCTATATGTTTTCAGTGAATCCTGTGCGCATATCAGCAATACCTTAATCCGTCACTGGACTGGAATGTGCAGCACACTAGACATGCGAACCCTCCTACTTTTAATTAGCTATGAAATGGAGCTGAAGCTTTTTTCTGCACACTGTGAAGGGTATTAAAGAACTTGTTCCGCTCCTTTGAACAACATAGACTAGAGAACTTTGGCTTTCAAGAATTGTTGTGGGCTTGTGTGCCTCATTATTCGACAAATTTTGCCGGTGGAGTATAAGACATTGTGCCACATTTGAATAACTTCGACAAACTGGTCAAGCAGAACGTCCAGCACTTGGCCTGGAAGGCCAACTCTTTGACTCTGCAGTTTTGACAAATGGCCTACACGTCTCGCCTTTTCAGCTAGTGTTATAATAAAATATGTGTGTACACTCACGGCTTGGCCGAAAACCACGAAAGTGGTAGCAGTGGTGTTAAACATAGGTAACTGGGCGAAGTAAGACGCAAGGTTAAAATCTTTTCCAAGTGAGAGCGGAATTTCCACGAACCAGATGGCGACAAGTCTACTACTTGCGAACTGAAGCTCTCCCTCTACCCTTGTTCAATGTTCTTTGATACTGCGTAGCTATCCTCTTTCTCTCGTTATACTCTTTACTAAATATGAGTAATATGTTCTGTAAAAGTGGTATAGGTCAAGTAATGGAAAAGAGGTATCTTTTATTACATTGTGGAAGTGGTGTGAATAATTGCGAGATATAAAATTTTTGTCTCATTAAAGGCCAGGAGAGGTACGGCAGTGTCATATCTTAGAGCTCATTTTCTGCTGGTTGCTGGTCGCATTTAAATTGATTGCATTTATTTTGTCCGAAATTGATTCTTATTACTCTGTCACGATCCGCGACGAGGTGCTGGCACAGCGACATGCTGGCTATAGGTACAGACTAGCGCTGGCCTACTAATAGTTATGATAATGAGAGAAAGTATATAAGCCATGTTAAAGCACATTGTAACTATGGCGCAGTGGGAGAATAAGGAGAAACCGTGTTGTTTTAAAAGAGGGTTAAGATGTTTATTTTGATAAAACCAGAAATCTCTTTTTTATGTCTCTTTTAATGTATACTATTCAGTAAATTATGATAATATTACAACAGTTATTCAAAAAATAATTCTCTGTTAAAATCTGAATAGAATGTGAATGTCGAGAAAACCAGAGAAGACGTTTTAATTGTGGTAAAGAATTATCACCTGTACCGGAAGATAAAATCTGTATATTTGACATTCTTGGCGGTGGTGAATTCGCAACAACTGCAAATGGTATACTAAAGATGCCTAAAGTTCTGTGTTGATCTTTAAGGCTGAACAATGCGCAAACGCGGAAATGCTTCTTTATTAGTGCTCTTCTTTGATGTCACACTAAAGATGACGGTGAAAGAACGACTTGTGCCCACAAGAGCGTATATGAGTAGGGGGAGAGGGGGGAGGGGGGTCGTTATTTTCGTCAGCACTAACGCATGTGGGAGCTGAAGAGATCTTTCTTAACAATTAGTTTTTATGGAGCATTGTGTTATTCCGTACTTAAGGGGGTACGCCAGTCAAATTAATTTACTCATCGCCAGCGGGCAGTATAGAGTGCATGCGATTTCACCGCTTTTCGTGTCTGGTAGCATGCTTCTCAAAGCTCCCGTACATCATCAAGTCAGCTCCGACAAGCAAAAAAGCAGATCAAGGCCTCGCTCACGGTAGCCTTCACATTGCGTGCTAATGTAGTCATGCCTAGCACAGTATAGTTTTTCGATGAATTTTGTTATAGCTCCTATCTAGAAAATAGCATATCTTTGGGGATGACGAAGACTCTTTATTTGACCTATTTAAGGAGCGGTTTCTACTCACCAGATTGAAGGATGGAGAGCACAAAGTTAAAATTACTGCACAGTGTTAAAGTACGTTGGCAATGTGTTTGCAAGGCACGTGAGATGGTTAATGAAATGTGTGAACGCAACTCTGTCTGAATGAAGAGTGGAATTAAGAAAATTGATTCGCACGTGCTTCTCAGTGTCTTGAAAGCAAGTAAAAAGACACATAACGTTAAGAAATTTGAAAGAATGAAGAAAATAAAAATAGAGGACGTTATCAATTAGCCCTTGGATGCCACAATCAACAATGCTAGAAAGCTAACAACTTCCAGGTGAAGAAATGTATCGCTGACCTTGGAATGTGTAACGAGAAGTCGAATGAGACTACCGGAAAGCTCTATGGTGGTATCACAACTGTTAAACGAAAATCGAGAAAAGGCGTAGCATCAAACGTATACATAAGACACCGGTTAGAATTCTTGTACCAAACTAGCATGCAGTTTCACTAAGACGCAAATGCCACATCCAACGTGGGATCGCATAACATGGCTCCAAACGCTGTACGCTGAAATTTTTGCGTGCTGATGTTGGTACGAATGTATCCTGAAAAAAAAAACAAAGAAAAACCGGGGCGCCACAATTGGCAGAATATATGCCCTCGGTTAGAATTCCTATCACAAGCTAAGCTCCGATTTGACTATACGATGGATACGAAATAAGAAAGCGAAATGTGAAATAAGAAAGCGAAACGTGGCACGGAAGCTGTTGCGTCATAAGTTTGATACAAAATTGATATTTTTTTCCTGCTCACGCTTTCTGGTCACACTTCCTGGTTCAAAACAAATGAGGTGAGATAGATGTCCGACTTAAAAACGTCGACTGACATACAGCAGTCTCACGCAAGAGTGCTTGAATATTCACAGACAGGAGAAGTAAGTCAAGAGTATGACCCGAATTCCCCCTTCCCTGAATTCCAAAATGACCGGAGGCAGTTGGTCGTTTCAGTAGCATGCCTGCCCCATCCTGAATTGCTAGGCCTGAGCGGTAAAAACGTATCGCTCTCTTTTCGAGACGCTCACACCCTTGATTGCTATTGCGTTAGTTTGATGCAAGTGAAGATTGCCCTCAGAGGCCCTGTTTCAGCAATTTAAGTGTATAGAGAAGTTGACATTGAGTACGACTTGCTATCGTACGCTCCAAAATTATATAGGCCATCAAGCGTGAAACAGCGGTATAGATTATATCGCGAATTTGCATTTAATGGCAATAAAAAGCTACTACAACTATCTTCTTCTTTCAAGGAGAGACATTCATCTTCCCGCTCACCCCTCCACATTCTCCCCTAACCTTATCAGAGCACACAGTATAAGGCCTTCAAAGCTTTATCCACCCAAGCTACACTATTTCTGTGGAGCCTGTTCTCGTGTCGAGCAGCTTTCCGATCCGCCTTCATAGCGTTCACATTCTCTGCTTTTTTACTCTGAGATTTAGAAGTGACATATACGGCAGCCATGGCGACGTCGTCTACGCAGACAAATTCCCTTATTCAGCTATGTTTATAAACAAGAAAAAATTGTTCACTTTTGATTCCAAATTAGCAGCCGTAATCACCGTGCGCTAATGAGCACTTAGAAGCCGCCTGAACCCGGCGCAGAGAGAATAAAAAAAAACTATACGTTCGAATCAGTAATGGTTAAGGATCTGCTTATCCATGTCAAGCTCTTCACAGAACCATAGGGACTCTTCAGACAAGACACCGCTTGGATCCTGGAAAGTAAGACATCGAGCCAGCATGTGTGCGTTCTCCTTGCCTAGTAACCTTTCATGCGCCGGCGTTGAAACAAGGCGCGTTTTTTTTCTCACTACCGATTAAAAATTGCTATCGATGTAACGATGCTCTTTTCTTGATGCAGTGTCAGCGCAATGACTATCTTCTCCACCTTGGTTGCGTCACTAAGTCCGGTGCTGCAGCGCGAGACCGGTCCTCTGCTCTCCATCGAAACTACCACGGCATAACATTTGTCGTTCTCATGTTCCGCGGCATCAGTTGTACCCAACCGCACACAAAAAACACTCAAAGAGAGAAGAGGTAGCATAGAGGAAACTGCAAACGGAAGCCTTTCCGCATCTCCAAATTTGAAGCAAATTGCATCCCGAGGTGTTTATACCTGGGTGCAAGGAATGCGATAGAATCGCGGACTTGGTCCATATAGTGCGGACTTGCCCTAGCTTTGAAGAACCGAAGTCACAGAGATTCCAGGGAGGCGCTGCAGCTTAACGGGTAAAACATGGCCGATGTAGAGTAATCCGTCTTACCATGGCTACCATCGCGATCCAGGAGATCCCGTTTAAAGGTTAGGGGGAAATGTTCGAATGTTCGGAAGTTGTTACTAAACTCCCTGTCAAAACCTTTGACCGGTTGAAAAAAAAAACTCTCTTCAGCAAGGTATGCCCCTGAAAACACCGGAATATTTTTCGAAATCTCGATTGAGTGCATAACCTGTAAAGTGGGAACAAAATATATTGTGCTCTTGCGGAGGCCCAGGAAGCAAGTGTGAGTGGTTGGCAATAAAAGCATTCCGGGGTACAAACTACGTTCTTCCTTATAATCGATAGTGACTAAAAATGTAGGTATTTACATTTTTCCAGAAATGACTAAGTTCGTATGAATTATTAAACCTGGTAAAGGAACTATAGCCATGAATGGTAGTAAACTGAAGCAATGAAAAAACGACTCTGTTGCGGTTTAATGAATACTCCCGCTGACGGATTTCTATATTTTTCCTGCCAGGCTATAAGATCTGAAGCACTTCCACGCATGATGCCTATTAAAGTTTCATCATTGCATCTCATGAGCGGACGCCGACACTGACACACAGTGGCTGGTCACAGCACGAAAAGCGCATCACGAACAATAGAACCAGGAATAACGAGTGCTGCGATGGACGAACTATGACTTCCCCTTATTTTTTTATCCTACTGTTGGATGTGTCCCTCCGAGGCCAAGGGTGAGCTTTTCAGTTGGATGAGCAATAGTGCAGTGGTATCACCCGCTGCGTCGCAGGTAAATTAGTGCTTGCAGCTTTATCACCTCTCTCTCCCCGCCCACCCTAAAAGATCTTTCTTGTCAGCAGGCAGCGAGAAACTAGAAGGAACTACGATAACTAAAAAAAAAAAGGAAAGGCTCTCAACGCCAAGCCTTCAACCTCTCCTGCTGCGTACATGGCGAACTATAGTCCTGGGCATCATGGCAGTTTGTCCATTCAACTATGTCGGTGACGGTGTTTTTCAGCGCTTTTGGTTGGTTTATAGAGCACCATTCTAAAATCCAGGCCCACACAAATGCCTATTCTCCTCGTTTCACGCTTTTCTACCGATGGCCCTTGCCAGCACTGATCTACAATACGTGGACTTTAATTTCTCAAGCAGCACCTCACATTGTCTGCTTACTCATATTTTTCATTTACTGTCATGTGGATTTAGTTTATATTCTGTAAAGCCAAAGGTAATCTTATCTGCCATCACTATTTAATATAGCCCTTACAGCTTCATAATCAGATATCTTTGCAATTTTTATTCATCTTCTATTATGGCAAATGTGCCATTCTCTCGGCATAACGTAAGCTTTGTATAATTGGAGCAGGAACATACCACGCAAGGTGCACAAGAACCATCGCTTTTTTTTTTCTTGTTAACGTGAATGTACCTAAAAGTAACTCCTCCGGCTCAGTTAGAAACCTTTTAAATCCAAATTTAGGCATCATCGTGGGAACTTGATCTACTCACAGCATTGATTGGGTAGCATTTATTGCTAATACATGTAGAAAATGTTTCTGTTTGCATTGACACAAAATCTGAACGTACAGTATCGGTTACCAAATTTATGATCACACTCACATCATGAACAAAGGTGAATGGCTTGCCATCAAAAGTTTCCCCGCTGCTCACGGTAATAAATGGGGCCAAGCCAGAGAAATGGCCGCCGTCGACGAAGCATGGAGAGGGTCGATTCTCGGGTATCACTGGCTAGCGAGGGCTGCAGCAGCCGTCAACTTCCTTGAGTGAAGAATGGGCAAAGCACAGGCGGCCTCGCACTACTCAGATGGGCGGGGCAGGGTCCAAGCGTGACGCCCGGAAGAACAGTTACGCCGGAGAGTGCGCCTGGATCTGGGTAAATACCAGTCATTGCGATGTTATGCTCGGTGGATCCGTGATGTACGAGGGCCTCTGAGAGACGAGCCCAGTAATGGTATAAGTAAAAAATCACACTCTTGATTTGAGTGGAGCTCGAAAATTTCTATATGCGCCAAACGAAAGTCTTACGTTTTAAGTAAAGTTTTAATGAGATGTCATAAAAGCCTCGCTGTCCAAAAAGCATCTCGTTCGCTTTGTCGGCGTTGGCGTGCGAGCGACAAATCATTAACATGCCTCCGGCAGGTGGCAGCTTGCAGGTGACATGCCGGGCACTGATATGTCGCCAGGTTCTGTGGCGGCACGATAACATCTGGCATGGCCTCCCAACTTGTGCAGGTCCTTTGAGATGGGAGATGAATCATTCTGGACCTTGTGTTCCAGATAAGACACACTACTACTTCGCCGTCCGCACGTCCGTAAGGCTCTAGATATATGTCGGATGGTTTCAAGTTAATGTTTTGGTTATCATTACGGATGACATATTCGTAATAATATCTGGAATGTGATAATTATAGTGTAACTCGGTAACGATAAACATGAGTAAGTGTGAAATACCAGTACGATGTATAAAAGTATACGCAGACCTTGATAACAGAACGATAGCGCCTTGATAACACTCAATCAAGAAACAATAAACCATGGCAACTTGTTTTCAAATAGAGTAAATAACGCAGAGCTATCAAAGTAAATCAATAAGAATTAGTTATACACAGAACGAATTGCATAACGAAAAGATTAAGCATCTTAAGAAGAACTAATTCGCTAACAGCTTTCATCTAAAGCATGCAAGAGGCAGGAATTTTGAGGTGTGTGTCAAGATACACGTCATTATCAATCAGAATAAAATTGATTACTAGACAAGCAGTTTTAAACTGATTTACACAGCAGGCAAGCAATCAGTACGAAATTGACAAAGGACGTATGACAGCGAAGGTTTTCCTTCCGTCGCTAAGGAAAAGAAGTAAACAACGCCTTGGAAGCAATACAAAAACGGAAAGGGGCTGGTAAGGCATAAGTAACAGCAAACCTATTGAAGGAGAACGGTGAGATTGAGTTACAAAAGTGGCCACCATACACAACACAATGCCCTCTCACATTTAGCACCAGAATCTTGGAAAAATATAAGGAGCATGTTAATCCACATAGAAAGCCAATTTAAGGCGGGGGTGAATATTTTCGCGACCCTTGGGCTCTGCTGTTATTAGTATGAAACGACTGAATAAGGGTGGAATCTTGGGCTAGTTAGTGACACATAAGAATCGGCTTAGCATCAGAAACGACGAGGGCATAGGAGCATACGCGGAAATATATGTACTTCTAATTGAATGTGCCTGTTGTGTCTCCGCCCAAAAATATTAAAGCGCATGATTAGCACTGCATCCAACTCACAGAAGTGTAGCATGTAATGATAACGATTGGCATAATATATAACGCGTGTAGCTTCACAGAACACTGCTGACAAATGCCGATTAAAAAGAAGAAAAATGTAAGTGCGCACAACGCGTGTAGCGCATTGTGTCATTTGTAAGAAGATGAAAGCCCTTTTTTCTTGGTCTCAAGATAATTGTAATAGCTAAACGAATTGTCTTATCAAAACGTGAATTGGCCCCATGCCAAATCACTTGTCTATATCAAATTGTTTATTCGCTGTGCCTGCCAAATCTCTCTTTCCAACCTTCGTTTCTGCCGGGCCAAGACGCTGGCTTTCTGTAGAAAGGATTGCAGTCTTAGCATTCTCTTTAGTGCAGCGAAATATCTGAGTCGCCTGCACCGCTCTTGACGGACAAAGCACTTTCTTGGTACCTTTTATTTGAACAGAGTCCTGTTTGGCCGATGTAGGCCCTGCTGCAACTCAGGGGTGTGCTATAAACGATGCCTTTTATGCAGGGCACATTTATTTATTTATTTATTTTCACGTACTGTTGTCCCGCAGAGTGAGACATCACACGAGTTGGTACGTACGCAGACAATGATCACAATATAGCAACAAGCCTGCAATAGAAAGCAAAGAAAATAAACACCATCCCACTTTGGATATAAAAGGATCTGTTAACAAAAGGGAGGGGGGGGGGGGGGGGAAGGAAAACATTATCACATATGGTTTTGTAGTTGACTGGCAAACTCGTCATGCGGCAATGCACGAAATGAACCAGCCAGTGAAATCCATTTCCACAGAGCACAAGAAAAAAAGAGTATTTATAAGAACCAATCGACGCCTGTAATGAAACTAAGTTGACCGGGACACTGCTTCGTGTGCGTGGCGAAAAAGGATTGGAGAACTCAATTGGTGCTTGTAGAGATAAAGTGCCGTGTATATTCTTGTGGAAGAGAATGATGCAGTCATGCTCCTGCGCCTGTCAGCAAAAAAAGGGAAGCGATAAGATGGTGGCATATGTCAAGGGTGAGAAGTTTTGGTCATAAAGGCGATAAATAAATCTGATTGCTTTTTTAACAGACTCACCTGATTTACGTCACGTAAATGATAGGGTGACCAAACGGCAGATGCACATTCAAGAAGTGGTCTGACCAAAGATTTATACGCTGTAATCTTCCTCTTTTGGGGGGCTGTTTTCAAGCTGCATTTCAGAAAACCGAGTTTTCTCAGCGCTTTAGCGCAAATTGTTTCTATATGCCTGCGCCACTTCAGATTTGGTATCAACGTTGCTCTTAGATACTTCAACTCATTTACCTGTGTTAGACTATTAATTTTGCATTTATTATTATCGGTATACTTACCTGATTCTCGTTTGCTTTTAAACGTCATAACGTCATAGAAACAGTTCTCTTGAAATTAATCGACATATCCCACTTCTCACTCCAGCTCCCAGAACCTTGAAAATTTATTATTTACCTTGTCTTTATCAGTAGTTGAGGAGATTTTCGAATAAAGGACGCAGTCGTCGGCTTATAATTAAATTTGTACTGGAAGGTCCCCAGTAGATGTAATAAAATCACTAATGTAGATAATAAATAAAAGTGGCCCTAAAACGGACCTTTGGCACCCCGGAAGTTACCCTTACGCTAGATGATTTAGACTGGCTATATGGAACGAACAGTTACCCTTACGGTCGATGATTTAGTCTGGTTACAGGGAACGAACATCGAGCGTAAGTACAAGTAGTCAGTTAACCAGCCAACAAGGTTAGAATCATTAGTGAATGCCTTCAGTTTAATTAAAAGCTTTCGGTGGCATATGGTATCAAATGTTTTTGCATAACCTATGAAAATGGCATCAGTCTGTCCACGCGTGCAAAGTGTTGCAGCGATATCACGCGTGAACCCGATGAGTTGTGACACAGTGGAAAAACCAGCGTGAAACCCATGCTATGCGTTAGACAATATGTTGTTCTCAGTTAAATACTGAACAATGTATTTACGAACGATATGTTTTAAGAGTTTGCACGTTGTTGATATTAAAGAAACTTGTCTGCAATTTGTGACCAGGAGCTGGTTACCATCCTAATGTACTGGAATGATTTTCGCGTTTTTACAGAGCGACGGTAGAGTTTCAGACTAAAGCAATTTTATAAACACGACTCATAAATAGAGAGAAAGCAATTCGGAATACCACTTCAGGAATGTGTTGGGCACGCCATCTGTCAGTCCCAGCACGTTTGCCTTTTTTGTCCAAGTTTGGTGGTAGATTATGCACACCACCAACATTTATTTCAATGCCAGAATAAGGGGAAGCGCAGTATTGGAAATAAATAGAGGAGCGGTTCCGTCATCAGCAGGGAATACCGAATGGAAGTGATTGTTGAAAGCTTCAGCGTTGAGAAAGGAATCGGCACAGGACTCGCCATTGATGAAGAATGCAGATGGATTGTGGGATTTCAGAAGTACCGACTTCATAAATTTAGCTGGGTTGTCCTTCATAAAGGCTGCCAGAGTTTTGTGGAAATAAGATTTCTGGTTTCTGTCATATTTGTCTTAAGTGTACTTTTCAAAGAACTAAACAAGGAGCAATTCTGGCTATTGGAAGGGTTATGCTTATTCAGTCGCCTGACGCGTCGTATAAGCTGTGATTTCCATTGTACACCGGGGGCGCCTCTCATTACGCTTTATAGTTCTAGCTGGTGAAATCTGAAAAACGCAACTATGAACAACGTCATGGAAGTTTTGAAACAGTACGTTGACTTTCGCTACACATTTCGCTATACAAGCAGTAAAAACAAGGCCTGGGGCCGATTGTGGCACCGATCATCAGCTTCTTGTTGCCAAAATTAAGCTTCGATTGAGGAAAACGCAAAAAACTAGAAGGCCTTTCAGGTATGATCTGGATCCAATTCCATTAGAATATGTTGTGAAAGTGAGGAATCGATTTCAAGAATTAGATCTAGAAGACAGAGAGCCCGAAGAGATGTGGACTGATGTTCGTGATATAATACAAGACGCTGCTACTAAGGTAGTTCCAAAGCAAAAGAAATGCAAGAAAGCAAACTGGTTATCTGAAGAGGCTTTGCAAATAGCTGAGGAAAGGAGGATGGCAAAAGTTATGGGGGAAAGAGAAAGATACAATGTTCTCAATGCGGATTTTCAGAAAATAGAAAGGAGAGATAATAATGCCTTCCTGAACATACAGTGCCAAGCAGTTGAGGACAACAGCCAATTAAGGAACGCAATAGCTCTGTATAAGACAAGATATCAAGGGAAGCTTCTGTGCTAAGCTGGGCGTGATAAAGGATAAACGAGGCAAGGACCTCACTGAAGCCTCAGAGATAAAGAAGAGGTGGCAGGAATACACAGAAGAACTGTACAAGAAGGACCCGAATGTGCAAACCCAACATAAGACGGTTGTGATTACTGATCTCGAGCCGGGCATCCTGAAGAGTGAAGTTGAATGGGTCTTAGCCAGCCTTGCTAAGAACAAAGCTAGCGGAATTGATGGCATTCCAGCTGAGTTGCTTCAAAACCTCAACCATGACGCTGTTAACATTCTGCATACATTATGTCAGAAGATTTGGACAACTCTGCAGTGGCCACAGGATTGGAGGAGGTCAGTTTACATCCCCATTCCAAAAAAAGGCAGTGCCAAAGATTGTTCCAACTACCGCACGATCGCGCTTATTTCGCATGCTAGCAAGGTGATGTTGAAAATCCTCCAAGGTAGGCTGCAGCAGTATGTGGATCGGGAGCTTCCGCATGTGCAAGCTGGGTTTCTCAAGGGTAGAGGAACTAGAGACCAAATTGCCAACCTTCGCTGGATCATGGAAAAATCAAGAGAGTTCCAGAAACCCATCTACTTCTGCTTTATTGGTTATGCGAAAGCGTTTGACTGCGGATCACAGCAAATTGTGGCAAGCTCTCCAAGAGATCGGAGTTCCAATTCACCTCATATGTCTCCTCAGGAACCTGTATGAAGGGCAAGAGGCCACAGTCAGAACTGGGCATGGTCTTACTGATTGGTTTCCGCTTTAGAAAGGAGTGAGGCAAGGCTGCATACCGTCGCCCTGCCTATTTAACCTATATGCAGAGAGCATCATGAGGAAGGCCGGTCTGGACGAGTCTTCAGCTGGAGTGAAGATTGCTGGAAAACGTATCAACAACCTTAGATATGCGGATGATACCACTTTAATGCAGAAAGTGAAGTGGAACTCAAGAGACTTCTGATGCGCATACAAAAGGAGAGTGAGAAGTTTGGGCTTAAACTGAACATTAAAAAGACGAAGATCATGGCGTCTTGCCCTATCAAGTCCGGGAGCATCAATGGACAAGAAGTGGAAGCTGTGACAGATTTACTCTTCTTGGGCTCCAAGATTACCTCGGAAGGAGACTGCAGCCATGAAATTAGGAGACGCCTGCTTCTGGGAAAGAGAGCAATGGTTAGCCTTGACCGCCTAGTAAAGAGCAGAGACATTAGTCTGCCAACCAAGATCAGTATAACACGTGCTATGGTCTTTCCAGTTGTGATGTATGGATGCGAGAGTTGGACTGTGAAAAAGGCTGACCGCCGAAGAATTGACGCGTTTGAATTGTGGTGCTGGCGAAGACTCTTGAGAGTTCCTTGGACTGCCAGAAGATCAAATCAGTCGATACTGTCGACCATAAACCCTGACTGCTCATTGGAGGGTCAAATTCTAAAGTTAAAGCTCAGCTACTTTGGTAATCTAATGAGAAGAGAGGAGTCGCTGGGGAAAGATTTGATGTTGGGAAAGGTTGAGGGTCGCCGGAGAAGGGGAGCGAACGCGATGGTTAGATGGCGAGGCACTGCAGATGAAGTTATGTGATGTTAGGAAGATAGTGAGAGACCGGAAAGCGTGGCGTGACATGGTCCATAGGGCCACGAAGAGCCGGACACGACTGAACGACGACGTTGACTTTACAAGAGGAACTAAACGAAGAAAAAGCATCACAGAGGGATTCAAGCACGTGAATAGTTTAGTTGTAATCAGCACGGAAGAAATAGAGGACAGCGGGATGGCTTGGGGTTCACGTTTAAAAATACATTGAATGTAGTAAATACTGGAATGTGGATAGAAATACTTTCAAATATTGTTAAACAATAACCATTACGTGCCATCTAGCATGGAGGCCTAGCGGGTAGCTGTGGTTACAGTTTGGGTGACATCAAATTAACGAGCCATGCATGTCAATCAGTGAATCACACAGTACCTTATCGCTCACGGTCGATGATAGTGAAGGTCAACTTATTCTAGGAGAATAGAAATCACCAGAAATGATCATCATGTAACCATGCAATTTGTGTTTGAATATGTAATCGGTTAATTCTATAATTACGGTGTCATCATTTCCAGATGCAATATTTGCAGTGGAAACCTTTCTCTGATTTTTTACGGGCAGGATTTTCTACTCCACTTTGACGACACGGTAGCTACAGAGACAACGGCAGATTTGAAGGTGCACTTAAGCTCCGCCTTCAAGAGTGTGACGTGACATAGTTGGTGGCTCCCATTCGCGGTTCCCTTTGCGCACCTTCCTTCATGAACAGGATTATCAACACTTAATGCGAACACTGGTCACTCTCTTCAAAGCGTCGTTATGTCCGACACGGCCGCACAATGAAGCAAAGTGGCCCGTGTCGAAGGGGACCTGGAGGCGGTACTTTGCACGGCCTGCCACTTGGCTTCTATGCGCAGCCGAGTCGGACGAAATGGCACTGTGAATAGATAGTGATCAGCGTTCGCACTATGAGTAGAAGACCCTGTACATGTGCTTTGCAACTCGCGTAACCCTTAACTATCGTCTCTATTATCCCACAGGTACCCTTTCGCATACAATGATAAGAAGCCGCATTGTGGAGAAAGGCCGTCTCACATAGATATAAAATCCCAGCTTAAGCACGGCCTAAGAATGTCCCTGAGGGTTGCATGTCTGACTCTGTATGCAAGGGTTCCGCAGGGTTTGATTACCTTCACTCGGCCATCTGAAAGCAGAAGCCCGAGTCTTAAGTTCCTGGAAAGTTGGGAGTATTAAGTGGTCGCGTGGCGTCACACAACCATGAAACAGCCCTCGTCATTTGAGCTGCCAGCTACCACCTGCCTGAAAAATGCCAGTGATCCGACGCGGACAACACCGACGTCGAATTTTCTCGAGAACAGGGACTTAACTCTGTACAGGCGTCCGTGCGCTGTGCGATATCAGTGCACGTTAAAGATCCCGAAGTGGTCGAAATTCCTCCGAAGCCCTCCACTACTGCACCCCTTTCTGTCTTTCCGCTTTCACTCCCACCTTGCTCCCGTTCTTTACGGCGCGGGTCAGGTGTCCGCAGAACAATGCGAGAGAAACTGGGCCTTGTCTTTCCTGTGAAATAATTATTATTAATAAAGCACTTTATATAAGATGCTTTTCTGGTGTAAACTCAAATACTCTAAGCAACAAGCATTAACATAACTAAACATAATGTTCTGCCCGCAAAATAAAAAAGCCCGTAATTTAAGTAGAAAATATGGCATATTGCCAATGTTCTCGGCCCATCAGCAAGAGCCCGGGGTGCATGGCTTCATCGGGACGCTAATCGGAGGTGGTCTGATTTTGTTAATAACTCAATACAATATTGAAAAAGTGACAAAAACCGCGACGTGAAAAACACTCCAATACGAGACTATGGGATGCACATATCTGATTAGCTATATTGTCAAGCTCTTATTTTAAACATGTCAGGTTGTTCCTTTCTTGAGTTCGGTTTCTTTCGGATTTCATATTCGTTTTAGATTAATATCGCGTCAATATTTTCTTTTCGATCACAAAATAACACTGTTACTCTAAGCTATGATAACACGTCCTAGTCTCAGAGCGTGTATTTGATGTTTAATAATAAAATAGCGTAAATTAAGGGCAGTAAGAGATGAGCCGAATAGAGCTCTATAAACCAGTTACCGTGGGAGCAAAAAGCCTGGCAAAGCTATTCAGCATAAACATTCCTAAATTACTGTTTTGAAAGCTGTACTCAGTCAAAAAATAAGTTATTCACAAATATATCTGCGAGTGAAATAGAAATTGAATTCTTTAAATCTAAGCAAAACTTCCTTCCAGCTCTATTATCAACCTGTTATTGTGAGCATAAAACTCGTTTCAATACTTTACTTATAGGCTGAGAAGGCCTAACAGTAAATAGCGCCTGTGTATATTAGGAGCTACTTGCAAGCTAATCTCAGGCGTCAAGGAGCAATGTTTTTGGCCTTCCACGTTTTTTCACACGTATAATATCCAAGAAACTGAATGCTTTTAATCGAACACATTCGTTCGGATTTCCTGTATTCTCATTATTTATTTCAAATATTTTTAGTTCTTTGAATAAAATCAGTCCACTCATACAATGCGACTCAAGAAAAGCAGGGGAGCGAGACTCGGAGATCATTGGTCGTACTTTCAATGGAACTGAATTAGGTCACCGGTTTTCGTAAAAGGAATGATTTTTTTCTTCCGCGGAGTTTCAGTTGCGAGGAAAGTAACAGGTGGTGTATGAAAGACGCTGAATTTCGCCAAAATGCACACGTTCGAAAGTGGGGGGGGGGGGGGGGGGGTTGAAAGCTCTAAGATTTCAGGTTCGTAGAACAATACTGCCGCCACTAGGATCCAATCGGCAGTTCACGTGAAATCTTTTGATTCAAATACCACTCGTTTGCCTCGTCCTCTGGGCCAAGAATGGATGTCCGCATTAGACGTTGCAGAATCGGCTGGCTTTAAACTGAAGATCTGTTGAGATTCTTCGAGATCAATAGGGGCTGCCTCGGAAATACAGGAACGCCAGGCCAGTAGCTAATATGCAACGGCTGCACTACATCCTATTCAAGGAGGAACTCTTAAGATGAGTTTAATTGATCTTTGACCTAACAGGCTGGCGCTTCGCATTGTTTACAGAACGCGCCGCAGGCTCCAAAGGATGGGAAGAAAGACGCAGTATTGTGTTCCGAAGGATACCCCAGGAATAACCTGCTGCAGACGCTCGAAATTAGAGAGGCTGTGTAACAATGGGGCCTTCATATGAGCACAGGCTGCGCAGGCTGCTGGGCAACCGTTTCATTGAGGTATTAAAAATGCTGTCGACCACCACTTCGGAAGCTACAAAGGAGTAGCGACAGTCTGGATTGTGACTGGCAGGCAACTTTGCGTTTTTGGGCGCTTGGAAAGTCAAAGGTATTCTGTGGTTCTCTAAGTGCAACCGTCCCAACAAAATGAACCACCAGAGCTTTTACTTCAAATATCTTCAAGTAAAAGACACTTTGAAGCAAACCAGATTTTTTTTATATTTATGTGGTCCGCAACAGTGATATACAATAGGAAGAATCCCGTTCAGTGCTACTTTCCTTAATCATTCGTTATTTCTTGGTTAAAATCACTTTTTTTTTTAATTACGCCACTCTCTTTTGCTTAAAAAACTCTAATACAGGAGCTTTATTTTTGGCGTTATTGCTTTCCGCTTTATTCATAAAAAATATTTTTCTTTTGCGTTCAGTTATATTAATTTTGCGTCGCGTAACGTTCTATCATTACATTTTTTCTGCCATTCCTACTCCTATTTCGGGCTTATGTGGAGAACTCCTGCTGAATATCTACAGATGCAGAAGCGGACAGTAAAACAAATCTTCGTAGTGACGAAGTATGTGATCTAAATGATGTGTACGTTGAGTATAGCAACAAGCATGTGTTTATTTTATTTTTCTTGTATTGGAGTAGATAAACCAGCTTTCTCCATTGTATTGGTAGGGACATACAGTTAGAGTAGCTTAGTAGCTGCAAGGAGGTTTGGTCAGGTAGATCCGCGTCTTAGGGGTACTTATGATGAAAGACTGTGTTGTCAACATTACTTATAAAACAAGATGCGGCATGTGCATCGTGTAGGCAGAGCACCAAATGGCCTAAGGTCGGACCTGTTAGAGTGACTATACCAGAGCGTCTGCAACGCATTTCGTAAAGAATGAAAGCATTCTAATAAATAATGAGCGCGTTTTAAAAACTGAATAAACATGACAAGCTTTGATTTCACTTCAAAACGCAACCCTCTGCTTAACATTTATTTGCTGAGTAAATATTTTCAAACCAACTCCCACAGCACAATTGTCGACTTATTGCAATGAAAGAGTTGCGCGAGGGAGCTCAGCATTACAATGGCTATCTGGGGGGGTCCGATAGGATAATGACATGGCCTTTGTCAGTCCCGATTACTGAGGCTATGGTGGCTTCCTAGACTACACGCCTAGCGCGAAGGCTGGGACCAATGTTGTGGCGAGAGTTTTCGATAAGAAACCAACAGTAAGCGTTGCATCGCCGATGCGATTCGGTTACATGGCTGTGCCCGTGTATCGAACGCCATCGTCAATGCTGTATGAAATGTAGAGGGCTTCTACACGGGCGTCTTTGCAAATGGGATTGAGAGTATGGTTCAGGTTCTTCGGCCCTAGAATCACTTGAATGTGTTTTTGAATAAATGATGCCAGATGTCTTACTGAGTAGTCGCGAGGGGGGTACGCTAAGCTTTGCATTACACGGCGGCTTGGCAAAGTTTTTTGTCATGAATTAAAATTGACTAGATAAGTGAACATTGAAAATTACCAGGTCTAATCCATATTGACTTTCAATTTACCACTGAGGGAGTACTTGTAGAGTTCATTAGGTTTCGATAAAAGCTTAAATATTACTGAGCACGTTTGTTCAGATACAAAATGTTCTTAACGGATATCAGTCAACAGAAAGTCAAGTGCTCACAAGTCAGTTCAGTGCTATTTATAGAAGTCATCTATAATTTGAGTGTGAATCAACAGGAAACCAGTGACCTGGGAGGCAAGTAACTGTCAGCTAATTTCCTTCGGTAATGATGTCTGGAGCGCTGAATAAAAAACCGATCAGGTGGGTTAAATTAAATTTTTCACCTTTTCTTTTCTATCACTGGTTTAAAGAAAAGCCTATTGCGGCAAAAGTGACGGAATCCTGATGACTAAAAATATTCGTCATGCACTGATTATACTGCTTTTCTGGCAGTTCATAACCCAAAAACTCATTTCAGACATTCTAACATTACAAGAGAACCTACATGTTCCTGGAACCCGCCAATCGCGTCAACTTGATTGAAATTATCCTTAATTCTCTACTTAATAACAACATTTGCTCATACTAAATTTTAGCTTTTTAATACCTTGTTTTAAGCGTAAACACGTATTTTTCAGGCACGTAAGTATTGGTATTTGCTGTATATATTGTGCAAAATAAAAGCGTTTTCAAAGACAAATTACTTGCAGCCTCCAGAATACTAGAAGTGTGTACGCACTTTACACTTTGGTGATTCTGATTAAAAACTGTAGTTTTCAGCGAACGTTAATCCCGCGCACGTCATTAATATAAGTAAAACAGTTAATTACCACTTCTCTCACTCGTGTGGACGATAACAACTCCACATTTTACAAATTCTATTTCATGTTGGGGGTTTTGCGTCAGACGTTATTCGAAACACAGTTGCAACTTCGAATTGTTGATTCTTTCGCTTTCACCCTACATTATGATAGGTTACTCTTCCTGGTCAGTTCTGTTGGTAGCTCGACTTGCCCGGGCAAAAAGTACGCCGATTTCAAACTCCGGGCCCTGGGGAATTTATCTTTAAATACGATGTTTCTGTGAAAGCTGTATAACAATTCTTTATAGCGGTGCTTCGGTGGATGATACTGAGTAGTTAATCTGTGATTACAAATTGTACTCAACATTTGACGTTTTTTTTAAAAATACTAATGAAACCCAATACAGGATCAGCCGACTGTACGCAAGAGGCTTGATGAAGGTTATAACATATGGAGCATACATCCTTTCAACTAAACGAAAACAATTATAACCTCTTACTAACTTTTCCGCACTAGGATTCGGGCTTTGAAAACTCGACGCAATGAGTAAAATAACTATATGCACATTCGAATTTTACACTGTTGCATTCAGCTCCCACCGAATAGACGCAATCAGTGAGTCTAATGAAGTGTCAATTGTAAGTCTGCGTTGCGTTAGAATTTGAACTCTCGGGTCATATTGGGATGGTAGCCCAGTAGGAAGTCTCATTTTGCTGTGAATTTGTTAACAAATGCTTTTGCTGTGCATGGTCAGCTGAACGTGAACCTAAAATATTTCTGTTTAAGAATACACTAGTTTATGATAACTAATATTGTTTGCCTGACTGCATTTTTATTCGCGGCAAAGCAGAGTTTTTGTTCTTTTTGTTTCTCCAGACATTACAGTCTAGATGAAATTGAAAACAAAAAATAAACGGAAATAGGACACACAGACAAATACAAAGTAGCGAGCAGGGGCGGAACGAACCAGCAGGCGGAGGCAGCCAACTATAACACTGTCCCAAAAGTCGGCTGTTCATACGTGTTGTGCGGTCCACCGAAACCTCACAAGGACCTATCTCTAAACGTCGATGAGCATAGTACACCCTGCTGGTAACGACTCGCTGTTCACGACTCGTCTCTACAAAAGAGGGAGCGGTGGACATGCGGGAGTAAATCAGAGAACGAATCTTTCTACGCTCTGCACGCTTCGGCCCATTAGTTTACGTTAGGAGTGTGTCCATTGATGTTCGGACGATAACCGGAACCAGGGCGATCTGCGGGTCTGCACGGCTGGCGAGTTCGCCCTTGCTCTGTCGGCGTGGGCGCCATGCTCATAAGCCTATAGGGAGTGCTTGAGAAATACAATGTTATCAACCGCAGTTTGAAGAGGGTTAGAACAACCGACTGCTGCTTTCATTTTTCTTCCTTGCTAGTGACTTCGTGCTTTACATTGGGCATGGGTCAGTGCTAGCGAAAATCAAAATAGAGATATATTAAGCATGGTTTCAACCTAATGATACAAGCGAAAGTTCTGTTAGGCATGGGATGGTTTAGCAACGTTTTACACGATTTGACGGTTTGAATTTGGAGGAAACTGAAGCTTAACTTTAAGGGTAGACGCGATAGAGAATTTAACACTGCCTCCACGTTTTTACGTATTTTGTTTAAGTGTGCTTTTGGGGAAAGAAAAGCGCAGTGTCTGACTCATGTTTCTAAGGATGCTTATGCTCAATCAGGTCTTTCAGACCAAGCGAGGCGAAATCCGAAGTCGCGCCCCGAGTACAAGAGCTTACGCACTAAACACTTCGTTTACGCGAATTACATAATGGGCGTTAGTTTCGCGTCATCGCTAAGTGATAGAGAACAGTGGTATCAATTCTTGTATTCATTCCGGTCTGATAAAAGCCTACACAGACACAGTGTGTTATTAGTAAATATCGGAACATTCACCAGTAGTATTTCGTTTTTGTCTATGCCTCGGTTAGTACTACTCTGGTCAATAACGCTCTCTGCTTTTCATTTCTGTTTGATATATACCGGCTAAGTGGAGGCTTTACACTTGCCAGAGTAAATCTAGTGTTTTGACTAATATATGACTGGCTAAAGACGTAAAAGCTTAGTAAAGTTGGATAGTTTTGATTTCAGAAAAATCATCATTAGTCTTTGCCTGCAGTATAAAGCCTATCTCAGTTACTTCTGGCCAAATACTACAGTCGGTATGAAACAAATCTTGAACAGAAATATACATAACAGGTCTACAAAGGAAGTACCTTTCTGAGGTGTGTGTGTGCACGCAAGAAGATATTTATAGCTGCGAACAAGCCATTGCGACAGTGGTCGTACTCTGAAGCATTCGCGCAAGAAACGCAGTTTATTTCTGTAGGCTCACTCAAGTTAGAGAACTGGTCCCGCTCTCTGCGAGGCGATAAGACAATAGTGTGCTTGGAAGCTTCTGCCCCTTCGAGAACACTTTCTGCAGGAGGGAGATTAAGGTCGGTACTCTTTTACTGTTAGATATGCAACGTTAAGACCTCGTTAAAAACACGCTTTCATAGATAATGTACTGCAGAGTCTGCAAGGTCTCTACAATGGTGTGCTGGTCGCTGAAGCGAAACATACGCCCGCTGAGCGACACAACTCTGAATCCGCTGAGAGCGTCAGTGCAAAAAGC